>NC_066277.1:14777500-15117500 GCF_905404315.1 Leptidea sinapis | reverse complement strand
CACTCTTCAAGTGAACAGTGCGCGGCGCGATCTCCAGCTAGAGATCGCAAATATCAAGAGGAGACACGCAGAGGACATCTCAAGAAGGGAGTCAAGCCACGCGGAGCAGATTCTGCTGTTAACACAACGGGTGGAGAAGGCAGATGTGGGCGGGCAGACGGCGGAGTTGCGGAAGGAGTTGGAGGCACTCCGCCGTGTTGTTGAATTCGATGTAATTCAACATATTAACACGAGGCTGCCCGCTCATCCACCCGATGTGGAGCTGGGCTCCCTTCTAGGAGAACTTAAGTCCATGCGACGGGAGGCTATGGATATGCTTAGTGAGGTGCGAAGTCTGGGAGCTACAACAACTAAGCTCCTGGAGGAGCCTGCACAGGCCAAAGGACCACCTTCGTATGCGGCTATGGCCGCCAAGGCGCCGGCTAAGTCCGGCCACTCTATCGTGGTGACTAGCAAGTCACCCGATGATTCGAGCGACAATGTTGTCACCAAAATTAGAGTGGCCGTAGACGCCACTAAAACCGGCGCTAAGGTGGACAGTGTTCGCAAAGTGCGTAACAGGAAGGTGGTGCTCACTTGCGGCACAAGAACCGAGGTCGAGGCTGTGAAGACGCGACTCGGGGCTAATGCGGGCCTTCAAGTCCAAGAGGCGAGGGGGAAAAACCCGATGTTGATCATCCGAGACGTCCTCGCTTGCCTCAAGGATGAGGAGGTCATTGCAGCCCTAAGAGCGCAAAATAAAGAGCTCTTCACAGGCCTGCAGAAAGACCAACAAACGACGGAAACATGTTTCCGTCGGAGGTGCCGCAATCCGCACCTCACACATGTCGTCCTGCGAGTGGCCCCTCCGCTGTGGCGTCGCATGACGGACGAGGGGTCCGTCCATCTTGACCTTAAGCGGTCGAAGGTCGAGGACTTCTCGCCCCTCATTCAGTGCTCGAAATGCCTAGCCTTCGGGCACGGACGGCGCCACTGCAAAGAGTCTTCGGACCTTTGCAGTCACTGCGGGGGACCACACGTAAGGAGCGAATGCCCCGACTATGTCGTGGGGGAGACGCCCAGCTGCATTAACTGCCGTCACGCGAAGCTGGACAAGACGGATCACGGTGCGTTTAGCAGTGACTGTCCGGTGAGGCGGAAATGGGATGCCATTGCCCGCCTCGGCGTGTGCTACTGCTAAGGGCACCGCGGTTGTAAATCCAGGAGGTCGCGGGCCCAGGGATACTGCTTCAAGGCACATGATACAGGTAAACCTGCAGCGGAAGCGATTGGCGACCGATGAGCTGATGGCAGAAGCTGTCAGCCAGAAGGTGAGCCTGGCACTGCTGCAGGAACCCTATACAGGTAATCAAGGTGCCTTGAAGCGATACCCAGGGGTTCGCGTCTATCAAATGGACCAGGGGATAAATAGGACCAATCCAGCAAAGGCCGCAATAGTGGTCTTTGATAAAGACCTCCAGGTAACGTGTGATCCGAGCCTTCAGTCGGAGAACATAGTGGCAATTACCATTGAGTTCTCCGACTGGACACTTGGATTAGTATCCGTTTACCTGGAAGGAGACAAACCCCTGGATCCATACCTGGAACGTCTCTCCAGCGTCCGATCAAAATTGGGAACCTTGAGTGTTGTGATTGGAGGTGACTTCAATGCGTGGAGCCCATGGTGGGGTAGCACGGATGAGGACCACCGGGGAGCCGAATTGGCAGGATACTTTGACGACCATCAGCTGCACATCCTGAATACAGGTACCGAACCCACTTTTCAAGTGGTTCGAGGAGGTCGGCTCTGTACAAGCAGAGTCGACATTACGGTGTGCAGCCAAAGTATCCTGTCAAGGATGGAGTCCTGGTGGGTGGACCCCGACATGGTAAGCTCCGATCACAACGCTCTAAGGATAGGACTCCGCGCTGGTCGTGCAAAAGCACCCGGCCCAGCACCAACCACTCGGATATACAACACACGCAAGGCAGACTGGGATAAGTTCCGAAAGGAACTAATCTTACAGCTCCAAAAGCGCCAGATCCGAGTGGAAAGAGTGTCGGCCGTAACCGCCCCCGAGGACATCGAAAACGTTGTCCTCGAATATCAGGAGGCGGTTCGACAGGCGTGTGAGGCCGCGATCCCAAAGCTGAAGCGACTACTGAAGTATGAACCCCCGTGGATGACCTCCGAACTTCGGGTCCTGCAGCGAGATGCGGTCACCAAAAAGAGACGCATACGCTGCGCGGCCCCAACAAGGAGGGAATTCGTCATCCGCCAGTACCTCGAAGCCAGGGAGAAATATGAGTCTGCCGCGCAAGCGGCGGTGGAAGGAGTACTGCACCGCGCAAACAGGCGAAAGCCTTTGGGACGGAATCTACAGAGTCCTCCGTCAAACCTCGAAAAAGCAAGAAGACAAACTTCTTGTGAGAGACGGAGTGACTCTTGATCCCAAGCAAAGTGCAGAACTCCTTGCAGCTACGTTCTTCCCGGACGACAGGCTGGAGGATGACACTCCCGTACACTCCGCAATGAGGAGGGGGGCGGACCGTCCGCTGTGCGAGTTATCCTGTGCAGCGGATGATCCGCCCTTCACCATTGCGGAACTCAGGGAGGCGGTTCACGACTTCAGTGCTCGCAAAGCACCTGGATCGGACGCGTTTACGGCAGATATCAGTGCCAAAAGCATTGAGGCAGATGAGCGGCTCTTCCTAGAGATAGCCAACAGGTGCCTCGCTGTGGGATACTTCCCGAAGCCGTGGAAGCGTGCGGCAGTCGTGACACTTCCCAAACCGGGAAAATCCGACTACCATCACCCAAAGATTGGACTTTTGTCAGTCCACGGTAAGACTTTGGAAAAGATGATGGTACGCCGGATAAAGTGGCACGTACTGCCGACGCTAAATCCGGCCCAATTCGGATTTATGCCACAGCGAAGCACTGAAGATGCCCTCTTTGCTTTGATCGAGCACATCAGAGCTGAGGTCAGGGCAAAGAGGGTAGTATTGATGGTGTCTCTAGACATAGAGGGGGCATTCGATAGCGCCTGGTGGCCGGCTATTAAACATCAGCTGGCCACCAGGAAATGCCCCCGAAATCTGTACTCCACCGTGTGCAGTTACCTCAATGACCGCGAGGTCATTATTCGTTATGCGGGCGCCGAGTGCGTGAGGCCCACGACCAAGGGGTGCGTTCAGGGATCGATTGGGGGGCCCATATTCTGGAACCTCCTGATCGATCCATTGCTGGGCGCCCTCGAGGAAGAGGGCCTACGCGTGCAAGCCTTCGCCGACGACGTAGTGCTCGTCTTCTCGGGCTCCTCTCCGGAGACTATCGCGCGGACCGCTAACTCCGTCCTCCGGCGGGTCTACGACTGGGGCTTGGACAACAAGCTGCGATTTGCTCCACACAAGACCAACGCCATGGTGATTACCAAGAAACTGAAAATAACACCTATTCAGATCACCATGGGCGGCGAAAGTATAAAGATGGTCACAGAAACCAAAATCCTGGGTCTTATTATTGACCACAGGTTGTCTTTTAAGCCGCACGTCGCTGACGTTTGCCGAAAGGCAACGGCCATTTATGGCCAATTGTCAAGGGCGGCCAAGACAAACTGGGGTCTGAACCCAGAGGTGGTGAGGACCATCTACATCGCCGCTGTGGAGCCAATCGTACTTTACGCTTCAAGCGTCTGGGTCCCAGCCGTAGATCAAGTCGGAGTGCGGAAATTGCTGGACGCAGTTCAGCGAGGGTTCGCGCGGAAGATCAGCCGGGCCTACAAAACCGCCAGTTTGAGTGCGGCGCTGATCCTGTCAGGTATCTTGCCACTCGACCTGAGGATCCGAGAGGCGGCAGAATTGTACCGATATAAAAGGGGTGAGGACATTGATGATATGGCAGACAGGAAGGCTGAACAGCGGGTTAGCTTCCTGGATGCTCCCCATCCAGCCCTCGCTCCTGAGGTAGAGTTCTGTTGTCTCGAGGAAACTCAGGCCGAGACCGACGTGGTAGAGGTGCAGGATGACCCAGGAGAAGGAGAGGGTTACCTGCAAGTCTACACCGACGGCAGCAAGATACAGGGCAGGGTTGGAGCCGGCATCTCATACAGGCGGCGAGGCTTGGAAGTCAGAGCAAGAAAACTCAAATTGGAGAATTTTTGCTCTGTCTTCCAAGCCGAAATGTGCGCAATTTCGAAAGCTATCGAGGACATCTTGAAGATGCCCGACATGAAGGTCGAGATCCTTAGTGACTCCAGGTCGTCGCTGGAGCTGCTAAGGGATCGATCTTCGTTCCACCCGATAGCCTTCGAAATTAAAAACTTGATCCGGCGGGCTCGAGAAATGGGTAAAACCATTCGGTTCCGCTGGGTTCGGGCGCATGTAGGTATTGAGGGGAACGAGAGGGCTGATCACTTGGCGAAGGACGCGGCGCTCCATTCGAAATTGAGGGCTGCATACGATGGAGTACCGATTTCTACTCTCCGCCGCAAAATTAGAGCCAAGACCCTCGACGTCTGGCAGGAGCGGTACACCGCGGGTCAAACCGCAAGTGTCACAAAGGCGTTTCTGCCGGACGTCGCGGCGTCTTACAAGCTGGTTAGGGAGGAGCCCTTCTCCGCATTGATGGCCCAGGTTATAACGGGCCACGGCGGCTTCGCGGCGTATCTCCACCGGTTCGGACTAAGGGATAGCCCAGTGTGCATTTGCGATGGTCAAACTGACGAAAGCGCAATGCACCTGGTGCTCGAATGCCCCAGGTTCGGCCGGTGGAGATGCGACCTAGAGGTGGAAAGCGGGGTGGCCGTTGCTGAGGCAAACCTCCCAGTTTTTGTCGAAAAGCCATTGAGGAAGTCCTTTGAAAGCTTCTGTTTAAAGATTCTGTCTGACGTGCTGCCGCGGAATGGCAGCAACACAAAATTTAAAACTTAATAGCTTAAGAATTGTAAATAATACGTGTCTCTTTAATCATAAAATATATTAGTTTAAAAATGTGTTGTAAACTTAATTAGAAAACTAAGTTATGGAAATTAAAATTAAATTTTATTGTAAATAATGTACAGAAAGGTTCCCTATATTAAGTATAGGGACCTTGATACAACACAGCGAATCTCTATAAAAATGTATGTGGACTTAGTTTAAGATAGATTGTAAGAATAAATAATTAGTTGATTTGAGTAGGTTAATTGTAATTTTGTAGTAATTTGTAGTTAATAATAAAAATTGTGTATTTAGTCTTAGGTGTAAGGTAGTTGGGTGTAATTATATATAGTTCTTTACTTTTAAATAAAGCATTACCCACCTCCAAACCCTGCCGATCAATGGTAGGGAGGAAGTAGCCGTAGTAGCTCCTCGGCCCTGGGACGCGAGTTGCCAGGGAGGTAGGCCACTAGTTCGAAAAAAAAAAAAAAAAAAAAACCTAACCTAACCTAACCTAACCTAACCTAACCTAACCTAACCTAACCTAACCTAACCTAACCTAACCTAACCTAACCTAACCTAACCTAACCTAACCTAACCTAACCTAACCTAACCTAACCTAACCTAACCTAACCTAACCTAACCTAACCTAACCTAACCTAACCTAACCTAACCTAACCTAACCGGTACGATGGAGTGCCGGTTTCGACTCTTCGCCGCGGTATAAGAGCCAGGACCCTCGAAGTCTGGCAGGAGCGCTACACTGCGGGTCACACCGCAAGCGTCACAAAGGCGTTCCTGCCAGACGTCGTGGCGGCTTACAAGCTGGTGCGGGAGGCACCCTTCTCCGCTCTGATGGCCCAAGTCATCACGGGTCATGGTGGCTTCTCGGCGTATCTCCACCGGTTCGGACTTAAGGATAGCCCAGCGTGCATTTGCGACGGTCATACTGACGAAAGCGCAATGCACCTGGTGCTCGAATGCCCTAGGTTCGGTCGGTGGAGGTACGACCTTGAGGTCCAGAGTGGAGTGGCCGTACTGGAGGCCAACCTCCCCTTATTATTGTCAGAAAAACGAGAACTACTTGAGGCATTTTGCCTCAAGATATTGATAGATGTGCTGCCGAAGAACGGCAGCAATATAAATGTAAAAAAGCTTAGAATATAATGTGTGTAAATAAATAGTAGGGTAGGAAATAGATAAGAATAAAAATTTTAGCAATAAATAAGTAAAGCACGGTTCCCTATGACTGAGCATAGGGCCCTTTTTACTACCAATAGTCTGTAAGAATGTGTGCCTAGGTTAAGATAGTGTTAAGAATTTGTATTATATTAAAAAGCTAATAAAAGGAATAAAAATAAATATATATGTAAAATCTGTTAGTTATAAGATCAATATAATTTAAGAAATGTAATGAAAATATGTATTAGTGTGTAAGCGACTGTAAATAAACATTGTAAATAAATAATAAACCACCCCCAAACCCTACAGCTCAATGGTAGGGAGGAAGTAGCTTAGTAGCTCCTCGGCCCTGGAACGAAAGTTGCCAGGGAGGTAGGCCACTAGTCGC
Organism: Leptidea sinapis; assembly: GCF_905404315.1. Lineage (NCBI taxonomy): Eukaryota > Metazoa > Arthropoda > Insecta > Lepidoptera > Pieridae > Leptidea > Leptidea sinapis. Next base: position 15,111,031 of record NC_066277.1, on the reverse strand, counting down.
AAAAAAAAAAAAAAAAAAAAAAAAAAAAAAAAAAAAAAAAAAAAAACCTAACCTAACCTAACCTAACCTAACCTAACCTAACCTAACCTAACCTAACCTAACCTAACCTAACCTAACCTAACCTAACCTAACCTAACCTAACCTAACCTAACCTAACCTAACCTAACCTAACCTAACCTAACCTAACCTAACCTAACCTAACCTAACCTAACCTAACCTAACCTAACCTAACCTAACCTAACCTAACCTAACCTAACCTAACCTAACCTAACCTAACCTAACCTAACCTAACCTAACCTAACCTAACCTAACCTAACCTAACCTAACCTAACCTAACCTAACCTAACCTAACCTAACCTAACCTAACCTAACCTAACCTAACCTAACCTAACCTAACCTAACCTAACCTAACCTAACCTAACCTAACCTAACCTAACCTAACCTAACCTAACCTAACCTAACCTAACCTAACCTAACCTAACCTAACCTAACCTAACCTAACCTAACCTAACCTAACCTAACCTAACCTAACCTAACCTAACCTAACCTAACCTAACCTAACCTAACCTAACCTAACCTAACCTAACCGAACCTAACCTAACCTAACCTAACCTAACCTAACCTAACCTTTTTTTTTTTTTTTTTTTTTTTTAACGAGGAGGAAATACATTTACGTACTACCCCTGTGCACTATGTGGCACAGGGAGTGTGGGACTCAACCACTTAGACCATCTTCTACGTAGCTAGAAGTTGGCCAAGTTTGGTAATACCCACTAAAACCTCCTCGAAAGCAGAGAGTTCCCCTTTTTGAGAGGTTCTCCGGGATCTTTGCAGGGCATTTCACCGGAGAACCTCGGGGAAGAGGCCATCAGTGGCCCTCTACTGGCTGCTAGGGGCTGGGGTTGAGAGGTCTTCTTGGACCCCTCTCCCCCTCCTGCCCCGCCCTGCTGCCCTCTGAAGGGCAACTGATGCCCTCTCTCTGTTTCTTTCGGCTTCCTCCTTCTGTAGCATTACGTGCTCGCAGAAGGAGGAAGCCGCCTTCCAGGACTCCTCGCTGTCCAGCATGCTCTTGACCATGCCAGGCAGCGAGAGGTCCTGGCCGAGCACTGTCCTCAGGTCTTGACGCCTCGTTTCCCACGCGGCGCAATTCCGGAGAGTGTGATCGGCCGTATCCTCCTCGGTGTCATCACAGTGATGACACCGAGGCGATACCTCCTTCCTCACAACCCGGCACAGATATTGTCCAAAGCAGCCATGGCCCGACAACACCTGTGCCAGGCGGAAGGAGATCTCCCCCTTTCGTCTTTTCTTCCAGTCACTTAGGACTGGAAGAATAGCGCCTATAGTGCGCGCGCCCACTTGGGAGGACTCAAGTTCCTCCCGCCACTGCCGCATAATGGCAGCGTCAGCCGCGCGCCTTATAGACGCCTCGCGCTCCCTCCAAATTTCGCCGCCCATTTCCGCCTTAAGGCGATATAGGGCGGCGCTCATGCGAGCCTCCAAGGCCCAGGGCGGAGTGCCCGCAATAACGCAAGCCGCATCAAATGATACCGTCCGATAGCACCTCTCGCTGCGGCCTGCGGAGGAGTGACCCATTGCCTTTTCTTTTTAAGGCATCTGCCCAGATGGGGGCCCCATACAGAGCCATGCTCTTCAGGACCCCGCTATACAGCCTCCTGACGCTTTGGGACGGCCCCCCCGCGTTTGGTAATAAACGCGCGAGAGCTCCAGCCGCCCCAACCAATCTCTCTCCGAGGTGCCTGAAGTGCGCCTCAAAGCCCCAACGGCCATCCAGCACAAGGCCTAGGTACCTCATGCAGGGGGCCACCGGGACACGCACTCCGTTCACCTCGATGAAAGCGCCAGGAGGTGGGCCCCTCCTTGGGCCGTGGAACAGGATGGCGTCCGTTTTACTTAACGCCACCCTGAGCCCCAACAGCCTGATCCGCTCAACAACAAGGGAGGTCCCGACCGAGGCCAGTAAACCTGCCTCCCCAAAGGACCCCCCCTGGGCCACCACCAGGGTGTCGTCTGCATAGCAGAAGATGCGCATCTTGGGTAGAAGCGCACCTCGCAACACCCAGTCGTAGCCCATGTTCCAGAGGAGCGGACCCAGCACCGACCCCTGCGGGACTCCGCACTCTACGGGACGCCGCCTCATCCTCCCGTCTCCCGCCACGTAGGCCACCCGGCGCCCAACCAGGTAGTCCTTCACTATTCGGCGCAAGTACCAGGGCACCTCGAAGAAGTCGAGTGCCTCAGCAATTACGCCGAACGGGAGACTGTTGAAGGCGTTGGCTATGTCCAGGGAGACCGCCAACGCCCTCTCACCATCCGCCACCACACTCTCAACATGAGCCCTCAGCTCAGTGAGGGCGTCAAGCGTCGAGCGGCCCTTCCTAAAACCGAACTGGTGTTCGGACAAGTCCGGGCCCTCGGCAGAGAGGTGGCGACTTAGGCGTGAGGCCACTATCCATTCCAGCAGCTTCCCAACCTCATCCAGCAGGACTATAGGTCGGTAAGCCGCTGGAGAATCATTTGGCCTACCCTCCTTTTTGATGAGGCATAGGCGTCCCTCCTTCCATACTTCCGGGAACCGCCCGACATTAAGACATTTGTCGAACAGTCCCCGGAGTTCCCCCTCGACATGTGGGAAGGCCAGGGCCAGGATACGGCCGTGGATACCGTCCGGGCCCGGAGCCTTCCTCCTTGTCTTGAGGCGATCAAGGCAGAGGCCCAGTTCCACATCTGTCACGCCCTGGACCTCCCCTGTCACCTCTTCCATAACCTCCCGCTCCCGCATCCTGGGCGGGATCAGGTCCACTGCGGTAGGGAAGAGCCCTGCGACCACTTCCTCTACAAGCGCTGGCTCCAAGACCTCCGTGAGCGGAGCCCCCCCACCCTTCAGCTTGTTTCGAGCTGAATGGTAAGGGCGCCCCCACGGGTCCCTCTCCAGGCCATCGAGAAGGTCCTCATAAGCCTTCTCTTTAGCCTGCCTGATTGCAGACTGGAGAGCCCTCTTTCGGTCATAATATACCGTTCGAAGGCCCTCCATCATTTCAGGCGTGTCGCCTCTCCGACGCCGACTCCGCAGATAGGCCCTACGAGCCCCTATGCTTTCGGTGCGTAGGACGGCTAGCTCCTGTGACCACCAGAAAACAGCCGTCCTGCGCGGGGCCCTCTTCCAACGTGGCATCGAAGAGTCTGAGAGGGACTTCATCGCCCTCTTAAAGTCAAGAGCCAGCGCTTCCACGTCATTTGTCATAGCTGGGCCTCCGGGCCTGAGCCACGATCTTATGATCGCCGCCTCCTCGGCCAATTCCCGATCAAGGTGACTAATCACCCATCTCGGGAAGGCCGAGTTCACCCCCTCCGGTGGGACACCAGGAGCCGGGCAGCAGCTAGATGTGAGGACCCCCAGTCGGATGTACCTATGGTCCGACAGGGTCTCCACATCCTCCACCACCCGCCAGGCAGTGACCCTGCACGACGCCTCAGGGGAGGCGAGGGTAATGTCAACTATCGATGCCCCCTGAGGCCTCACGCACGTCGCTACTCCCCCGGTGTTAAGAACGACGAGGCCCAGCTCAGCCGCCCATGCCACCAAGGGAGCACCCCGCACTCCGGTCATGGTGTCGCCCCAACTGCGTGAGCGACAGTTGAAGTCCCCCACGACCAATATGAGGCGGGACCTGGCCCTCCTGATGGCCGGCCCAAGGCAGCCCAGGAAGCCCTCAAACTCCCACAGAGGTCTGTTAGGGGAAAAATATACCCCCACCACTGTTAGAGGGCCCCAGTCTGAACCTAACCTAACCTAACCTAACCTAACCTAACCTAACCTAACCTAACCTAACCTAACCTAACCTAACCTTTTTTTTTTTTTTTTTTTAACGAGGAGGAAATACATTTACGTACTACCCCTGTGCACTATGTGGCACAGGGAGTGTGGGACTCAACCACTTAGACCATCTTCTACGTAGCTAGAAGTTGGCCAAGTTTGGTAATACCCACTAAAACCTCCTCGAAAGCAGAGAGTTCCCCTTTTTGAGAGGTTCTCCGGGATCTTTGCAGGGCATTTCACCGGAGAACCTCGGGGAAGAGGCCATCAGTGGCCCTCTACTGGCTGCTAGGGGCTGGGGTTGAGAGGTCTTCTTGGACCCCTCTCCCCCTCCTGCCCCGCCCTGCTGCCCTCTGAAGGGCAACTGATGCCCTCTCTCTGTTTCTTTCGGCTTCCTCCTTCTGTAGCATTACGTGCTCGCAGAAGGAGGAAGCCGCCTTCCAGGACTCCTCGCTGTCCAGCATGCTCTTGACCATGCCAGGCAGCGAGAGGTCCTGGCCGATCACTGTCCTCAGGTCTTGACGCCTCGTTTCCCACGCGGCGCAAATCCGGAGGGTGTGTTCGGCCGTATCCTCCTCGGTGTCATCACAGTGATGACACCGAGGCGATACCTCCTTCCTCACAACCCGGCACAGATATCGTCCAAAGCAGCCATGGCCCGACAACACCTGTGCCAGGCGGAAGGAGATCTCTCCCTTTCGTCTTTTCTTCCAGTCACTTAGGACTGGAAGAATGGCGCCTATAGTGCGCGCGCCCACTTGGGAGGACTCAAGTTCCTCCCGCCACTGCCGCATAATGGCAGCGTCAGCCGCGCGCCTTATAGACGCCTCGCGCTCCCTCCACATTTCGCCGCCCATTTCCGCCTTAAGGCGATATAGGGCGGCGCTCATGCGAGCCTCCAAGGCCCAGGGCGGAGTGCCCGCAATAACGCAAGCCGCATCAAATGATACCGTCCGGTAGCACCTGGCTATGCGGTTCGCTATCATAATAATAATAATAATAATAATAAACTTTATTGGCAACATATTTACACTGCTAAAATAGGTCATAATTTATAATATAATAACTTTAACAAACAAGTAATTTTAACGTAAAATATTAGGTTAAAATTATAAGTTAACAAAATTATGAACTTAAACTATAAAAACCACTAAAAAATAATTAAAACAGACCTAGTAAAATTAAAATAAATAAAACAATTAGATTGAGGAGCAGTGCAATCACTTTAGTATTGCCAATCGGAGGCCCACTCAGTATACGTCGAGCCTTCAGAGACTCGACACTGATTTTCAGTAGGCACCGTGTTACGCAGCACGGACAGCGACTGCGGTATACAAATACTTCCTACATCTTAAATTACAATTTAAATACATATTTCTACACTAAAAGCAAAATTTTATAACTATATTAGCAAAATAAATAATAAATTTTTATAACACAACTACAGTCATAGTTTATTGTTGAAAAATGTAAACTTCGCGGACACAGGATATAAAGAGAATAAGAAGAAAGAAAAAAATAAAAAATAAATTTGCAATAGACACGTTATTTGGCCATAACAAAAAGGTAATATTAATTTATTTTCCAATATTTTCAGAATAATTTTAAATAATAATAGTCGGTTTGTACAATATGTTTGCATGGGAAAAAATATTATAATTTCAATTTGTAAAGATCCAGGGTGTTTCAAGTAATGCTACATTATGTATTATAAATTGAAGTTACTGATTTTCTAATACTTATGGGTTATTGATTGCTTAATTGTTTCTGAAATAAAAGAGTCTTATATTTTAATTTGAAACTCGAAGTTGTTTTCAGGTCACAGAGAGGAGGTGGCAAGTCATTCCAACATTTAGTGGCTGTAAACTTGAAACTACCCCGGAAAGCTGCACTCCTGTGTAACGGCATTTGTAATCTATACTTAGATGCTCTTGTGACGTATTCACTAGTATTATCTTTCAACCAATGTAATTTACTATAAAGATATAGCGGTACTTTATACTTTATTATATTGAAAAGAAGCGAAACAAAGTGTAAATGCATACGATAATCCATTTTTAAAATTTTATTTTTATTTAAATAAGGTGTTACGTGAGCACGCCGTGGAATGTCGAAGCAGTAGCGTGCACATGCGTTTTGCACACGTTGTATTAAATTCTTAGTATGTGCAAGTAAGCGTGGCCCTACTACTGTATCAGCATAATTATCACTCGCTGCGGCCTGCGGAGGAGTGACCCATTGCCTTTTCTGTTTAAGGCATCTGCCCAGATGGGGGCCCCATACAGAGCCATGCTCTTCAGGACCCCGCTATACAGCCTCCTGACGCTTTGGGACGGCCCCCCCGCGTTTGGTAATAAACGCGCGAGAGCTCCAGCCGCCCCAATCAATCTCTCTCCGAGGTGCCTGAAGTGCGCCTCAAAGCCCCAACGGCCATCCAGCACAAGGCCTAGGTACCTCATGCAGGGGGCCACCGGGACACGCACTCCGTTCACCTCGATGAAAGCGCCAGGGGGTGGGCCCCTCCTTGGGCCGTGGAACAGGATGGCGTCCGTTTTACTTAACGCCACCCTGAGCCCCAACAGCCTGATCCGCTCGACAACAAGGGAGGTCCCGACCGAGGCCAGTAAGGCTGCCTCCCCAAAGGACCCCCCTTGGGCCACCACCAGGGTGTCGTCTGCATAGCAGAAGATGCGCATCTTGGGTAGAAGCGCACCTCGCAACACCCAGTCGTAACCCATGTTCCAGAGGAGCGGACCCAGCACCGACCATTGCGGGACTCCGCACTCTACGGGACGCCGCCTCATCCTCCTGTCTCCCGCCACGTAGGCCACCCGGCGCCCAACCAGGTAGTCCTTCACTATTCGGCGCAAGTACCAGGGCACCTCGAAGAAGTCGAGTGCCTCAGCAATTACGCCGAACGGGAGACTGTTGAAGGCGTTGGCTATGTCCAAGGAGACCGCCAACGCCCTCTCACCATCCGCCACCACACTCTCAACATGAGCCCTCAGCTCAGTGAGGGCGTCAAGCGTCGAGCGGCCCTTCCTAAAACCGAACTGGTGTTCGGACAAGTCCGGGCCCTCGGCAGAGAGGTGGCGACTTAGGCGTGAGGCCACTATCCATTCCAGCAGCTTCCCAACCTCATCCAGCAGGACTATAGGTCGGTAAGCCGCTGGAGAATCATTTGGCCTACCCTCCTTTTTGATGAGGCATAGGCGTCCCTCCTTCCATACTTCCGGGAACCGCCCGACATTAAGACATTTGTCGAACAGTCCCCGGAGTTCCCCCTCGACATGTGGGAAGGCCAGGGCCAGGACACGGCCGTGGATACCGTCCGGGCCCGGAGCCTTCCTCCTTGTCTTGAGGCGATCAAGGCAGAGGCCCAGTTCCACATCTGTCACGCCCTGGACCTCCCCTGTCGCCTCTTCCATAACCTCCCGCTCCCGCATCCTGGGCGGGATCAGGTCCACTGCGGTGGGGAAGAGCCCCGCGACCACTTCCTCTACAAGCGCTGGCTCCAAGACCTCCGTGAGCGGAGCCCCCCCACCCTTCAACTTGTTTCGAGCTGAATGGTAAGGGCGCCCCCACGGGTCCCTCTCCAGGCCATCGAGAAGGTCCTCATAAGCCTTCTCTTTAGCCTGCCTGATCGCAGACTGGAGAGCCCTCTTTCGGTCATAATATACCGTTCGAAGGCCCTCCATCATTTCAGGCGTGTCGCCTCTCCGACGCCGACTCCGCAGATAGGCCCTACGGGCCCCTATGCTTTCGGTGCGTAGGACGGCTAGCTCCTGTGACCACCAGAAAACAGCCGTCCTGCGCGGGGCCCTCTTCCAACGTGGCATCGAAGAGTCTGAGAGGGACTTCATCGCCCTCTTAAAGTTAAGAGCCAGCGCTTCCACGTCATTTGTCATAGCTGGGCCTCCGGGCCTCAGCCACGATCTTATCACCAAATCTACACCCTACTAATTCGTAACCCCCTACATGTCATTACTAACCAATTAACTGTCATCTCCTCTACCCCCCCCCCCCTAACAAAATCTTCCCTATCCCATTATTGTTCCCCACGAAACCTATCCCCCCCCCCCCGGTTTACCTCACCCCCCTTGGCCCTATATCAGGGACCAAGGCAGCTAGGGTAGTCGAGTTTGGGCTCGCCTAAACCGCGATTTTAAGCTCTTTCGATTGGCCCCGGCAGAATTGCAAAATTGTTATTTGTTTTTTAATTATAAGATTTTTAAAAATTACTACTTTTGTACAGTTGTTTTAGACTTGTATTTCACCGTGAAATAGCCGTGTTTGGGCTTGTCGGAATCGGGGGACTTAGCTCTACCTATTGGTCACGGTGAAATTTGTACATTTTGAAAAAAAAAAAAAAAAATTTTTTTTTTTTTTAAATTTTTTTGTAAATTTGTAATTATTATTTTTTGTGTTTTCTGTCACATTTGATTTTATCGTTATACTATTAATTGTTTATCTTAATTGTTATCGTTAATAATAGTTTGATCAGCCATGTCAGCGCCCAGCAGGATTTTAAGATCAATCAGAGCAGGCGAGAGGGACACGTCTGCTTCAGCAACGGTCACACGACGGCCATCCTCGGACCCTGGAAAGGTCAAAACAGCAACCACCCGTAGGTCCGAGGCGGGGGAGGTGTCCTCCTTTGCTGGGAGCGAGTTCGGTGCGGGCTCAGGTAGTAAGCCGGGTAGTGCAACCATGGCGCATGCACACCAATGGGAGGCGGGGTCGGGTTTTCACACTCCGCCATCCGGTGGACGATCAAGCAGCGCCAGGGGACCCGAGAGCCCCACTTCCGCTCTCTTAAAGGACGCCAACCGGATTTACCAGCGGGCGAAGGACGACCTGGAAAAATCCGGCAATATAAAAGGCTCGATCAAAACATCGGTGATCGAAGGCCTCAACTTTTTGTATGAGGCCACACTGCAAGTGAACAGTGTGCGGCGTGACCTCCAATTAGAGGTCGAAAATTTAAAGAAGAGGCACGCAGAGGATATCTCCAGGAGGGAGTCCAGCCACGCGGAGCAGATAGAGCTCCTGACGCACCGGTTGGATAGGGCGGATGTGGGGGGGCAAACGGCGGAGTTGCGGAAGGAGCTGGAGGCACTCCGTCGTGTGGTCGAGTTTGATGTCATCAAACAGATTGACAACATCAAGGCCAGCCCCTCTCCACCCCCCTTGCAGCTGGGCTCCCTGGTGGAAGAACTGAAATCCATGCGTAGGGAGGCAACGGACATGCTTGCGGAGGTGCGAGCTCTGGGAGCAAAGTCATCAAAGCTCCTGGAGGAGCCAGTACAGGCTCAAGCATCACTTTCTTATGCGGCGATGGCTGCCAAAGTGCCGGCTAAGTTCGGCCACTCAATCATGGTAACTAGTGACTCGCCAGAGGACACTAGTGACAATGTTGTCACCAAGATTAGAGTGGCCGTCGACCCGACAAAGACCGGTACAAAGGTGGACAGTGTCCGCAAAGTCCGGAATAAGAAGGTGGTGCTAACCTGCGGCACAAAGAGTGAGGTGGAGGCTGTGAAGAAGCGGCTTGGGGCAAATTCGGGCCTCAAAGTTCAGGAGGCGAGGGGGAGGGACCCGATGATAATCATCAGGGACGTGCTCTCTTTCCTAAAGGACGATGAGGTCACCGCGGCCCTAAAGGCCCAAAACAAAGAGCTCTTCACAGGCCTCCAAAAGGACCACCAAAAAATGGAAACATGTTTCCGCCGCAGGTGCCGAAACCCGCACCTCGCACATGTGATCCTGCGGGTGGCCCCTCAGCTGTGGCGTCGCATGGTCGACGGGGGGTCTGTCCACCTTGATCTCAAGAAGTCGAAGGTGGAGGACTTCTCGCCGCTCATCCAGTGCTCAAAGTGTTTAGCCTTTGGGCACGGGCGGCGCCACTGCAAAGAGTCGACTGACCTTTGCAGTCACTGCGGGGGACCACACGTCAGGAGCGAATGCCCCGACTATGTCGTGGGGGAGCCGCCCAGTTGCATTAACTGCCGTCACGCTAAGCTGGACAAGACGGACCACGGTGCGTTCAGCGGTGACTGTCCGGTGAGGCGGAAATGGGATGCCATTGCCCGCCTTGGCGTGAGCTACTGCTGAGGGCACCGCGGTGATAAATCCAGGAGGTCGCGGGCCCAAGGATGCTGCTTCAAGGCACATGATACAGGTAAACCTGCAGCGGAAGCGATTGGCAACCGATGAGCTGATGGCAGAAGCTGTCAGCCAGAAGGTAAGCCTGGCACTGCTGCAGGAACCCTATACAGGTAGTCAAGGTGCCTTGAAGCGATACCCAGGGGTTCGCGTCTATCAAATGGACCAGGGGATAACTAGGACCAACCCCGCAAAGGCCGCAATAGCGGTCTTTGATAAAGACCTCCAGGTAAGGTGTGACCCGAGCCTCCAGTCGGAGAACATAGTGGCAATCACCATAGAGTTCTCCGACTGGACACTTGGAATAGTGTCCGCTTACCTGGAAGGGGACAAACCCCTGGATCCATACCTGGAACGTCTGTCCAGCGTCCGATCCAAGCTGGGAACCATGAGTGTTGTGATCGGAGGTGACTTCAACGCGTGGAGCCCATGGTGGGGTAGCACGGACGAGGATCACCGGGGAGCTGAATTGGCTGGATACTTTGATGATCATCAGCTGCACATCCTTAATACCGGAACCGAACCCACCTTCCAAGTGGTTCGAGGAGGTCGGCTTTGCACAAGCAGAGTCGACATTACGGTGTGCAGCCAAAGTATCCTGCCAAGGATGGAATCCTGGTGGGTGGACCCCGCTATGGTAAGCTCCGATCACAACGCTCTAAGGATAGGCCTCCGCGCTGGTCGTGCGAAAGCACCCGGCCCAGCACCAACCACTCGGATATATAACACGCGAAAGGCAAACTGGGATAAGTTCCGAAAGGAACTTATCCTACAGTTCGAAAGCCGCCAAATCCGAGTGGAAAGAGTGTCGGCCATAACCGCCCCCGAGGACATCGAAAACGTTGTCCTCGAATACCAGGAGGCGGTCCGACAAGCGTGTGAGGCCGCGATCCCAAAGCTGAACCGAACACTGAAGTATGAACCTCCATGGATGACCTCCGAACTTCGGGTCCTGCAGCGAGATGCGGTCACTAAAAAGAGACGCATACGCTGCGCGGCCCCAACAAGGAGGGAATTCGTCATTCGACAGTACCTAGAAGCTAGGGAGAAATATGAGTCTGCCGCGCAAGCGGCGCAGACCCATAGCTGGAAGGAGTACTGTACCGCGCAAACAGGCGAAAGCCTGTGGGACGGAATCTACAGAGTCCTCCGTCAAAGCTCGAAAAAGCAAGAAGACAAACTTCTTGTGAGAGACGGAGTGACTCTTGATCCCAAGCAAAGTGCAGAACTCCTTGCAGCTACGTTCTTCCCGGACGACAGGCTGGAGGATGACACTCCCGTACATTCTGCAATAAGGAGGGGAGCGGACCGTCCGCTGTGCGAGTTAGCCTGTGCAGCGGATGATCCGCCCTTCACCATTGCGGAACTCAGGGAGGCGGTTCATGACTTCAGTGCTCGCAAAGCTCCTGGATCGGATGCGTTTACGGCAGACATCAGTGCAAAAAGCATTGAGGCAGATGAACGGCTCTTCCTAGAGATAGCCAACAGGTGCCTCGCTGTGGGATATTTCCCGAAGCCCTGGAAGCGTGCGGCAGTCGTGACACTTCCCAAACCGGGGAAATCTGACTACCATCATCCAAAGTCTTACCGTCCGATTGGACTTTTGTCAGTCCACGGTAAGACTTTGGAAAAGATGATGGTACGCCGGATAAAGTGGCACGTACTGCCGACGATTAACCCGGGCCAATTCGGTTTTATGCCACAGCGGAGCACTGAAGATGCCCTCTTTGCCTTGATCGAGCACATCAGAGCTGAGGTCAGGGCAAAGAGGGTAGTATTGATGGTGTCTCTAGACATAGAGGGGGCATTCGACAGCGCCTGGTGGCCAGCTATTAAACATCAGCTGGCCGCCAGGAAATGCCCCCGAAATCTGTACTCCACCGTGTGCAGTTACCTCAATGACCGCGAGGTCATTATTCGTTATGCGGGCGCCGAGTGCGTGAGACCCACAACCAAGGGGTGCGTTCAGGGATCGATTGGGGGGCCCATATTCTGGAACCTCCTGATTGATCCGTTGCTGGGCGCCCTCGAGGAAGAGGGCCTACGCGTGCAAGCCTTCGCCGACGACGTAGTGCTCGTCTTCTCGGGCTCCTCTCCGGAGACTATCGCGCGGACCGCTAACTCCGTCCTCCGGCGGGTCTACGACTGGGGCTTGGACAAAAAGCTGCGATTTGCCCCACACAAGACCAACGCCATGGTGATTACCAAGAAACTGAAAGTAACACCTATTCAGATCACCATGGGCGGCGAAAGTATAAAGATGGTCACAGAAACCAAAATCCTGGGTCTTATTATTGACCACAGGTTGTCTTTTAAGCCGCACGTCGCCGACGTTTGCCGAAAGGCAACGGCCATTTATGGCCAATTGTCAAGGGCGGCCAAGACAACCTGGGGTCTGAACCCAGAGGTGGTGAGGACCATCTACATCGCCGCTGTGGAGCCAATCGTACTTTACGCTTCAAGCGTCTGGGTCCCAGCCGTAGATCAAGTCGGAGTGCGGAAATTGCTGGACGCAGTTCAGCGAGGGTTCGCGCGGAAGATCAGCCGGGCCTACAAAACCGCCAGTTTGAGTGCGGCGCTGATCCTGTCAGGTATCTTGCCACTCGACCTGAGGATCCGAGAGGCGGCAGAATTGTACCGATATAAAAGGGGTGAGGACATTGATGATATGGCAGACAGGAAGGCTGAACAGCGGGTTAGCTTCCTGGATGCTCCCCATCCGTGGGGGAGCCGCCCAGCTGCATTAACTGCCGTCACGCGAAGCTGGACAAGACGGATCACGGTGCGTTTAGCAGTGACTGTCCGGTGAGGCGGAAATGGGATGCCATTGCCCGCCTCGGCGTGGGCACCGCGGTTGTAAATCCAGGAGGTCGCGGGCCCAGGGATACTGCTTCAAGGCACATGATACAGGTAAACCTGCAGCGGAAGCGTTTGGCGACCGATGAGCTGATGGCAGAAGCTGTCAGCCAGAAGGTGAGCCTGGCACTGCTGCAGGAACCCTATACAGGTAATCAAGGTGCCTTGAGGCGATACCCAGGGGTTCGCGTCTATCAAATGGACCAGGGGATAAATAGGACCAATCCAGCAAAGGCCGCAATAGCGGTCTTTGATAAAGACCTCCAGGTAACGTGTGATCCGAGCCTTCAGTCGGAGAACATAGTGGCAATCACCATTGAGTTCTCCGCCTGGACACTTGGATTAGTATCCGTTTACCTGGAAGGAGATAAACCCCTGGATCCATACCTGGAACGTCTCTCCAGCGTCCGATCAAAATTGGGAACCTTGAGTGTTGTGATTGGAGGTGACTTCAATGCGTGGAGCCCATGGTGGGGTAGCACGGATGAGGACCGTCCGGGAGCCGAATTGGCAGGATACTTTGATGACCATCAGCTGCACATCCTGAATACAGGTACCGAACCCACTTTACAAGTGGTTCGAGGAGGTCGGCTCTGTACAAGCAGAGTCGACATTACGGTGTGCAGCCAAAGTATCCTGTCAAGGATGGAGTCCTGGTGGGTGGACCCCGACATGGTAAGCTCCGATCACAACGCACTAAGGATAGGACTCCGCGCTGGCCGTGCAAAAGCACCCGGCCCAGCACCAACCACTCGGATATATAACACACGCAAGGCAGACTGGGATAAGTTCCGAAAGGAACTAATCTTACAGCTCCAAAAGCGCCAGATCCGAGTGGAAAGAGTGTCGGCCGTAACCGCCCCCGAGGACATCGAAAACGTTGTCCTCGAATATCAGGAGGCGGTTCGACAGGCGTGTGAGGCCGCGATCCCAAAGCTGAAGCGACTACTGAAGTATGAACCCCCGTGGATGACCTCCGAACTTCGGGTCCTGCAGCGAGATGCGGTCACCAAAAAGAGACGCATACGCTGCGCGGCCCCAACAAGGAGAGAATTCGTCATCCGCCAGTACCTCGAAGCCAGAGAGAAATATGAGTCTGCCGCGCAAGCGGCGCAGACCCATAGCTGGAAGGAGTACTGCACCGCGCAAACAGGCGAAAGCCTTTGGGACGGAATCTACAGAGTCCTCCGTCAAACCTCGAAAAAGCAAGAAGACAAACTTCTTGTGAGAGACGGAGTGACTCTTGATCCCAAGCAAAGTGCAGAACTCCTTGCAGCTACGTTCTTCCCGGACGACAGGCTGGAGGATGACACTCCCGTACACTCCGCAATGAGGAGGGGAGCGGACCGTCCGCTGTGCGAGTTATCCTGTGCAGCGGATGATCCGCCCTTCACCATTGCGGAACTCAGGGAGGCGGTTCACGACTTCAGTGCTCGCAAAGCACCTGGATCGGACGCGTTTACGGCAGATATCAGTGCCAAGAGCATTGAGGCTGATGAGCGGCTCTTCCTAGAGATAGCCAACAGGTGCCTCGCTGTGGGATACTTCCCGAAGCCGTGGAAGCGTGCGGCAGTCGTGACACTTCCCAAACCGGGAAAATCCGACTACCATCACCCAAAGTCTTACCGTCCGATTGGACTTTTGTCAGTCCACGGTAAGACTTTGGAAAAGATGATGGTACGCCGGATAAAGTGGCACGTACTGCCGACGCTAAATCCGGCCCAATTCGGATTTATGCCACAGCGAAGCACTGAAGATGCCCTCTTTGCCTTGATCGAGCATATCAGAGCTGAGATCGGGGCAAAGAGGGTAGTATTGATGGTGTCTCTAGACATAGAGGGGGCATTCGATAGCGCCTGGTGGCCAGCTATTAAACATCAGCTGGCCGCCAGGAAATGCCCCCGAAATCTGTACTCCACCGTGTGCAGTTACCTCAATGATCGCGAGGTCATTATTCGTTATGCGGGCGCCGAGTGCGTGAGGCCCACGACCAAGGGGTGCGTTCAGGGATCGATTGGGGGGCCCATATTCTGGAACCTCCTGATCGATCCATTGCTGGGCGCCCTCGAAGAAGAGGGCCTACGCGTGCAAGCCTTCGCCGACGACGTAGTGCTCGTCTTCTCGGGCTCCTCTCCGGAGACTATCGCGCGGACCGCTAATTCCGTCCTCCGGCGGGTCTACGACTGGGGCTTGGACAACAAGCTGCGATTTGCTCCACACAAGACCAACGCCATGGTGATCACTAAGAAACTGAAAGTAACACCTATTCAGATCACCATGGGCGGCGAATGTATAAAGATGGTAACTGAAACCAAAATCCTGGGCCTTACTATTGACCACAGGTTGTCTTTTAAGCCACATGTCGCCGAAGTTTGCCGTAAGGCAACGGCCATTTATGGCCAACTATCTAGGGCGGCTAAGACAACCTGGGGTCTGAACCCAGAGGTGGTCAGGACCATCTACATCGCCGCTGTGGAGCCAATCGTACTATACGCTTCAAGCGTCTGGGTCCCAGCCGCAGATCAAGTCGGAGTGCGGAAGCTGCTGGACGCGGTTCAGCGGGGGTTCGCGCGGAAGATCAGCCGGACCTACAAAACCGCCAGTTTGAGTGCGGCGCTGATCCTGTCAGGTATATTGCCGCTCGACCTGAGGATCCGAGAGACGGCAGAATTGTACCGATATAAAAGGGGTGAGGACATTGACGGTATGGCAGACAGGAAGGCTGAACAGCGGGTTAGCTTCCTGGATGCTCCCCATCCAGCCCTCGCTCCTGAGGTAGAATTCTGCTGTCTCGAGGAAACTCAGGCCAGGACCGACGTGGTAGAGATGCAGGATGACCCAGGAGAAGGAGAGGGTTACCTGCAGGTCTACACCGACGGCAGCAAGATACAGGGCAGGGTTGGAGCCGGCATCTCATACAGGCGGCGAGGCTTGGAAGTCAGAGCAAGGAAACTCAAATTGGAGAATTATTGCTCTGTCTTCCAAGCCGAAATGTGCGCAATTTCGAAGGCTATCGAGGACATCTTGAAGATGCCCGACATGAAGGTTGAGATCCTTAGTGACTCCAGGTCGTCGCTGGAGCTGCTAAGGGATCGATCATCATTTAACCCGATAGCCTTCGAAATCAAAAACCTGATCCGGCGGGCTCGAGAAATGGGTAAAACCATTCGGTTCCGCTGGGTTCGGGCGCATGTAGGTATTGAGGGGAACGAGAGGGCTGATCACTTGGCGAAGGACGCGGCGCTCCATTCGAAATTGAGGGCTGCATACGATGGAGTACCGATTTCTACTCTCCGCCGCAAAATTAGAGCCAAGACCCTCGACGTCTGGCAGGAGCGGTACACCGCGGGTCAAACCGCAAGTGTCACAAAGGCGTTTCTGCCGGACGTCGCGGCGTCTTACAAGCTGGTTAGGGAGGAGCCCTTCTCCGCATTGATGGCCCAGGTTATAACGGGCCACGGCGGCTTCGCGGCGTATCTCCACCGGTTCGGACTAAGGGATAGCCCAGTGTGCATTTGCGATGGTCAAACTGACGAAAGCGCAATGCACCTGGTGCTCGAATGCCCCAGGTTCGGCCGGTGGAGATGCGACCTAGAGGTGGAAAGCGGGGTGGCCGTTGCTGAGGCAAACCTCCCAGTTTTTGTCGAAAAGCCATTGAGGAAGTCCTTCGAAAGTTTCTGTTTAAAGATTCTGTCTGACGTGCTGCCGCGGAATGGCAGCAACATAAAATTTAAAACTAAATAGCTTAAGAATTGTAAATAATACGTGTCTCTTAATCATAAAACATATTAGTGTAAAAATGTGTAATAAATTTAATTAGAAAACTAAGTTATGAAAATTAAAATTAAATTTTATTGTAAGTAATGTACAGAAAGGTTCCCTATATTACGTATAGGGACCTTGATACAACACAGCGACTCTATAAAAATGTATGTGGACTTAGTTTAAGATAGATTGTAATAATAAATAATTAGTTGATTTGAGTAGGTTAATTGTAATTTTGTAGTTATATGTAGTTAATTGTAAAAATTGTGTATTTAGTCTTAGGTGTAAGGTAGTTGGGTGTAATTATATATAGTTTTTCCTTTTAAATAAAGCATTACCCACCTCCAAACCCTGCCGCTCAATGGTAGGGAGGAAGTAGCCGTAGTAGCTCCTCGGCCCTGGGACGCGAGTTGCCAGGGAGGTAGGCCACTAGCTCGAAAAAAAAAAAAAAAAAAAAAAACCTAACCTAACCTAACCTAACCTAACCTAACCTAACCTAACCTAACCTAACCTAACTTAACCTAACCTAACCTAACCTAACCTAACCTAACCTAACCTAACCTAACCTAACCTAACCTAACCTAACCTAACCTTTTTTTTTTTTTTTTTTTTTTTTTTTTTTTAACGAGGAGGAAATACATTTACGTACTACCCCTGTGCACTATGTGGCACAGGGAGTGTGGGACTCAACCACTTAGACCATCTTCTACGTAGCTAGAAGTTGGCGAAGTTTGGTAATACCCACTAAAACCTCCTCGAAAGCAGAGAGTTCCCCTTTTTGAGAGGTTCTCCGGGATCTTTGCAGGGCATTTCACCGGAGAACCTCGGGGAAGAGGCCATCAGTGGCCCTCTACTGGCTGCTAGGGGCTGGGGTTGAGAGGTCTTCTTGGACCCCTCTCCCCCTCCTGCCCCGCCCTGCTGCCCTCTGAAGGGCAACTGATGCCCTCTCTCTGTTTCTTTCGGCTTCCTCCTTCTGTAGCATTACGTGCTCGCAGAAGGAGGAAGCCGCCTTCCAGGACTCCTCGCTGTCCAGCATGCTCTTGACCATGCCAGGCAGCGAGAGGTCCTGGCCGAGCACTGTCCTCAGGTCTTGACGCCTCGTTTCCCACGCGGCGCAATTCCGGAGGGTGTGATCGGCCGTATCCTCCTCGGTGTCATCACAGTGATGACACCGAGGCGATACCTCCTTCCTCACAACCCGGCACAGATATCGTCCAAAGCAGCCATGGCCCGACAACACCTGTGCCAGGCGGAAGGAAATCTCTCCCTTTCTTCTTTTCTTCCAGTCACTTAGGACTGGAAGAATGGCGCCTATAGTGCGCGCGCCCACTTGGGAGGACTCAAGTTCCTCCCGCCACTGCCGCATAATGGCAGCGTCAGCCGCGCGCCTTACAGACGCCTCGCGCTCCCTCCAAATTTCGCCGCCCATTTCCGCCTTAAGGCGATATAGGGCGGCGCTCATGCGAGCCTCCAAGGCCCAGGGCGGAGTGCCCGCAATAACGCAAGCCGCATCAAATGATACCGTCCGATAGCACCTGGCTATGCGGTTCGCTATCACTCGCTGCGGCCTGCGGAGGAGTGACCCATTGCCTTTTCTTTTTAAGGCATCTGCCCAGATGGGGGCCCCATACAGAGCCATGCTCTTCAGGACCCCGCTATACAGCCTCCTGACGCTTTGGGACGGCCCCCCCGCGTTTGGTAATAAACGCGCGAGAGCTCCAGCCGCCCCAACCAATCTCTCTCCGAGGTGCCTGAAGTGCGCCTCAAAGCCCCAACGGCCATCCAGCACAAGGCCTAGGTACCTCATGCAGGGGGCCACCGGGACACGCACTCCGTTCACCTCGATGAAAGCGCCAGGAGGTGGGCCCCTCCTTGGGCCGTGGAACAGGATGGCGTCCGTTTTACTTAACGCCACCCTGAGCCCCAACAGCCTGATCCGCTCAACAACAAGGGAGGTCCCGACCGAGGCCAGTAAGCCTGCCTCTCCAAAGGACCCCCCCTGGGCCACCACCAGGGTGTCGTCTGCATAGCAGAAGATGCGCATCTTGGGTAGAAGCGCACCTCGCAACACCCAGTCGTAGCCCATGTTCCAGAGGAGCGGACCCAGCACCGACCCCTGCGGGACTCCGCACTCTACGGGACGCCGCCTCATCCTCCCGTCTCCCGCCACGTAGGCCAACCGGCGCCCAACCAGGTAGTCCTTCACTATTCGGCGCAAGTACCAGGGCACCTCGAAGAAGTCGAGTGCCTCAGCAATTACGCCGAATGGGAGACTGTTGAAGGCGTTGGCTATGTCCAGGGAGACCGCCAACGCCCTCTCACCATCCGCCACCACACTCTCAACATGAGCCCTCAGCTCACTGAGGGCGTCAAGCGTCGAGCGGCCCTTCCTAAAACCGAACTGGTGTTCGGACAAGTCCGGGCCCTCGGCAGAGAGGTGGCGACTTAGGCGTGAGGCCACTATCCATTCCAGCAGCTTCCCAACCTCATCCAGCAGGACTATAGGTCGGTAAGCCGCTGGAGAATCAATTGGCCTACCCTCCTTTTTGATGAGGCATAGGCGTCCCTCCTTCCATACTTCCGGGAACCGCCCGACATTAAGACATTTGTCGAACAGTCCCCGGAGTTCCCCCTCGACATGTGGGAAGGCCAGGGCCAGGACACGGCCGTGGATACCGTCCGGGCCCGGAGCCTTCTTCCTTGTCTTGAGGCGATCAAGGCAGAGGCCCAGTTCCACATCTGTCACGCCCTGGACCTCCCCTGTCGCCTCTCCCACAACCTCCCCCTCCCGCATCCTGGGCGGGATCAGGTCCACTGCGGTGGGGAAGAGTCCCGTGACCACTTCCTCTACAAGCGCTGGCTCCAAGACCTCGGTGAGCGGAGCCCCCCCACCCTTCAGCTTGTTTCGAGCTGAATGGTAAGGGCGCCCCCACGGGTCCCTCTCCAGGCCATCGAGAAGGTCCTCATAGGCCTTCTCTTTAGCCTGCCTGATCGCAGACTGGAGAGCCCTCTTTCGGTCATAATATACCGTTCGAAGGCCCTCCATTACTTCAGGCGTATCGCCTCTCCGACGCCGACTCCGCAGATAGGCCCTACGGGCCCCTATGCTTTCGGTGCGTAGGACGGCTAGCTCCCGTGACCACCAGAAAACAGCCGTCCTGCGCGGGGCCCTCTTCCAACGTGGCATCGAAGAGTCTGAGAGGGACTTCATCGCCCTCTTAAAGTCAAGAGCCAGCGCTTCCACGTCGTCCGTCATAGCTGGGCCTCCGGGCCTCAGCCACGATCTTACGATCGCCGCCTCCTCGGCCAATTCCCGATCAAGGTGAGTAATCACCCATCTCGGGAAGGCCGAGTTCACCCCCTCCGGTGGGATCTCAGGAGCCGGGCAGCACCTAGATGTGAGGACCCCCAGTCGGATGTACCTATGGTCCGACAGGGTCTCCACATCCTCCACCACCCGCCAGCCAGTGACCCTGCACGACGCCTCAGGGGAGGCGAGGGTAATGTCAACTATCGATGCCCCCTGAGGCCTCACGCACGTCGCTACTCCCCCGGTGTTAAGAACGACGAGACCCAGCTCAGCCGCCCATGCTACCAAGGGAGCACCCCGCACTCCGATCATGGTGTCGCCCCAACTGCGTGAGCGACAGTTGAAGTCCCCCATGACCAATATGAGGCGGGACCTGGCCTTCCTGATGGCCGGCCCAAGGCAGCCCAGGAAGCCCTCAAACTCCCACAGAGGTCTGTTAGGAGAAAAATATACCCCCACCACTGTTAGAGGGCCCCAGTCTGCTACGACAAAGCCATCCCCCCTTTCCCGAGCTATCAGGGGCGGACCCCCTGACCGTGCAACAATTGCGACCAAGCCATGAGAGTCCGCCGCCCAATTACTTCTCTCGGGAGGACTATATGGCTCCGCCGCTACCGCCACATCCACACCCCACTCGGCCATTGACTGCAGGAATAAGTCCTGTGCCCCAGCCGAGTGATTAAGGTTCCCCTGAAGGAGCTCGAACAGTGTCGTACCGTCCATTACGACGACATTTGTTCAAGCTCCCCCTGAGGAGCAACCGTACCCTCCAGACTGGTGGGCGCGCTCGGTGCGCTCGGTTCC
Source organism: Leptidea sinapis (assembly GCF_905404315.1). NCBI lineage: Eukaryota > Metazoa > Arthropoda > Insecta > Lepidoptera > Pieridae > Leptidea > Leptidea sinapis. The sequence goes on along the minus strand of NC_066277.1, from coordinate 15,090,293 downwards.
ATGGACATGGCGGGGGCCGGCACCCCCGTTCTCGGTGTGTTCCTTTTAATTAGCGGGGGGTTGCACCTCCGCCCCCCCATGCGGTGTCCTGCGGGTGCCCCGGCATCGGCACAGACGTCGCACCTTGGCTCCTCGGTGCAACTTTGTGCAAGGTGCCCTGCCCCACCACAGCGGCAACATAGGCCGCTGCGGTCCTTTGCAGTGCACGTTGCACTGCCATGTCCGATGCCGTAGCACCGGAAGCACCGTAAAGGCCTAGCCTCAAGGAGGGTGACCCGTACGGTGCTCCATCCGATACAAAGGCGATCCTGCATGATCGCCTTTGCTGCTGTGGTGGGGCACTTTACTATCGTGCTGCCCATGGAGATACGCCCCGCACGCACATGTTCGCGGGGAACATTCCCCCTGGCAGCAACGGCCCCCACCACGTCATCTAGCGTCACGCTGTCTTCCAGCCCGCTGATCCGTATATCCACTGATTTCACAGGCCGGTTGACAGTCGCGATCCCTACTAATGCTCCCCGTATTTCCTCAGCAAGCCTATCAGCTTGCTGAGACCGCTCGGGCCCCCCAATTTCGAGAATTCGGCTTCCCAGGGCCGTTTTCCGCGTGCGGACCTCCTTCACCCCTATGTCCGCCAAGCTGACCCGTTGCTTAGCAGCGGTGAGTGCCCAAGCATACGTTGCGCCCCCCGCTACCGCATCCTTGGACAGGGTGATGACCACCGCTGCAGTTGAAGGTGGCCTTAGGCTCACCTTCGCTTTGGGCGATCCTGCCAGCCCATCTCCCTTTGTCGGCTTCACCGACTTCACCGGCTCCACTGGCTTGGTGGACTCAGTCGCACGTATCCGGCGGATTCCAGCCTGCGCCTGCGGAGCCGGATTAGCCGGCGCGGTCAACGTCGTGTTGACCGTTGTTGGAGCAGGCTGCGTCCTCTTCTTTTTTCCCCTCGCCGCCACCTTGGTCCACGAATCGGCTTGAGGATTTGCCGCTGGGACAGGGGGGCCCTGGGGAGCTTCCTCTCTAGTGCTCCGCTCGACCTGCCTGGTGGCAGCTGCCAGGGGCGGCCGGACCACCGGTGCCGGCAGCAACCGGTCTTCGATACCAGCCAGCTTGGCGTCCATCATCTCGCCGATGGTTCGCGCCAGGTCACCCTTCAGACCTTCGACCACCTTCTTGATGATGGCTGCCTCCGAGGATGGAGCCTCCGCCACCACTGTGTCCTCCACAGCCTTGCGTTCCGAGAACTCCCTGCGCATGGCCTTCAGGTCATTCTCAAGGTCGGTGACCCGCGCTCTCAGGCGATTGTTGTCGTTTGACAACCGCCGCGCTTCATCGCGGAGCTGCCGCCCTTCAGGTTGCCCGACTTTAAGGCGATGTCCAGGATCTTCTGGGACCGCTTATTCGCCCGTTGCAGGATTTCGAACCCCGCCATCCTCTCCAGGTCCTTGCCTAGAATCTCATCCGAGATTCCAGGCTCGGCATCAAGCTCAACAGCAGCAGGCTTCCGGAAAGCCTGACCCCTGAGCTTCTTTTCCATCTCTCTCTCATATTCACTTTCCTTACCCGATAGTAAGGCTTTTTTGGCCTGAGCCAACCCTGTTGAGTGACCCGCAGCCTTCTTTTTGGCTTGCTTGGCCCTCCTCTCCACCGATGCCTCAGTCTCTGTAGCCGAGTCTTGGCCGGAATTGCTCGACCGTTTATAAAATGACCGTTTGCGGCCAACACCATATTCCGAGCAGCTGGACTCGTTTAGACTATCCGTGTCCATTGTTGCAAGTTTACAAGCTACAGGCAACAATGGAAACAGATAAACACACGGGAAAAAAAAATTAAGACATAACTTACTAACTATCAATATATACTAATTAATAAATAAACTATATCTAAACACTAAACCTACTATAGAGTATCTAAGCACAAAGTTCTTATTAACTACTTATATCTAAGTGTTACCACTACGCTAGTGTCCTCTAATTCAGCACACTGTCAGCGTCGCTGCTCGGCGCCACAGAGAGAAACGCGAGCCGCGCTCGCCGCGCTCGCCGCGAGTCTCGCGGGAATGCGACACTAGCGACACCGCGACGCTCTGCGGAGCGTCACCCACAACTCGGAACAAAGGAAATGACTATTTCCCTTTGTATAGGTCCGATATTAACAAACGATATATCGTTGGATTCGTCTTGAAACGGCGATCTCAACGATATATAGCACTTAACTGATTAATTTACACACAGTGAAGTAAAAACATTAAGTTAAGGGTTAAGTGATCACCGCCGCCCACATTCTCTTGCAACACCAGAGGAATCACAGGAGCGTTGCCGGCCTTGAAGGTGTACGCGCTTTTTTTTAAGGTACCCATGTCGTATCATCCCGGATACACCGCACAAGAAAATTCATTACACACCTTTGTAGTACTTTTTCTTTCTTTCTCGCAGGAGAAAGTATTACAGGATGAAAATTGTTTTAAAGGTTTATATATTATGTATCATGTAATCAAATAAATAAATAAAATAAATAATGCCTTTTATTTCCAGTAAATTTACATTTCTGAAACTCTATGTATGTGGTACTTTTGTTCAATTTCTTCCATGTAAGTAGTTTCTTTTTCTTTTTTTCGAGACGGGCTGGACGTTCAGCTGATAGTAATTAATGCGCTCTGCCCATAACAATGCAGTGCCGCTCAGAATTATTAAAAGAGCCAAAAATACTGAGTGGCACTACACTGCGATCGTCACCTTGAGACATAAGATGTTATGTCTCATTTGCCCAGTAACAATTTCACTAGCTACGGCGCCTTTCACACCGAAACACATTAATGTTTACACATTACTACTTCACGGCAGAAATAGGCGCCGTTATGGTACCCATAACCTAGCCGGCATCCTTTGCAAAGGAGCCTCCCACTTGTAAACTCTCTCTCTGGTCTCTTACTACAATTTTATGTGTATCCTATGTATTATATCATAGTATTCATAGTTACTAAATTTTTATTTCATCTACTGGAACTTCAGAATTTGTGTAGGCCTCCTCCAACGATGCCCATTTGACTCTGTCTTAATCTATTTTTCTCCAGTTTGGACCAGCTATTACTTTAATAGCATCTTCCCATCTTGTGATAGGTCTACCTCTTGTTCTTTTGCCTAGTGGGCCGTTCTAGAATGTAACTTTTTTGGTCCATCTGTGATCTGTTACCCGCGTGACATGTCCTGCCCACTGAAATTTCAATTTTTGTACGCACAAAGTGTAGAGGATCCTGTTGTACCTTGGCCATTAGGCTGGTTGCAAAAAATCCCGCGATGTTAAATTCTATTGTCTAGTGTATTCTGTACGTCAGTAGTGATACTGACTATTCAATTTGAAAGTAGTCACTTATATTTTCCATAAATTAACCGCAATTCCGCAATATGTCCTAGGTACACCATTATACTGCCATAGGAACATAAGGTATTTATACCTTGGCCATAAAGTCTTTTTTTTTCGTTTCAATTATTAAAACACATGTAAGTATGAAATAAACATTTTTGATATTTTGGTGGTGAATACTTAAATGATTGATCTTATAAAATATGTAAAAATCATTTAAGTACAGTACGTCAAATAAAAATATAAAATAAATATCTAAAAAACTGTCCTAGGTACAACTGTTTCCCCTACTTTGAAATGTACTCAATAATTATTATGGCTTGATTCAATTAATTTACATTTAATTAAGTCATGACATTTTAGTGTTTGTGTTGCACCGCTTCACATGGACTGTAATTAAAATAATTTATAAAAAAAAAATTAAGCGGTCAATATTGATATAAGGGACTGCCAATGTGTTTCATTGAAAAATGTGTTATTTTTGGACCGAATTGAATAAATCTATAAATCCCAATATTAATTTTTGGAGAAGGAAATTGCTGAGAACGCAAGCCTGATTTTTGAGTTTTTTACTCACGATATTTCAAGCTAGCCCAACAAAACAGCTGTTTTGTGGATTAAGGCTCCAGCATTTATGTCTGTTTCACATAAACCTGCTGTTTGTAGGGAATGGCCATATTTATTAAGTAGTTTAGTAAGTTTAATTAAGTAGTGCTAGCCATCAACTACGAACCTACTACTCTAGATGCCTTTAACTAATTATGGTTAGGAATGGGTGGTAGTTTTTGACTTTAAATAAGTGATGTCACATTCTATTTTGAATAAAAATATTTGAATTTGAATTTATGTAGAGTCAAAGTCAAATAAACTTTGTTCAATTCAATAATTGACTGACAAACGTAACACTTATAGTAACCTTCTTTTTCTTAAGGGTTAAAAAAATACCTAACTGCTACTCCGCTGATGTCACTGTCCAAATCAGGTTCTAAATTCAAAACACGCAGCTTAAGCTGAAAGTATGTTTACATTGCTGCCTATTGACCAATAATATTTTAAACAACTGCGGGCTTACCATGAAGTCTAATTGCGATTCAATTGACAACCTAAAATGAACTGCTTTGCTATTTCGTACTACGACGTGATTAGAGCTATCTATTTTAGGTTGAAGTCAAATCAACTGATTAAATCGCAATGATGTCAATTGAATGCCAAAAATGATGTCAATTGAATAGCAAACCGATTTAGTTCGTTCATTCATTCATACCATGATATAATATTTCAACCTAAACTGGATAGCTTATGTGTCAAAATGAGCGATTCGAAATAAGTTGCTACTTCCTTAGAGGAAAGTGAATCGTGTTGTTAATAACATTTGAAAAATAGTGAAAACATACAGAAAAGGAAAATTTTATTGATAAAAGATGAGATGAGACTACTTTATTGTACTTTTTTGTAAAACAAAATACTGAAAATAATATACAACAATGAAAATACTAAAGACGATGCAGTAAGGGCTCGGGCTATATATAGTTATAAATAGCGTATAGCTTGTTCGCAAGAGCGAATATAAAAAATATAGGTACTCTGTGCTCCTGTCTTAACTCGTTATTTTTACGAAAACACATAAGCAAAAATTTAATTTGTAATTCAAAGAACTATATTTATTTATATTACTATTATTTAAGAAGTACAAAAAAAGGGCTTAATGGTTTATAATTACCGCTATAAAGCGCAATCTTAAAATGTATTATTAGTATTTTCTACGCAAAAAAACCGCTAAGATCATTTTAGGTTTCGAAACGCAACGCATATGGATCGAGTAAGAGAGACAAACTTATGCAACGACTGTAGAGCGTCATCTATTTCTCACACCGCAGAACATAGACAAATTTATTTCGTTCATTTTTCATAAGCGTTTTCATGCCATTCAGTAAAAGGCACTTCATGGTACGAATTTTAGCGATTCGGTTTAGGTACCTAAACTGAACTGCATTGGAATAGCATCGCTTATTAAAAGTTGATGGTAGGCCCTCTGGAGTAAGCACAGAATTGTTAATAGATATGGCAGTCAAAGCTTATTATGAGGTGATTTATGGCATGTGCTATATTTCGGCTTTAATTTTGTATGACATAAATTATCTGTAATGAATAGAACGTCATTGTATTTTTATTATATGCAAATAGCTGTTGATATTCCTTGAAATGAATAAAATTAAATTAAATAAACACTTTTATTTAGATATTTATTCATAAGCTAGCTGAGTACTAGCTGGCACAGCAAACGTAATACAACGTTTGCCAACGCCATATAAAATAATAAAAAAATTACAATAATTAATATTTTTAGGGTATAAAAATAGATGACGACCGATTCTCAGACCTACCAAATATATCGTACATAAAATTTATGGTACTACAATAATCATTATATTCGATTGCCATATTGCAACTCTATGGCGTGTCTGTGGATGGATTAGAATAATATTAAAATCGCGATACAAAAGTAAGTGTTGATCGTTGGGAGAAAATTTGAATTTGTATGTATTTTTTAATGCTGACTCATAATCAAACAAATAAAAAAAAAATAAAAAAATAAAAATAGTGTTGACCACCCTTAACATTTAGGGGGATGAAAAATAGATGTTGTCCGATTCTCAGACCTACCCAATATGCACTCAAAATTTCATGAGAATCGGTCAAGCCGTTTCGGAGGAGTTCGGTCCCGCACACCGTGACACGAGAATTTTATATACTTCTACGCATAGATAACTTCTACTGCAACTAAGATTGATCAGCCTTATTTTACACAAATTAAATTTGGGAACATAATTTATGAACGATGCCGGACTCGATCCTGTGACCTATCGCGTTTCGTGTGAGCGCTCTTCCACTGAGCCAACCGTTCGAATGACGTATCGTTGATAAATCTTGATATTGATATTCTTGTTCAACTCTCAGGTTGTGGCTTCATCTACAGGATTTACTTTACAGTTGATAACCTGCTCAACCCCAATATTTGCATATTAGGAAATTGACTTGAGATGTCGGTCTTTCAAGTCTGAACATTTTGTTATTATATTTTAAAGTGTTATCCCTCACTTTTGGGATTTATTACACAAATTAAATTTGAAAGGAAAACGCGTGAGGTCGCGGGTTCGAGTCCCGCATCGTTCATAAATTTTGTTTTCAAATTTAATCTGTAATGAATCCCAAAAGTATGGGTTAACATCACTTTAAAAAATAACAAATTTTTTAGCATTATTTTGAATCTTATATTTTGTGATTTAAAACGTATTAAAAAGCTAAAAAAAATCTGTACAAAATATAATAAAATATTTATTGACACTCCAATAAGTTATCCCTAACTTTTAAAAAGCTAAAGTTACGCTATTTCTGTTTCCTTCCAAGAAAAGCCTCTTGTATCTGTTCCTTCGTCAAGCCTTTCGTTTCTGGCAACATGAATATAGCAAGAAGGATGTCGATGACAGAAAAGCCAGCGAAGATGTAGAAAGACCCGGGGATGCCCAGGTACTGGGCCATCAAGGGAAAGACTCCGAGAATGAAGAAGCTGAGGAGCCACATCCATTCCATGATTATGATTGAGGCCAAGCTTTGAACCTGAAACATCACATTATACATACAACTCAAGGACGAGTAAAAAAAGAAGGACTCTGCGCCGTGATATTAGCAAGTGAAGCACCGTTATGCTAGTGTGTGTGCGGTTACGGGGGATACTAGTTACACACTTTTTTCTCCCTTAAATAATCAAATACTTATATAAAATCATTTTAACACTTTTTCACAACGCACGACGGCATTTTTAAGATATTTTATTGAGACGTAAAATGATCTGTCACAGACGATGACAATTCTCATAATAGCCGCCTATCGGCCTGTAGTAGTGTGAGCGTGAGCGTGGGGCTATGTATTTACACGTTAATCGGCTTGTTTTGGAGCTACACTCTTATGTAAGGTGACACAGAGTCCTTATTTTCTAGTCCGTGATACAGCTGTAATGTTTGTTAGAATCTGTACATGTTTTTATGGATGAAAAGTGATCGCCCCGCCCCGTAAATATTAAAAAATAAAAGTAATATTGTGAGGCAGATTTTTTTTACAATAAAGATGCAATGCAATCGCAATAAATCATAGGTACCTAATTATCTCTCTTATTATTAATTATATCTATTCCACAGAGTAATTAAACTTATAATGCGATCAAATTAAAATGTTTATATATTAGTTGTTACTCGTACAATGTTTGGTACTTTTTAATTTACTATAATATTATATATACTGGTTAATTCATCCAAGGGGATGGCCGTTGTATGTTCGTTCGCCGAGTGTACGACCGTTGTTTTTATTCCTATACCTATTATTATATTAAAACTTTGATTATGTGGTTTATATTCAAGATTTCAAGATTCACTCTTAATAAATCATAAAATTAGGAAATAACATAATAAGTACTAGTTTCCTTGATAAAAATACATTAAACCCTTAGCACCTATGGCTTAAATACTTCACGAACAGTGATCAGATTTAAAATTATTACTAAACAAATTTTTCAATAACATAGATTTAATAATAACAAGGAAATACCTAAATTTGTACTACTACGTCCTTTCTTCGTGCTTCCGCTAGAAGCTCGGTTCCCCCCTTAACGGACATATAGAACATTTCTTCAATTTTGTTCTACGGTTAGCCACGATATTCAGTTTTTGGTTCATTATTATATTCATTATGTTCATGTTGTTAGATGTACCGTTTTAGAACGATTTTTACGCGTCCCTTTTTCGCCAAATCTGATATATCAAAGTTTCAATTTGGTGATATGTGTCTCACATATTTTGTTCAAACGGAGCATGGCCCCACGGACCAGACAGGCACTGCAGACTAGCGTAGGCTACCATTTGGTAGGTTTGCTCATCTCATTCCAAAAACAACAGTGCCTTTTTTATTGAAATTTAGGATAAAAGAGGCCATTTAGGAAGCTCTTTTTAAGGTTAGACTCCTTTCGAATTTTCATTATAGTTACTCCTGTGTGTAGCGAAAATAAAAAATATACTACCTCTGACATAAATACTTCAGTGAGCAGCAGGTATGGCACACTTCCCGCTCCAAACATGAAGACGAAGCAGAAAGCCAGGATGACGCATGCTGTTAGCCACGGGGGCGCTACGTTGGTCTGCATCAAGAATCCCATCGAAACCAGGCATACACAAACGCCGATAGCTGATGCCAAGAGTAACGGCTGAAATAGAGAATATATTTTTACAGTAACTAAATATCTGTGCCATTTTATTATAGATATTATATTTATTTTTATTAGAATAGGCAATTGGCCAAGCGGCTCAAAAGTGCATGAAGATATTTTGAGATTATTTACACTTCGGAAAAGATGAGCTTAAATGAAGAAAAGTGGCAAAAAACTTATTGGTTTTAAATAAATATTAGCAGAGTACCGCCATAAGAACTCAATCGTTTCGATTTACATTCAGTTAGTTAAAAAATTACTCAAATGAACAGTAATGACGCATGGATCTTTTTTTACCATATTTTATGGAAGGAAAGCGACCCACCCCAAGTTTCCTTGATAAAAATACATTAAACCCTTAGCACCTATGCCTTTTGAGATTAAAGTATACTCATAACCCACTGTCATTATTGATGATGGATATAACGAAAGGAAGGAGATAATGTGAGTAATCAACATCATAATCAAATATGGCGGGAGATAATGTTTCGTGGTCCTTCCTTTCCTGGTGTTCCTAATTAAAACTATTTACTATTTTATCTGGTACATACCCGTCTACCAAACTTGTCTGAGAGGAGCACACTGCACATGCTTCCACACACAAGGACCAAAGCAAACATAACTGAACACATGTGCGACGAAAGACCTGGTGCTGCTTGAGAGAAGATGTCCTTCGCGTATACTTGTGCAGGAGTGAGCCCCATCATCACCTAACACAAGAACAAATCTAGTTTTAAATATTATTGGCACACAGGATATTTACAACGCATCGAGGGTTTATGAGTTTCCCGGTAACGTACTCCATGATTGCTGACAGACCCATACGAGACCATCACAGTTTTAAAAGTAATGGCTTGAAAACATGTAGTGTCAAGGTTTTATTTTATGAAAATAAGGGACAAGACGAGCAGGACGTTCAGCTACTGCCTTGCTGGTACAATGCAGTGCCGCTCAGGATTCTTGAAAGTTCCCTAAAATTCTGAATGGCACTACAACTGCGCTCGTCACCTTGAGACATAAAATGTTAAGCCTCATTTGCCCAGTAATTTCACTAGCTACGGCGCCCTTCTGACCGAAACACAGTAATGCGTATACATTACTGCTTCACGGCAGAAATAGGCACCATTGTGGTTCCCATAATCTAGCCGGCATCCTGTGCAAAGTCCCACTGGTTAAAATAACTAACGAAATAATATATTAATTTAAAAATTTAAAATAGATACAGTACAAGTATAATGTTTTTTTTTATTATCATGAAATTGTCACCGTTATCCCGTCTTATATAATTTCGATTGCTTCTACCAAACGAAATCGCGAGTAATTTGAATATGCTAGGTGGGTCACCTGCTTGCAATGCTTGCTATGCAAATGCTTCGCTAGCAATTCACGGTTGCACTGAAATGGTCTAACAAAACGATATTGTATTGCGAATCCTTAAATAAAATACTAATATATACTACTACTATAACATATTGTTGAAGTGTCAGTCAATTTTTTTAAAGTAGTAATGTATTTAAGTCATTTAATATCACCATTTTTGTATAACTCTTCATTTCTTTAATTTTAATTGTTCAACTTTGTTACTCTTTTCGCACTATTGTAAATGTTGTTTACACCTGTAAAGACATGTCATATTGTACAATCCCTTGTGTACTTGCTAAAATTTAAATTTTATAATGATGTGTTGTTGGTGCAGCTATCGAAATAAATAAATAAAATTTTCGCTGTCACCAGTGCAATCGCTTCAATCTTTCATATTTTGTATGGTGTTTGTGTTGTCATTAAATTTGATGCAGAAACATAAGCATTTCCACAACTTAATTTGAGAATTATTTAAAATAGGTTCCAGAATAACTTTCTTCTTATTTTGCAATTTTGTTCGATTGCTTTTTGCTCTAGTGTTAGCTAGTTTTGTTGATAGTAACATGATATCGATACTGAAAAAAATTTGGGACTTCGATCAATGAACGCGAAAAGTATTTTTGGAAATCCTCTCTTGATTTTCACTGACACTGCCTAACTAATTCTGAAAAAACCTTAAAAACTGGAAACCAGAAGATTTTTAGCCAGGCCTATTTTATTCTTAATTTTTGTTGAGTGGCTAAAGATGTGTGTGGCCATTATCGTGCTGAAACACCACACCCTTTCTATTGATCTATTTCAGGTGCTTTCTTTCAAATTCCTGCTGTAATCTATTTTTATTCAAAATAGGATTTAAGATAATCATGACCGTCAAAAACTACCACCCATTCGATATAGTATGCCTCTGACCTGAGAAGAACGAGCGTAAGAAACTCAGTGGGCATTTTTGATCGAATTTCTTTATAAGATTCACTCATTTTTAACCGACTTCTGATACGAGTACTTGGAAACACGAATGAAAAATAACTAGATAAAACAATTTACGTATTCGTTTTTTGTATTTTACCTTTTTATTTCATCAATAATCACAAGTACTTAATTTATGTATATTGTTTTCGCATAAACGTTATAAAATATTACTAACATACCTATACGTTTATTAACATTATTTGAAAATTTTATTCAAAAATCATTGAACTGAACGTCTGGTAAAACTTATTATGCCTTACTACTACTACTGCATATTGCTACACTTATGTCACAATGTGAGGGACACAATAGAAGTGTGGGTTAGAATTTTGCTTTTTCAAGAATCTGAGGGGACATTTATTGTAGTAGGCAAGGAATATCACTTACTATTATGTTAGCATCTTCTTCGTCTCACCCTAAAGAAACAATAAAATACAAGGCTAGAAATTCCTTTTGAATTCTTGAAAATTTATTGGAATCACTAACCTGTGTAGACATAGCAATTCCGACAACTATAAAGGCTCGTCGTGATGATGGTGAAATAACTGAAACAAAAAGACGTTTTCTGTTTTCAAAGACAAACATTTTTAATAATAATAAAAGGATTTTTGCACGTGCTTCGTAGGAATCAATTTCTTGGACTAAAGGTAACCTAAGTCTAAGTCTGGATAATGGTTTACCGATATGAAAATATTTATTGAAATCCGCGTCCATATCATCAACTTGCTCTTAATGATGCGGTTTACAAATTTCATTCCTTAATTTAATCTAAGTTGCCTTAAACATGTGTAAAAGTATTTCCATGGTGATATTTTGTCAAATCTACGTCGGAAATAGAAAGAAAGAAAAACTTTTATTCCAAAAAACACTCACAGGATAAACTTAATATAAAAAGCTAAAAGTACAAAACAAACCAAAAAAAACGTATTTAAATAGTAATTAATTTAATATTGGAGAGTTCCTGTGCAGTGCGGGAAATGGGTCACAGACTCAGGATTTATCTGTGACACGGCCATGAAACAGCACTGATTTTCAGAGTGAATCTTGACTTACATTTTCGACATATAGTAATTACGAAGTGAAGTTAATTCACGAAGTGGAGGTGGAAGATTATTCCAGCTTTTGGTTGCATTGTAACGAAAACTTCCTCTAAATGCAGCACTATGGTGTTTTAAGACAGCCGATCCATATTGCGAAGCTCTTGTTGAATTAGTGTCGTTGAGATCCCCTAGCCAAGACAATTTACTGTAGAGATAGTATGGTGTTTTGACTTTTATTATACCGAAAAGCCTAAGTGCAAAATGAACTTTTCTGTGGAAACTCATATTAAGATCTCCGGCATCGTTCCAAAACGGAGTTATATGTCCCATAAGTAGCGTGCACACGCATCTAGTAAAAGGTGTATTGCCTTCCTAGAGCGAGCCAGTAATCGATCACCATACACCACGTCTCCGAAATTCAGTTTTGACAAGATAAGTGAATCGCATAGTCTAAGACGTAACTGAGTACTAATGTAATTTTTTATACGATAAAGTGTTTTAAATTGATAGTAACAGTTACCCATAGTCTTATTCACAATTTTTTTCGAATCCCAAGCTCTCGTCAAAAATGTTGCCTAGATTGCGAGCCTTAGAAACCTGTTCAATACTTTTATTTCCAATTTTAATATGAAGATTTAGGCGCTGAGTCTTTTCTAATTGAGAAGGCGTCACGAGTAACATTGTATTTCGTTTTTTCAGTGTTAAGAACCCCTGCATTTCTTTCTGACCATTCTGCTATACTATTGAAATCGTTGTTCAATTGCTTTAGAGCCAAGTGTGAGTGATTTGGATGGAACGATATATCGTATAAGTGAAAGTCATCAGCATACGATAGCGGCGATTGACATTGTGATTCGTTCGGAATTACACATTAATTTTGTTTTTCCTAAATATTTTAGCTATTTTATCTGATATTGGACCAATATATGTCAAACTACCCTCATATTTGGTATTTGGTTGTGGTGGGACGGGATAAAGTTCTGAGTTAATTAAATATTTTACATACATGTGATAAAGGATTCCACTCAAATATGTTAGAGCAATTAGAAATAATAAACTACAAAAATAACATGTTTACATTGTTGAATGAACAAACATATTTAGTCCCATCACCTTTGTTGCGTATCTCTTCCGGGGGGTAATACGTCACAACAGCCGACCAACCACCGCGCTTCATTTAATGGGACGAGGGTATAAAAGAACGGCTTCCGGCTCACTTGCTTCAGTCTCGTGCCAGATTTTGGCGAGACAACACGTCCTGAGGATGCCTCGTGTAGAGGCGAAACACGTGTCGAATTGTTTAAAGACAAATATTGGCGGAATTAACACTAAAGAAAACTCGAATCATTTGTATAATTATGGATTTCCGCAAAGTGACGCCTACATCAATAAATTTTCTCGTAAATAAATTTTAATTATTTACCACCAACAAGACAAACACTAACAAAAGCATTATAATATTATTACAGTTAAAAATAAACTCTAAGTGTTGGCTTAGTTATAGGTATTACACACATTTCAACATAGACATAAAAGACAAGTATTGAATTAAATTGAATGCAAAAATTATCGGGATATTTACAAAGTGAATTAAACATCAATGAATTAGAAATCAATAATATTTTATAATAATTAAAACATGAATCATTTCACAATTCTTCATTTAATATCGCTAGTTTTATCTTTTTTAAGTCGTTCTAAGTTGCAATGTGCATAATTCTTTGTGGTTTTTAAGTTTAGTTCCATAACTCGATAGTTCTTAGAGAAAATTTAATGGTTAAGTTGTCGCGTAAATGTAATCTACTTGGGCGAGGTTACAAATCAATCAAAATAAATTAAGTTAATGTAATGTCAGCTATTAATAATCATGAACTAAGTATACTGTTTTGGATCGATTTGATGGCAGATATAAGAAAAGAAAAAATAAACCAACACATTACAGCTAACGAAACATCTAAAGATAACTTCCAGTTGAGATTATTATATAAAATTATCTTACATAGCATCTTGTATGGAGGCATCGGCATTTTATTTTCACATGTTTCATTTTCATTACTTCCCTCCAATTTTTCCTTTTCTGCCTTTTCAGCGTCAACTTCTGCAAAATTAAAAACTATTTGATGATACAATGCTACTGTTATCTATACTTCTATACTAATATTATAAAGGGGAAAGATTTAATTGTATGTTTGTTTGCATTGAATAGGCTCCTAATAAATCTATTTCAAAAATCTTTCACTGTCCCTGTAACATAATATGCTTATATTTTCAAAATATAAAGGATATTTACTAAAACTCCAATAATGTAACCCAAGGTGTAGAAAGAATACTTATAATAAATATCATTTACATCGCGTGCGCTGAGAAAAGTATTGTTGATAAAATAATATAATGCAATATCCGGACTGCAGGTTTTTGCAAGCAACTTTGTTTCACTATAGAATGGACGGTCTTAACAGCACGGTAAGATATAGGTAAACCTTCAAACAATTAGTACACCTGTCTTAAAGGTTGGCTTTGTTCCGGGGAATCCTCAGGTTTTGTAAGACAATTAATGAAATGAAATGAAATTTTATTAGAGAGAAGCATTGTAGTTAAGATGTTAACTTAATATTATTAATAACCCAATATGTTTCGTCAAATTATATGCAAAATATAAAATATGTTATAGAGTTGTCTAATTACACATTACTGTTATACTGAAACATGTCGGATTTGACAATGCTCTATAATTAATATTAATAAAATTATAATTTAAAGATATTATAAAATAAGACGTAAATAATTTAATAATTCATTTAGTTCCTATGTATAATTTCAACAAATTTAATGTCATAAATGCATTGACTTTTTGACGTTTGAGTATGTTTGTTGCATCTCTTTACATATTATATTGTAATTGAAATGATTTGTAAATCGATGGAAATGTAAATCTTGATATAAAAGAGTGGCAATGAGTTTCTTGCTACTTCTTCTCATTAGCTCAACCCTTTACGAAGTAGCGGTAGATTCAATAAGAAAATATTTTGTGTCATTTCCGTGACCTACATGAATAAAGTTATATTATTATTTTGATTTGATTTGATTTGATAAAAGTATATAATTTACATCACAGACCAGTAAAAATATAAGGACTCCGTGTCATCTTACATAACAGTGTAGCACCAAAACAAGCCGATTAACGTGTAAATACATAGCCCCACGCAAACACTTACACTACTACATGCCGATAGGTGGCCATTATGAGAATTGTCATCGTCTGTGACAGATCAGTTTGCGTCTCAATAAAATATTTTAAAAATGCCGTCGTGCGTTGTGAAAAAGTGTAAAAATGATACTATATGAGTATTTGTGGCCATATATGATTATTTAAGGGAGATAAAATTGTGTTACTAGTATCCCCCGTAACCGCACACACACTAGCATAACTGTGCTTCACTTGCTAATATCACGGCGAGTCCTTCGTTTTTTTTACTATACCGTGAATTTTCATATAATATTATTATCAAATAGACTAGTTCGTTATAATAATTCAATTTGTATTGAAAAATTCATTTAAACTATAGAAGCACTTGTTTATTAACATTGATGTAGTCTTCTTTTAAAAATCTTAAAAAGTAAATCTTCCAATTCATTAGGCAACTTATTATATGTTTTCATGGACATGCTGTAACGATAATAGCTTTAAGGGTAAATTTAGAATAAAATTAAGGGTAAATTTAAAGGTTATTCAGACATTATCTATAAATAAATTTAAATGTTTTATAAAAAAAATGGCTCTGTCGAAAATCCTATTACTCCACAGCTGAATATCTAAGTGATCGGACAGCCTGGGACTAGATTATGATTATTTTATAGCGATAGAAATAACTGTACAATATTGTATATTTTATTGAAAAGAGTGCAAAAAAAGAATGCTGGGAGAGTTTCTTGCGCTGCTTCTTCTCTCTCAGAGCGCCATTTGTTTCCGAAGCGGTAGTGGTATCTAGTATATTAGATATTTTGACATCGAAAGTAATTCTGAAGTCAATTCTGAGAAAATAAATACCTTTATGCCTAAAAGATACAGTTCTACATAAGGGAAATATGAGTCTATTTAGATACCTGGCGTTTAAAACCTTTTAACATTGTATAGATATCAGACGTATGTTTTTGATCAAATTCAAATTCAATTTCAAATTCAAATCAAAATCCAATTCAAATTCAAATTCAAGGCTTATCTCATAATTTCTTTAAATAGAGGTCGACAAGAAGAAGCACTCGTTGCATCTCCTATTTCATAAAAAAAAAACTTGCAATTTTAACTTACCAGACATGGGCACTAATTCCGCAGGTTGCAGCCTCTGTTTTAATCTAGAGAGCTCTTCAAGTACAACTTTAGAGTCTGGCGATTCACCTCTATATAGTGCTATCGACATCCGAGCCTCCTGTAACATTTATTAGTTTGATGACAAAAATGTAACCAGTTTTTGTGTATTTTTTTTACTTAGTATTGTTAACGAGCCCTGATCATTTTTTTTTATGAAAATAAAGAACGAGACGAGCAGGACGTTCAGCTAATTGTAATTGATACGCCATGCCCACTACAATGCAGTGACGCTCAGTATTATTGGAAAACCCAAAATTTCTGAGCGGCACAACAATTACACTCGTCACCTGAGACATAAGATGTTAAAGTCTAATTTGCCCAGTAATTTCACTAGCTACGGCGCTCTCCAGACCGAAACACAATAATGTTTACACATTACTGTTTCACGACAGAAATAGGCGCCGTTGTTGTACCCATAATCTAGCCGGCATCCTGTGCAAAGGAGCCTCCACTGGTAATTTTGTAGGTACTTCAATACCTGTAACTAAATCGACACGACCGACGACAGCAAGTGTCTGATTGCGATGCCGTTCTCCCCTTATGGCTTCGTCTAGTAGCCGTGGTGAGTCATTATATCTATTTATTACACATAATAATATGGTATTGCTATAGTATAACTTCGATCTCATTATGTACTGGATTGACTTGACCTTACAATCTTACTTGACCAGAAATAAATGTCAGATCGCATGATTGGTAAGGCCATACAACAGCTATCGTGTGGACTCGCAAGCGACTCTTTAAAAATGGTCAAAATCACACTCCTAGGACACCTCTGCTATGCTCATGCGACCCACCTGCTCAGCTGTTTTGGCGCCAAACCCGCCGTCGCTACATGAGCTATATCCACTTGTGTTTACATTAGCCTCGGTGGTATCATTAAGCGGTTTATGCTACGGGTTGCTAGATAAACAAGCTTGGTTATTATAAGCAAAAAACGTGATTTGTGATAGATTAATGCTGTGATATCGCCGCTCGTTCAGAGTTGTACGAGAAATTCTGACTATTTTGCTAAACGCGTCAAAATAAAAAATACTAATTGAATTCTTTGTATTTTTTTTACTATAGTGGACACGCTGTAGTATAATCTTATGATTTCTTTCAAATATTAAAATCAAAATACGAGCGAGCTGTGGTCAGAAAGAAGATATTGTGACAAGGACTGAGAAAGGAATGCTGAAATCGTTTAGTCACGTGGAGCGAATGAGCGAAGAAAGAAGTGTGTGGGCAAGTCGGTTGCGCGAGACATTCGTCGTAAAACATTCGTCGACCAAATTAGAGACGTTTATGAAAAGAGAGCATGTATGAAAAGAGTAACGAATGTAGAGGAAGCGCGTGAGGTTTGTAAGGATAGAAGCAAGTGGCATTCTATTGTCTCTGCCTACCCCGACGGAAAATCCACGAAAACCTCTATGGCCCTTTCTGGGTAAGCTGTCGCTCGCGATTTCAGAGTTAGATTACAATAGTTATAATAATTACATGATGGTATTTTAATATCTACATTGCATAAATATGGTTGTTTTTCTAAATATAATTTTTTTAGTAAGCTTGTATATTTTCTGCTCTTTTAAATTTGGTAGGTTATCTGGCAATGCGGTTATAATATTAGGTATTATATTACTTAGCATTCTTGTGCCATAGATATTTTTGATCTTTGTATGCTAAATGTCTTGGAATTTATTAAGTTTCTTAAATTGCTGGACCTTTAACTTTTACTTTATTAACTTGCTTTTTTGATAACTTGTCAATTGAACGTAGAATTAAAGTGGAAACGTTTTATTTTCTTTTATTGATAATAAAGTAATTTAGCCACGTCGTGTATAAACAATATAATATAACTGTTTAAATGTATAAACCGGCTCCATAGCAATTTCACTTCATAGAAAACATTGTAACTGTTTTTCTTTAAGACACCGTTCCAGTTTCAAATCAACTTCTACACATTATAAATAAAAATAATAATTAAGTAAGAAAAGTCACAAAAAGCATAGGTCTTGACTTAAGCTGAAAATAACAACTTAATATAGCTAATTACTGACCTCTTCTCTGTTCTTCTTTATCAAAAATACAGGACTTTCAACGGAGGATAACAGGAGTCCGACATACATGATGCAAAGCGCCATATTCACCCATATGGTTTGATGGTACGAAAGCAGCCAACCACATAAATAGGATATCAGTACTCCGACGCAGTAGAAAGCCATGGGTGCTAAAAAGTATGATTATTTTAGCAATCATTGAGAGAAAGAAAACATTTTAATTTATTTTTACGTAGGCATACAAGTGAATTTTCTAGAAACGGTCATAATGTTAACACCAGGAACTAACATAAGCTTATTATGCATACTATTCGGCTATGTCGAGTTTATAAGTCTTTTGTTTGGGTGTATATGCTTTTGCGACAAGATTCCAGATGATGTTCACAACAAATGTATTACGAAATTCAAATGAATTGTTAAAAGACGTTTATGTGGTAAAGGTTACTAAAACATAATGATTTTCTTTAAGACACTGTTGTGTCATTAAAAAAAAATTGATACACTTTTACACAAATTACCTTGCCCCAAACTAGGCATAGCCTATACTATAGACACAAGATAACGATATTTTTAATACAATAAAGTAACTATTCAACGCGGACGAAGTCGCAAGTAAAATCTAGTAATTTATATTTGGCAAATCAGTACTAGTCCAGTCAACAAGTGCCTTTTTGGTCAACTTTTTTCAGCAGTCTCCGAAAATTATGATTGAGGTGTCATTCGATTCGGAATGGCATCTAGATTGGTTTTCGAAAAATGAAGTTTCGCTTGCAAAAATTACAAAAGTTATTAACAATTAACTAAAAAGGGGGTTAAGTTTATTGAAAATATCTCATAAACTAATAAAGATTGAAAAATCAAATTTGAAAAAAGATTAAAAAAGAGGAGGAAATTTCCCCAAAAAAAGTATTGACTCTATAAAGATATATTTCCCAGAGGGTTGAAAATATGCCCGAAAACGGATACTCCGGCTTGCGCAAGCCACGCGCCCTTCACCTTTAATCCACGGACCTTTAATGAATACATATTATTTAAACTTATTAAATATGAAATTTAAAAATTTAAAAAATTCAGGTGTCTACAAGACGGAACAACGTACAATAGTCCGTGATCAAAAAGTTTTTACCGCGATTTTTCAATAACTTATCCAATAATTAATTAAAACTTTTTTGTAGCATGAACATTAACATTGCAAGTGCGATAATTTCGACAAGTGTTAAAATTGCTAATTTTCATTTTGTTATTAACAATTTACTAAGGTAAATATCATAATATTATGATTTATTTTACTACATTATGAAATATTTAATAGTTGACTAGACAATTGAAAGGAGGATGGCCAGAATGCATATATTTTGGGACCCACTAAAAGAAGTGGCGTACATCATGATACAGAAAAAATCAAATAAGTAAGTAAATCTAAAAAAATGGGAGAAAAAAGATAGGTATATCTTTTAAGTAAAATATAACCTAAAATAATTAATCAATATCTATTATTCAATTAATAATTTGTATAAGATAATATAATATTTATGTGGAAGGTTGGCCAGCAGTTAATAATTGAGGATTTACAATCCATTGTTTTTTCAAGGAGGTATCGAATCTTTTAAAGATACTTATCTACTGATTTTAGTATCAACAAACGATAATAATCTTATTGGGTCTTATTTTGAATTATTACTGATTTCTGATTTGAGTAGGTATAGACAGTTTGATGGTGTCGGAACATCCATATAAAAAATTACTGTCATGTAAAAAAAATGTCAATTTCAAATTTCAATTGCGCAAAACGTTCCAATAGTGCAAGATGACTTATTTTTTAATCTATATATATAAAAATGAATAGCTGTTCGTTAGTCTCGCTAAAACTCGAGAACGGCTGGACCGATTTGGCTAATTTTGGCCTTGAATTATTTGTGGAAGTCCAAAGAAGGTTTAAAAGGTGAATAAATAGGAAAATGCTGCTAAATTAAATAAAAACAACAATATTTGTTTTTCCATGGATGTGTCCATACATAATTTCTATGAGAGATTTATTGACGCACGGTTTGACAGTTCTGCTGTGAAACAATTTCATTACGACAGCAGGGTGCATATTTTACGAAGTAATTTTTGATGTTATGATATATTATTGACAAATTATATAAAAACATTATTTTATTTATTACATGCAGAACAACGTCTGTTTGGTCAGCTAGTAAATTATAATAATTTATTTCTTTTGACTCCCATATCATAGCGACTCAATAATTTTTGTATAAGCATCGTATAAGCTTTAGTTTATAATTAATATAAACCTGTACTTGTACGATGCTTCCTTAATTTTTAAACTATGTGGGACCATTCTCGCCATCCTCTTTTGAAATTTAAAACCTTCACGACTTGTCCATTCTTGGGTTAATAATTATAATTATCATAAAAGCAAGATACAACCAACTGAATCATCACTGTTGATTGTTTTTATATAATTTCATGAATATAGGTTTAATATAATAATTATAACACTAGAAATAAAGGGATTGCTTGTAACTAATTCTAGTAGGCTTCATAAGATACATAATAGCTTTAAGGGTAAATGTATACACTTCTATAATAAAGTCCCAGCCACTGTTCAGGCATTATCTATAAATAAATTTAAATGTTTTATACAAAAAATGGCTCTGTCGTAAATCCAATCACTACCTAAAATGATCGGACAGCCTGGGACTAGATTGTGATTATTTTATAGCGATATAAATGACTGTACAATATTGTATATGTTTATATATATATAGAGTTTCTGGCGCCTCTTCTTCTCTCTCAGAGCTCCATTTGTTTCCGAAGCGGTAGTAATATCTAGTATATTAGAAATGACACCAAAGAGAATTCTAAAGGAATAAATTTTGAGAAAATAAATGCCTTTATGCCTTTTAATAATATAATAATTATTTCCATAATCTTTTCTCGGGAGATTTTTTTATAATAATGAAGACTACAGATACAAGAACACATAGACATTTTAGTTTTAATATACGGTTGACCCCCGTTTAAAGTTCTATTAAATAATACCTGATCCCAACATTCCTCGAATAGACTCTTCTGCTACTTCTGAAATGAATATTGGTCCATGAACAGAAGCACCACCACTCGCTAGTCCAGCCAAGAACCGTGCTACAATAATGACCAAACTTGATGTTGTTATCTCCACTAATATCCATGAAAGCTAAAAGGTAATTAATTTTAAACTTTTTAAATTCAAAACGAAATATTCATTGCTAAGACAAGTATAAGGTATTAAATAATCTTATATTGCTATATAAAATACAGAATGTAAAACACACAAAAATAAGATCTTATAACAAATGCAATAGATAATCACAGGTCTCAGCCATAGTTAAAAGTTGAAGTGGATATGGGAAAATTTACACGATGGGTAAGCGCTATAGAGGAAACCCATGAACTAGATAGAAAGATGATATTAACAAATTGCTGGCCATAGTGGCAAAAAATAACCTAAGACCCAAGGAAAGTGGATGCTTTAGAGTATACCTTTACCAGAGAGAGGTGCCAGTAGAATATTATTAGAATAATCATGCTACATTATATATTATTTTTTATTTATGACTATTTATGAGTTTGGTGAGATTTTAATCGTCTCTTATGAAATCACTATTCAAGGGCTGTAAACACATTCTACTGTGTGTGGCCAAAACGTACACTTCGCCTTGATCAGGGAATCTTCTCCAGTACTTGAACCACAAAGAAGATTGATCAATGGAGCATTGTTGTTGTTGAGAGTGGTAGTATTCACCAACAATCAAGAGAACAGGTTCACAGAATCCTATGTATTAACTAAGCCGAAAATATTAACTACAATCAGCAGATTAAGATATAGATCCGCTCAACACTTGAGGGGGATCCCAACCATTTACCACAGAAAATCTCAGGGTAGAACTCCTTAGAAAAATGCAAACATGGCCATACAAAACAGACCTGGCGGCAGACTGTTATTAATGTAGCAAAAATCATGGAATGGACTTGCTGTAAGATCAAGTTGCTGAAGACTAATCGGGATGGAGATAGACGTTTATATTAGTCAAACATCATGGAAAATTTACCCTGATGATTTACCGTACAAAAAATTCATTGAACGACCAGATGGAATTAATATATAATTTTAAAACTGTATTTTAACTACAAAATAAATATGCTTAGGGCATTTAACACATTACGGAACATACAAACGATGCACTTTAAACATTCAGTTTAGCCATATCTTAGGAATCTCATGCAGTTCTTATTGGTGGCTTATAATTATTGTATGGGCAGTATTGAGAGACTGTCATGATAATAGTAGTAAAAATGTAGGAAGTAATTGAAAATAAACCATTAAATAAAATGACACTTACTAAAACAGTAAAAGCAATGAACAATCCACCTTTCTGCCTCCCAAATACATCAAATATCGTACCAGCACACATGGTGCCAAACATTGCTCCAAAGGACGGTAAACTACCAACCATAGAAACTTCGAAGCTAGTCATTGGAGCTGAAATGACGGTGGTGTTCTGTGCTGTATATTCGCTGATAGTATATGATGGCCAAACGTTGAACATAGCTGATATAAGGTAACTGAAGGCACCTGAAGCAGAATTATTAAATATAATGATTTTATATAAGAGTGATATATTTCAGGAATTATTATCATTTACTATGATTGGCCTAGGTCCATTATCATTACATATAATGCTTCAAACCTTAGTTTTATAAACTGTATCAAAAACCTGATAGCTTTAATTTCTATTAAAAACAATATTTATGTAAACATTTAAAAAAACTATTTGCTACTGTGATATAACATGTATGGCACAGAAATAGTAAGGTAGCATTAATGCCTAAACGATGCGTCCAATTGATACGTACATGCCAAAGTTGTTTGAAACTGTCTTATTTTTCCCATTTTCACTAGAGATTTCAGCACAATCGTTATACAGTAAATTTAAAAATGAACTAACCAGGTAGAGATCAGTTATTATTAATATTATTTTGCTACTGTCTTAAAGGTATTAATTTATAAAATATTTGCAAATACTAAATAAATAATTAAGATTGATAAGACATAGTCTTAAATAGAGTAAACCTTGTGTAATAATAGCATTTGTTTGGAGCGGTACGAAATGTTGTGATTAGAGTGAGGGTGATAATATGTGAATTTATGTTTTTTATTATGAGTACGATTTACAGCACTAAATATACGAGTATAATCATATAAATAATATCATAGGCCAATAATAAAGCTTCAAAATTAAGTTTTATAATGGTAAAAAGTATTAGGTAAGGTCAAAATATAAGACACTCACTAATGAAAATATAAACTATCTAAGAGGAATATTTTAAGTATGTTACTTTGAATGCGATTGAAACTGTTCAAAGTGATATTGTGCCAGAGCTCTATTTGCCGACGTTATTCTAGTAGCAAATAGTTCAATATATATATCACCCGTTAGATTGTTGAAATTGTGCGCAGATCTGATCATAAAGCTGTTTCATCTGTAGTTTACTTCACTGTAGGTTCAAAAAGAACGTTCATTGTTTAAGGACTTTTCTATATATGCGAAGACGCAGCAGAGATAACAATTCAATACAGTCAAACTGACTTTGATTTTTATCAAAAACCATATATCTGCCATGCTGTGTCTTCTAGACAACGATATGAAATGAAAGTGGCTACACCTTGTTTGGATATCGATTAATTTAATTCGTGCTTTATATAGTAGGTGTCTCATAATTCTCTTTTGCACATTTTCGCTCATATTGAGGATTCTATATTACTCCGAACATAGGCATAGTACAGTATCTTGACCGTTTCTATTTCAGTAAAGTCAGCTGAAGTTCTATATACATGTTTATCAAATAGAAACTTACAGTCATGCAACACCCTAAGATCATTAATTTCACGGACTTTTGGTAAATTTGTTCCCTTTATCGTATAAATCGTGCCAATAAGTCCAGTCTATTATTAGAGCAATAAACTTCGAATCTTTCTTGGATTGCTGGTAAATAGCTTTAAGTATTTTCATATTGTCAACATATAAAAGTATTTTTGAACGAATGAAACGTGAAGTTATGTCGTTAGTAAATTAGTTGAACATCAAAGGACCTAATAGTGATCCTTGTGGTACCCCATAAGGTATCCGTATCCATTAAGCGTCCCCTCAAGATAACAGCTTGAGAACGATTGTTAATATGTGATTTGAGACAGCGGTACAGTCGCCATGTATGCAAGCTGCTGATAGCTTTTTTAATAGGATGCAGTGATCAATCAATACGATCAAAACAAATTTTGGATACCGTAGACCTGTAATTTAGAAATCCGTGTTGCTCCCCACCAAGCTGAATATTTACAGCCGCGTAAAATTGTTGCTAAACTAGTTTTTCAAATATATTGGCAAGACACAATTTAACCGCTGTAAGGATCCTTCAGAACCTTCAGAAAAGAATAATGCGACCAAGAAGAAAAGATGTAAACAAGTGATTGAAGTCCAATGAATATTCTATAATATATTATAGAATATTCATTAGGCATAGGTTCTCTTCCAAGTTTTATAAAACGTGACAACTGTCATGTAACATGTGGCATTACCATTATGCGAGGCCAGATATTGGAAAGTACCTTACACTAAATATTTGTATTCTGCTTTCTATTATAATTATAATTATTCTGGAGTATAATAGTATATTGTATTTGAAGATGGAATAAGAAATTGTAATAAAAGGACTTTTTTACGCAAGTCAGTATTCGCGTACATTCAATAAGCGAACCAATTGAAATAATGATATTTTGTGTAATAGAATCAAATAGCCGTTACGTGGGTGACACTGAAAGTTTTAGGAACTGGCAAGTTAGAAACATTGCTAATGAGAACTTTTTTTGTATTTAAATTTTAGAACTCTTTGGTAACCTAATGTAGTATATTGCATTCATTTGTCATTTGTTTTTGTGAATTGGCGGCAAGAAAATTTTCGGTCAGTGATTAATTATGACTTTCGTTTACTCAACAACAAAGCTATGATCTTCTGCGATTAGTATTTATTAATGAAGCCCCATCTCGTACCACTGTTCACAATTGGTTTAACGAGTTTAAACGTGGACGTAGCAATCTCAATGATGACCCACGTGAGGGGCGTCCTTTAAAACAGCGACTACTGAAGATAACATCATTGCTGTGTGATGCATGATAGAGGAAGATAAGAGAGTGACCTATCAGCAGATACGGCCAAGCCTAGGCATTGGTATGAGTAAATTTAAAAAAATATTACACGAACATTTAGGCGTCAGGAAGCTTTGTACCAGATGGATTCCCCATACCTTAACCGACGACCAGAAACACGTTCGCATGGACTGGTGTCGCCAAATGTTAGATAAGTTCAACGACAGTGACTCAAATGCTGTAATTGACATCGTCACATGTGATGAAAGCTGGATATATTGCTACGAACCAAAAACCAAAAGAAAATCAGCTCAGTGGGTGTTTCCTTTCGAGGATCGGCCAACTAAGGTAAAGAAAGGAAGAAGTCAAGGAAAAAAGGTGATTGCCTCATTCTTTGCTCGGAAAGGTCATTTCGCGACCGTTGTGCTAGAAGATGGAATTACAGTTACTGCAGACGGGTATGTAAATCGCTGTTTGCCTGTTGTCTTGGAATAAATTCTACAGCAGCGCCTTCGAAGCAGGATCCTCCTTCACCACGACAATGCTTCAGCGCATTCCGCAAAACGAACTGTTGAATACTTGACTATGGCAGATGTCGAGATAATGAGTCATCCGACATGCAGTCCTGACCTGGCGCCCTGCAACTTTTATTTATTCCCAAGAACTAAAGGTAAAATTCGAGGTATTCTCTTAACGAGCCCTGAAGATGGGTGAAAGCGTACGAAAATGCCATAGAAGAGACCCCTAAGGAAAAATGGGCCCACTGCTTTTCTGATTGGTTCCATCGAATGCGACGATGTATAGAGAGGAACGGAGATTACTTCGAAAAACAATAAAAGTATTGGCAACTTTCTACATTAAGCCGTTTTTCGTTTTCTAAACATTTTCAGTGTTACCTAGGTAAACAACCTTATGATCAGCACGGCGCGGTAGCTTATAAGAATATAATCTAAGACAGTACCTGTCGCAAATCGGTCACGATGCGAATAATTGAGAGCTCGAGCTCAAGCTGCGGTTCTCAACCTATATTTATACACTTTAATGAAGTAAACAAAATCACTTAGGAGTCGAATTGGATATTTTATTGTAGTGGTATTACTTATACCATGTACTAATTTCCCTTTTTCTAACTTCTGCAGGTACCTCTCTGATCTTATTTCGATTATAGAGGAAGTTGTGGTTTTTCGCACTTTGATCTTTCAATGTTTGACCCACAGAAATTGAAAATCCAAGTCTTTGGCGATTCTCTTTACACTTGTATGAAGAATTTTGTTAATTATATAAATTTGAATTAATATAAATTTTGTTCTTTCAGGCCTCCTGGGCCTACAAGGAAAGATGACTCCAACATATGCAGCATGTGCTATGGAAAAGGCTCGGGCGGCAACCACGAATTCTTCTTTGACGGATCTGCTACTGAGACTGACAATTATAGATTTGGCATTATCTGGGCTTCGTGATGGAATACGAATGATATAATTAGTTTGTAGTTTGGTCACTGGATAGTTAATTTTCGCTCCTATAATTGTTACAATATCTAGGAGATTTTCGTTACTTGGCTGTAGTATTCCTCTTTCAATATTGTTCAATTCCATATTTTTTATTCGAAGCCACTGCTCCGATGCATTTTTCTCTTTCTCCAGCACTTCTAGTCTCTCTTCCAAGTTTTTCATTCGGTCTTTTAATTTAACAATTTCTGAATTTGTTCTCGATATTTGACAACCGTGATCTCTTTGATTGATTGACCCGCCTCGCGCAAAATTGTTTGAATACCCGTTAAATTTTCTCTTAATAGTTTCAACTCGGTCGCTTATCCGCCAAAAGTAGAGAGTTAAGCCGATATGACCTGTATCTCCTCCAACACTTTCCCTGTTCAATGTTCGATTTCTGGCGATAAAATTGAATTGGAGATAATGAGGCAACCGCTGGAGCAGAACTTGGTGCTGGCTTGCTTACATTTTGGACAACGAAAATTTTTTTTTTTATTTCACCCAGCTTTCTGTATCCACCTTCTGTTATTCCTGCGCAGTGAGAATTGGTGAGTTTTTTTCTGTAGGATCTGCAGTATGCACCATCTATTAAGTCTTCGCAACAAGTACCACATTGCAACATGATGTTGGGAAATAATATAAAAAATTATAATAAGTTTTAGAGCCACTGGATAGTTTAGTATGAAGGAACGCAAATGCAGACGTGTGTTTACCTATCTACCTCACGCGTGTAATGCGAGAACGTGCGAAACTAGTGACCGCTCACAGAAATAGCACGACGATTACTGGTTATCTAGTAGTAACTAGAAAACTATATACCGTCGTAAACTAGTAAGTTTACGACGGTTAAGCTAGTTTCTGCCACAAAGGATTCCTTTGAGGAAATCCTCATGCGCTGACGAGACCACATCCAAAGACGAAACGAAAAAATTGGAGGCGTGCCAAAATATTATTTTGATGATATATATCCTATTGTAGTTGTCAAACAAACACAAAATTTATTAAAATTTGTAGATTCATGTTCAGTGAAAGACACAATAATATGTTGTATAGCAGAAAAACATAATATTATGTAAATGTAAAAAGAGAACTATTTAAAAAGACTTCGCCGGAAATCGATATAAATCATAAATAATTTTTTAGCCTTAAACACTACCACTTTTCCACTTCCCTACCTCAGATCGCCCGTAATTTATTTTTCCTTTCATTTTTTTAAATTCATTATTCTCTTCCATTTCCAATTTCAAAAGGTTTCATTCTACTATTTTTTTTTAATTTTTTATCAATTTCGAAGGCTTCAGCACTGGTCTACTTATCCAACAGTACCATATCAATTAAGTTGATATTACAGAAGTATTTCACATATAGCGGAAATAGGAGGTGATTTTGAATAAGACAAAATAAATAATGAATATGACGTAATATCACAAGGTTGAACAAATTTCTACTTTTACAACGGTGAATTGCAATTTTAAAGTCTAACTTGTAGGTAACTGTTGTATTCTTATCACCTTAATTATTTATTTTATTTCGGTATGAGTTTTATATTATATTCAGTGTTTGGATAGTAATATGATCGGTAAGTTCCATACTGAGTGCAAATTAAACATAGCAGTGCATTGCACTTTCCATTTACTGTTAATACTTTATTGTTTGAACGAGCTCATACCCGCGACTTCGTGCGCATACAAAAGTTACTTCGGGCAGCATTTTTACTTCTTAATATACTCGGTTTGCAAATACACAACAAACCTCTGTGGTTAATACATTTTTATAAGCTTCCAACTATAGAACTTTCATACCCCAGCTCTTAATTTTAAAAAGCCTAGAACAAATATTTCGATGGCTCTTAAGTATATAGTCGTATGTTTGATTTGCAAACTTTTCAGGACAGAGCTTTAAAGATGTTATCTTGCATCGTATCGTTGAATTTATATCTTTTGTTTTGAAATTTATAATATGCAAAGATAACATAGGAATTCACAATATGGAGTGGGAATTTAATACTAATTATTTGTAGTTTTTTAAATATTGCAGTTACAATAGTTTTCATCGGATATGCATATAGTAAAGGAATAGTATGTAATACTTACGATTTTTTACGCCTAGTTAAAATTTAAAAATATCGTTTATAAAACTTACGGTAGTTTACAATTAGAAATGACATCAAAAAGAATTCTAAAGGAATCAATTTTGAGAAAATAAATGCCTTCTATGCCTTTATAAATTAATTTAGGCGTAACATACCTACACATGCCATTTTATTTATTTATTTTATTTATTTATACTTTAATAAAACGGCGTAAGCCAATTACAATATTAAAGTAAGAATTAATTACAAACTAGACATATTACACAAATAATAGTTAATAAATACAAAGTTTACTGTAAATAACTAACAATTAATTAACATCCAAATACCGTTCATCCATTCCTCTCACAAAAACGCAAGCACTCTGTTAAAATCGTCTGCCATCCATCCGCAAATAAATCACAAGCAGGGTTGGCTTCGAGAAGAGCGTTGAGAGCAGAGAGAGACCTCGGTATAGGTGAGTTGGTGCGAGCCACAGTACGATGTGTCGGACATCAGAACAATCTATGTGTGCGCCTCGAACAGTGATTGTCCGGTACAAAGATTCTACATAGCTCAACATGCAAACTCGGCGCATCTATATCACCTCTGAGAACTCTGCACATAACTGTGAGCTGCTGTCGTTTTCGCCTAACCTCGAGGGAGTTGTAGCCTAATGTACCCAGAAGAAATTTTGTGGGATACATATAGGGGTAGTATCCATGCGTACGTTTGTAAAGGTACCTAAGAAAAGCTCTTTGCACCTTTTCGAGAAGGAGTACATAAGTACTTTCATGCGGATTCCACACACACATAGCTGTTTCTAGCTTGCTGCGCACTGAAGCACCAAATAAAAGCTTTATGACTGGTTCAGATGTGAAATCCCCAGAATTCCTCAAAACAAAGCCTAAAATTCTATAGGATTCCCTGGCCAGAGTGGTAATATGATGATGGAAAGTTAACTTTCGATCGAATGTGACACCCAGGTCTTTGATAGTTTCTGGTCGAGATATCGAATCACCACCAATTTTATAATCAAACTCTATTGGGCACCACTTTCGACCGAGAGTCATGGCATAGCATTTGGACGTATTAAATGCCATACGGTTCCACAAGCTCCACTGGAACACAGCTTGCACATCATTTTGGAGTGCCATGCAATCTGAATCAGATTTGATTTCTTTGAAGAGTTTCAGGTCATCAGCATAAAGGAGACACCGAGAATTATCAAGCACATCTGGAAGATCATTTATCATTAAAAGAAACAGAAGAGGCCCCAGTATCGATCCCTAACTATCCCCAGATCGCGTGTGGTATGATTGGATTCGAACAGACCAAGCCGGACATATTGTTGACGGTCACGCAAGTAGTCTGCGATAAGTCGGAGAAGTCTCCGTGCAAAGCCAATAGCGCTAAGTTTTTGTAACAATATGTCATTATTGACCCTGTCAAATGCTTTCTGGAAATCAAAGTAGAGCACGTCAACCTGAGAACCACGATCTAGTTTGTCCGAGATAAAATCAACAAGTGACAACAAGTTAGTGTCTACAGATCTTTTCGGTCTAAAACCATGCTGCTCGCCACAAATGTATTTGTCCACTTGCGCGTATATGTAGTTGTGAATAATGCTTTCAAATACCTTTGCGGGTGAAGACAACACTGCAATAGGACGGTACTGGGGTATTGGGGTAACTCTCGACAACTTCCATTGGGACGGATATTCTCCCGATTCCAGGGCAAGATTGAAAATATGACAAAGAGGCATACAAAAGTTCTTTTTTGCCAGCTTTAGAACTGCAGGAGGAATACAATCCGGTCCTACGGAACTGCTCTGCTTCAACTTGTTGATTCCACCTATGACATCATCAGGTGTAATATGAAAGATGTTTACATAATTGCTGTCATACGTCCTATCGAAACCATAAGCTTCATCTGTATCGAGTACAGGTACATCTGGCAAAAATGTGCTTGAAAAAAAGTTGGCGAAAGCATCTGCAGCAGCAACACCTGAAAAAGTTTGCCCCTCAAAAGTCACACTAGGTTCAAATCCACCTTTGGTGCGAAGGCTTGAAACGTGACGCCAAAAACCGCGAGGGTTGGCTTTGATGTTAACTTCAATATACTTAATATAGTCGCAATAGGATGACTCTATTCGGGTTTTAAGATCTGCTCGAAGTTCTGACAATCTTCTGTATATTTCTGGTGAGTTAGAATATTTCCATAATCTATGCAACTTCGTCTTACACTTGATATCTCGGATAATATTACTCGTAAACCAAACGGGGTAACGTTTACTATGGCATTCTTTACGTCGTTTCCTAGGCATGCACTGGTCAAAGATATTATAAACGGATTTATAAAAAATTTCAGTTTCATCTCTCACAGTATGTGCCTCCAGAACTGTACGCCAAGAATTTGCCTCGATTAATGCAGAAAAAAGCTCATAATCGCATCGACTAAAATTCCAGTCCCTGCAAGGATTTATATTAGATGGCTCAAGAAAATCTGAACGGCGACATGTATCGAGCCTGACTTCAATCTCTAATGGTGGATGATACGCGTCGGGCAGAACTATACCTTCAGCAGTTATAACCCCTCCACACACATCGCTCTCTCGAACCAGAATTACATCAAGCATACCTCCAAACATATTTTTGATAATGTTGTTCTCAGACAGATTACAATATGATAAAAAATAACAATAATAATTATTAATATTTACGGATGCACTATTTAAATTGAGATCACCTAATATTAGAACTGGTGCTTTTAACACAGTAATTGTGTGCTCCACCTTACAAAACCACTCCATATAATCACAGTCTCACACTAGGTTTAATGTATACAACACAAACGTAGAACCGATGACCATGCCGGGAAAAGGATGCCCAGAGATCCTCACCATTGTCGGTCTCCAGTTCATGGCATCTACTCAATATGACAGGGGAACGGGCAGCAAGCGCCACACCACCACATGGCGTATCTCTATCTCTGCGTAGAATACTCCAATTTGCACATTCAAGCTCAGAAGTCTCCACAGAGCCATCAAGAAATGTTTCCGTAGCGGCTACAATATCACAATCATTCATTGCTAAATTATTCCGCCACATACGCAATTTCGTTTTCAGACCGCGGACGTTCTGATAGAAGATTTCAACGGTTTTGTGACGACTACGCTGAACGAAAGGGCTTTTTCTTGCCTCTAGTAACAGGAACCTTGGTAGCGTCACTGATTGTTGCCTTCTGGTGGGTAACCCAAGCCTTAATTCTGACGTATATGGGCAGGCTTCAGCTGAAAAACATACCTCATTAGCTGCCACAGGTATACCATTCTTGTAGGACTTATAATCTCCTCTTGGGTTCAATTCCTGTACTGTACAAGTACCGGTGGGGCAAAGCTGACGAAGATACTCTCTTACATCTTCAACACACGACTCCATGTTCCACAAGTGCATGTATTTACGAGGCTCCATTGCTTTGAGATTTGTACTAGCTGAACCGGCAGTACCGCATAACGAAGCTGGTCGACGACTTTTCCTTACAACTTCTATCCACTGGTCATCATCAGGGTCGTTACAGGAAGCCGCTGGAACATTCGAGTCATGTACTGCTGGTTGCGATACTTTTGCATTAGCCTTATTGGTCGATGGACAATGAGAAGATTTTGGTGGCAGA
This sequence comes from Leptidea sinapis, assembly GCF_905404315.1. NCBI lineage: Eukaryota > Metazoa > Arthropoda > Insecta > Lepidoptera > Pieridae > Leptidea > Leptidea sinapis. The sequence goes on along the minus strand of NC_066277.1, from coordinate 15,057,465 downwards.
TGTTGAACTTTGCTAAGATAACTTGATAAGATTCGCGACGTTTCCTGTTCTTTTTAAGATTTTCAGAGTGAACAACCGTGGCAGCGCTAGGCTCACATTGTGGCTGCTCAATAACACTGACAAAATTCTGTCGTGCAAAATTTATGTTTGCGATACTATTGTCTATTATTCGCGAGGTGTACACATCAAGCTTGTTTCCAAGAGTTGCTAATACAGACACAACCTTATCAAGACGATCCTTTAACTCAGTGACTTCTTGCCTTAAAAGATAAACTTCGCGAGAAAGTTGATTCGTATCATCAGTTTCGAAGTAGGTGTCATCCGTGCCTTGGGAATCATTTCCGACGGGGTTCTTCTTTCGAATAGTTATATTTGAGCTATCCATGCTGCTAGTAAAGGTGCTCAAATAAATGAAATGAAAAAGAAAATAGAATAAAAAACAAAAAAAATTCAAGATTCCGGTGGCTCGATCGCCGTACTCCGGGTATCATAGTGTTACAACTAAACGATTGAGCTAACCGTGACTTGGATGTCGGAATGAAAAATTCAATTGCATGTGGCTTATTACAAATTATTGTCAGAAAGTATTGTACACAACTGAGATTAATCCACGATTTTTGCATTGAACTAATTATAACGCACTATTGTTACTATTAAGGCTTCACTTTAGACATAATTCAAACAAAATCTTTGACTCTAGCCACTTAAATCGAATTAAAAATGTTGAGAGCGATGTGCACGTTACACGGCACGACTAGTCACACTCATGATGTTTCTCCACTGGTTTCTCCACTCCATGGTTTACTTCGTACATAGTAAACTTTTTTGATATTGTAAGTGATGATTAGGTTTTAAAATTGTATTTATAATTATAATAATATTAAGTATCATAATTCAATAGTTAAAATAAGATTTTAATAAACAGTGGAGGCTCCATTGCACAGGATGCCGGCTGGGCACCACAACGACGCCTATTTCTGCCGTAAAGCAGTAATGTGTAAACATTACTGTATGTTGAAATGTGGGGCGCCGTAGCTAGTGATATTACTGGGCAAATGAGACTTAACATATGTCTCAAGCTGACGGACGCAATAGTGCCGCTAAGAATCCTGAGCGGCACTGCATAGTAATGGGTAGGGCGTATCAATTACCATCAGCTGAACGTCCTGCAGTCAAGTTTACTTTGTAATATTTATTTTGAAGGTAACGTTTCTTAAACAATAATAACTAATGACCATAAATAACTTTCAATCATTTTTTCTATGAATATAACTAGAATAAAAACTATTATGGGCAACAAAGAAAAATAAATATTTTTTGTGAAAATTTCATCTTTAACAAACTAATAAAAATTTCTTTTAATTTTATATAATTCAATATAAATACAAAATACAAATACAAAATTTTTATTTTCTTTATCAAGTATGTACATAATATATCCATACTCATGATTGGAGCCTCTTTTTAAACACTATAGCGCCTGTGTTAGAAGACTCCGCTCTTTCATAGCTTATTAATATTTATTACATTATTTACAGACAATCAAACTCTAACTACTAAGAAGTATAATTATCTAAAAAGTATGTATAGTAAGAAATAAGGTGTGTAAGGTGTGTGCATTGGGTGTGTTGTGAGTGATAAGTAAGGTGTGAGAGGTATTATGAAGTGTGTGTGTTTGTGATCAAATGAATGAATGTTAAATTAATATTATGATTGTGTTATAAGTTCTTCAGTTTCTGTATAAAGTGAGTGAATTTATCCAACTTACTAGCATTTTTTTACATTCATAAAGTGGTTTTGAATGGGTATATATTTCCTTGTTAACCCTATTATAAAGCATGGCTGAGAGCTTGCTGTACTGGCGATTTGCAAATCCGGTTTTTGTTGCAGGAATTTTTGCAATAATGTCCATTCTCCTTTTTAGTAAAATGCTTGCATCATAGGGAAGAGTTTTAAATGTTTTTAGAACTATAGCAATAATATATAATTTTGTAACAGACAAAAGGTTACTGATATTGTATAGTCTTTCTTTCTAATAATTACTTTTAAATTTCTTTAATCACAATAATAATATGGTAATAAGGTATAAAAGCTTAATGTTAATACTAGATATTCTACCAATAGAGTGCTAGTCTTACAATTTAGCATCACATTTTTATATAATAGTCTTTATATTAAGCAGGTTTTTTTTTTACTAAAAGAATTTTTATATATATTTTATAAGAGAGATGTAGTAGTTAAATTGAGTTACAGTTAGCCCGTAGGTGTCTGTAAAAATATCTATAGAAAAGCACATGTATGCTTATTTAGTATAACACAATAATCGAAAACATAATTTTAAAGATTTCTTGTACTAGGGATAATCTAAAGATCAAGACATAAAGAGGTCGCGTAACTTTGATGAGGAACAATCGGTATTTCCTATAAACCTAAGACAACATATAAATATCTTAGTCTGAATCCATTTTATAAGTAGTTCTAAAGGTTAAAGTTTTTACTAGCACTAATCAAATCAGATTGTTGCTAGAGGTATCGGAAATACATTATTGTAAAGTGGCTTTACTGAAATGTTGATTTGCTGTCGGCGCCGGGAATAAATTTTTCTCACATATTTGTGATAAGAACATGTGCAAGTTCAACGTATTAACCGGTAAGTGATACATACAATACGAAGCGCTTTACTCCGTCCGCACACTCCTCCCGCGTGAAATATAGCCAGAGTAAAAACAATCAGTTACGCCGCATGCAAAAACAACATACGATAGAAAACTAAAACATAAAAGCCTTATTTTTATTATCTGATTTTTATATTTATTTAATTTTATTATGATTATTTAAGTAGCAGCCATCGATTTATTGATTCCTTGTCAAGTGCCTGAATTCAAATTTTCATGGTGTTATCGTCGATAATGACGAACTTTTATACAAAATTCCACTACCTATTTCAACTCCGCCAAGCCTTTTATTCCCGATAAAACGTAGCCTTTGTCCTTTTCCAAGCACTTGTCTATCTTTGTAATAACTTTCATCAAAATCGGTTAGGTGGTTTAGTCGTGAAAGCGTAACACATAAACATTCACATTTATAATATTAGTAGGGAAGTACGGATAGTATTCGCCTGTTGCACTCATTCCTCACTTTCTACTTTACTTTTAAAATCAATCATTTGTACATCCAAGTCCTTTTGCACTATTCAAAGTAGCTAAATTTTATTAAATATTTCGGAACAGTCACGGTTGCATTGCCGTCGAAAAGATTTATCACATTAATCAATTAAATTTTATTATATCAAATGTATCGAATTAAGTTTTGATCCGAGATAATATATCTTCCCATTTAGATGAGGACATTCGCCACATGTGCAGATAAAATAATATAGGGTTTGTTCCAAACTCCACCCACATTTGTCAGCTCCTCGACGTGAGTTTCTCGCACTTGCAAGGAAATGCGGTCATCACTGCTGGACAATATAATTTAGGGTTGAATGACTAGAACTAAAATATAATACTAAAATGACTAGACCGTCGAAACAAAAGCCGAACCATGATAATCCAGATAACGATGTGCAAGATGCGATAGCCCAAAGTTTGGAAAATTATCCACAATCCGGAATTTTATTTTTGGCTTGAGTCCTTTTACGGTGATTTTACCTTATATAGTATTTTCAATAAAACACAACACAATAGCTGTATGTTTTTTTTTGTAGAGTGAAAATTTGCTGGTATAATAAAATACCTCCTTCACTAAATGGATTATTAAAGTAAGACTGCCGTATTCTTATACGTTGATTCCGTTTTGTCATTATTTCGCCGAATATTCCATGCTTGCCCGTGCGTCGCCAGCCGCTAGCCAGACGCTAGCCGTCCGTTGCGACCGCGAAGTCGTCGTCGTAGTATCAGGTGGTAGTGGTGTAGCGCAGCCAACAGCTTCTGTCTCCACTCTTTGCTATACGTATGTATAGCAAAATTTAAGACTTTTATGGTTTTCTCATAGATTCAAATCAAATCAAAATATTCTATTGCAAGTCACATTTTACAGGTGGTAGGTACATTAATGGGTAGACAATATTCCATTGTCAGATCTGGACCAAATTACAATGGGACCATTCGGGAAGCACCAGCTTTCAAATAAAAATAAAAAAATACCGACGAATTGAGAACCTCCTCCTTTTTTGAAGTCGGTTAAAAACGTAATTTTATTTCTCGTTTTGACAACAACATTTTGTTTTTATTACGTGGAGTCGAAAATCTAAGTTAGGTATTATTAAAATCAGATTAAAAACAGCTAAGGGTCAAGTTACTAAATTTAAGATTAATTTAGAAAGATTATTCACATTAGAAATATTTACTGCTGCACAAGGAGCAGAACTTACACTTAACTAAGCAAATTTGACACTTTATCTACGAAATTTGAGGACCTTAAAAGTCAAAATGCAATTTTGAATTCTGGTCAGTCAAGTCAAGGTAAGAACGCGAGAACATTCAAGGTTAATTTATGAGAAATATTGTAACAGCCTAGGAATTATTTCAGTTTCACTGTCGGGATGCGGGAATTCAGGATTCAAGTAGTTGTAAAATGCAACTCAGTGCGCTTTTTATTACAATTAAATACTTCTAAAAAACAGGAACATAAACAATCGTTTATGATCAGATATATACCTCGTTTAGAATCTCTATAGACAGCAACATGCCTTTGATAAAGGAAATTCAATAATCTCTAATTTGATAGTTTTTCATTAATTTCTTACGGAGTACATGGATAAAGTAGATAACATCTACTTGTTGTGTTGTCAAGTAGATAACTTCGATTTATTGTCCTTTATATTAATATACTGATTATAGTAAGGCATTTGATAGGATCGATAATAACATTCTGCTCTTAGTCAAATTATTGAAGGCGGGTATTAAAGGAAATTCGTTGCGCTGGTTCGAATCTTACATCAGAAATAGATTTCAAACTGTTGTGATAAGCAAATTCAGCTCTGATTGGTTAGACGTTCTCATCGGTGTGCCGCAAGGATTTGCCTGATGATATGAAAATTTTTTCGTGATATCTTCTCCTTCTGATCTCATTTAACTTGGAGAATATTGTACTTGCAATAGACTGAACCCTAACCCTTCATGTGTTTCAATTAATTTACCCACAAAAGAAATTCAATTTTCAAATTAAAGGCAAAAATCTAATTTGTACGTTATCTAGATGTTCTACACGATAGTAAATTAATCTTCGATAAACACATGAAAAGTTCCAGCAATTCCACTCGCGTTAAGACTTTCAAAATACTTTACTGTGCCCTAGTAAGAAGTAATCTTGAATATTGTTCCCAAGTATGGAATCCTCATTACAACTGTCATATTAGTGGAATAGAGAATATTGAAAAGAAAATCTTAAAGTTCTTATGCTACCGTCTTCGAAACGCGGGAAACGTTATATGTCCGCATATATTAAATTACAATAAACAAAATGTCTATTGGTAAACAAGTTTATTTGTAAGGCTAATAAAGTCTACTTATAACAGTATTATAATACTACGTATAAAAATATAAGACAGAGGCTTTATCACTAGATTTCTTAATATTTCTATAATTGTTAAATTTTTCGATACAATATTATGGCTGAAATATGACGTAGCTGTTAAACAAATCTTTGATTATTTAACAGATTGATTATTTATTTGAATTAATTCTTAAATAACTTTTGTCTACAGTTCATCGTTACGATAATAATTAATACTGTAAACACGTGTTTTATGAGTTGTGTGATAAAAGTTAGCGATAAGTAAATCAAACACAAATAATATTAAATCGCTAGATCTCTTGAAATATGACAATTTGTAATATACTTGTATGTGTAATAAATAAATTAATTATTTTTTAATAAATAAATATATTATAAATAATATATTTATTTTTTGATTTACCTACACTTGGGGGGTTTGGAACTCAATTAATCATTTATTTAATGTGTAAGGTTTTTATTTTCTTTGCATCATTTTACATATTATAATGTAATTAAAATAATTTGTATAACAATGAAGCTGTAAATGTTGATTTAAAAGAGTAGCAATAAGTTTCTTGCCACTTCTTCTTATTAAAGCTGAACCTTATATATAGTGGTGGTTAGTGGTGAAACAAAAAAAAATTTCGACATTCATGTCATTCATGTTATTTTTTTTTTCATATTCACGTACTTAGATTAAGGATTGGTCTCCACTGCACTCCAACTAGATACCGCTCTACCTAAGAAAGATAGCTTTTTTATTACGGCAATTATTAGATGCTTGTGTTCGTGGCATCTTGACACTCAATGGCATCTTCCAAATTTTGTAACATACGCTTCGTTTTATTTTACATTATGATCCCAGTGTCTTTCTTATTTCTTGTAGTATTATTTTGTACAAAGACATACCACGTGACCTGGCATTTTAGTTTCAAATATTAGCTTTTTTGGGTTGGCAACCCCGGCACTGAGACGTAAAATTAACAGCTGATTTTAATTTTATTTTAAATAATTAGAAATATTGAAAATCAATAAATCTTGATTTGCTATTGTGTACATTAAAGTTATAAATTATAAGTTATAAATTATATAAAATAAGTGTGGAATACCGCAATAATCTCAAGAAGATAATGGAATACTAACTTAGTTGTACCGGCCCAACTGTCATATTACAAAATTCAAAAAACAAAAACGAGGGAAGTATTTTGTTCTATTTACTTACAACTAATAGTTGTTAGCGTTGTAGTGCGTTGTTCGTTTCGTAGCTATATACAATTTATAACACTTTTACACTACTCACAGTTGTGAGTTACGTTCATACTCACTACATTGGCCCTGTTTGTCTCTCTCAACTTGACAAAAATGTGGAAGCTGAGCTGAAGACCACAACATCAACTGCCGCATACAATATTCACGATCATCCTTCTTACACTATACATACTAATAATAGCAAGGAAAAATATAGTAACTAATCTAATTGGCAATTAACCATAGTAAACCATTGAGTTCTGCACTTTTGGAGTTAATTTCTAGATTCTGTAAACCTGTATCCTCTTCTCACACACTATTATAACAAGATTATACATAGTTTTATATTTTGACAGTTACTTAACTACTGCCTACAAGTTCCCAAGACTTCAAGCCTCACTATGCAAACCCGGAAGGCTACCATGAAAGAAATGGAAAACAAGCTGAGCTGTGCTGCTAAGGAGCTAAAGAAGTCAAAGGATCTTTGTCAAACACTTTTAAATGAACGGGAAGAGTGTGAATTGGAGATCCAAAAAGTATTTAAAACAAACTCTTCTCTTAAGTCCGAGCTGGCAGACATGCACCAAAAATGTTCAGATTTAACCTTAGAAAGGGACAGCTTACATAAAATCATTAATTCATTTGACAAATGTAGTTCTGAATATGAATGGACTTTAAGTCGAATAAACATACTTGAGTCTGAATTGCTTCAAAAACAAAGCATGGTAACTGTAGATTTAACAAATGAAAGCTCCACTAATAATAAGAATTATATTACAACAAATTCTCATAAAAAGATAAAGAAATATTTAAAAATCAAAAGGTTTATAGCAAAAAGTAGCAAACTCCTTAATAACCAATTCCTAGGCCAAAAATTTTGCAAAATTAGGTCAAAAAACCAAGAGTTGCTGAAAAAATTACAAAAATATAATAAAGAATTAACAGAGTCCCATACAATACATAAAATTGATACAGATATATTAAATAATAAAATATCTTCTCTAGAAACAATGTTGCAAAACATTACTCAAAAATATAATTCAGCGCAGGAGCAAATATCAGAACATATAAAGCAGGCTGATTGCTTAATTAAATTAGGCAATGAAAACATGGAACACTTTGAATCCTTTATAAACAATAATAATATGTGCCACTGCTCCAGCACAACTAATAAACATTCACTAGAAAATTATCAAGACCTAAGTGTATCCCCATTAAAAACTAGTCAAAGTATGGATACAAGTGCATCAAGTAGGTTTATATTATTTTCAGACAAAATTGGCCAAGGGTTTGGACCTTTATTAAATAATGCAGTTGCAAAGAATTGTGAGTTGATAAATATATGTAAACCCAATATAACTTTCAATAACCTCATAAATTCCATACCAAAAATAAATCTAAAAGAAAAAACAATCATAGGTATAATGTTTGGTAATAACTCTCATAATATTAGAAATAAGGACCTAATTAAAAATATAGAAAAATTAATTAATATTTCCAATAAGACAAAATCTAAAGTGATGATGTGTACATTCCCATACTCCTCGGATTTGACACAGGAGCAAAATAGAAAAATATTTAAATTAAATACAACTTTGTATAATGCGACATTCCACAACAATGAAAATTTAATTTTATTTGACACAAATAAATTCATTAATTATAAAATGAAAATAACCAATGGTAACCTATACCTACCATTTAGAGTTAAGCGACAGCTGGCTACTTTAGTAGCTTATAGTCTTAGTCAACAAACTACTTCCTCTGTAGTATTATTTAATAAACATGCCTCTATTGGGCAAAATTGTAAAATAATCGACATACAAGCCCCTATTGGGGAATGTATTAGTACTAATGTACAAAAATATAACAATGAAGATTTTTCTTCAATTAATTTAAATTAAGTTATTTGACAAGGGAGGACAACTCTTGCAATATCATACAAAATAGGCAACATTCACCAAATATAAATGTTACTGCTATAGATAATCATAATATAAAGCTCATAAATATTGTTCACCAGAATATACAAGGTATCTCAAGTAAGGAATTAGAAATTGAACTGTTTTTGAGCTGCTGTAATATAGATATATTATGTATTACAGAACATTGGCGTAAGAGTCATCAGCTCCAGTTTAGTTTTAGAGAACATAAAGTAGTCAGTTCGTTTTGTAGAAGTAGGGCAATACATGGAGGTTCCCTAATTATTATTAATAATAGATTAAAATGTAATAATAGAAGAGATATTGTTAATCTCGTATAGAACTAGAGCAATTTATTATTGTAAGTGTATACCGCCCCCCCACTGCATCATATGAACAATTCCAACATAGAATGGAGGAGGTACTATCAAAATTTAGCAAAACTAGCAAGTCAATTATAGTGTGTGGAGATTTTAATATAAACTTGCTTGAACCTTCGGCCAATTGTAGTAGCCTTAAAAATTTATTTCAAAGTTTTAATTTGTTCAATGTATTTTGGGAACCTACTAGAATCACTTCTACAACAGCAACCTGTTTAGATAATATTTTTACAGATGTTACTATTACTAGTAAACTCATAATTAATAATCTTCAGTCCGACCATAGTGGGCAACTTATAAAAGTAAATACAAGATTGGACAATGTCAGACCAAAAAAGGTGACGATTATACCAGTTACGGGTAGCCGTCTTGAGAGGTTTAGAAATAATTTGGTAAATACGATACCATTTTTACACTGTGGTGAAACTGCTAATTTTCACTATAACTTAGTCTTCAATTCCTTCTGTGAGGAATTTGACAGGATTTTTACTCCAGTAACGGTGACAGTAAACAACAAACATAGTTTTAATGATTGGGCAACAATGGGTATCCACAAAAGTCGTAAACGCTTATATGACCTTTATTATGAGAAACATTACAATAATAGTGAAGAATTTAAAATATATGTAAAAAAATACTCCAAGCTTTTTAAAATAGTTTGTCATGAAGCGAAAACACGTTTCATTGCAGATAAAATTAAAAACAGTAATAATAAAGTAAAAGCGACTTGGAGTGTAATTAACAATGAAACTGGTAGATCGAATTGCCGTAACACCTCTATCTGTTTAAATATTAATAATCGCGTTATAAATTCGGAAATAGAAATTGCAAATGAATTTGATAAATACTTCTCCGAAATCCCGATTGTCACGACCAAATACCTTAACGCTTCGTCAAAAGCAGCATATGATATGCTTAAATTACACGTACCAGTATCTTCTACTGACTTGAAATTTAAGTATGTTACAGGTAGCGATATAATAAAAATCTTCAAATTAATTAACCTAAAAAATACAAAAGACCTATGGGGCCATTCGACTAATATTGTTAAATACATACTTGACATTATAGCACCTGAATTAGCAATAATATTTAATGAATGCATAGATGAGGGTGTGTTCCCTGACCTCATGAAATACAGCAAAGTTATACCTTTGTTTAAATCGGGCAGTTCTTTTGACCCTGCTAATTTCAGACCTATTTCAGTGCTGCCTGTTTTTAGTAAAATTTTTGAAAAACTTTTGCTTCAACAGCTTCCAATGCATTTTTGTAAATTAATGAACAAAAATCAGTTTGGTTTCACTAGAGGTTTATCAACAATTAATGCGGGTACTAGACTCATTGAGCACATCTTTGACGCCTGGGAAGAGTCACAGGATGCATTGGGCATTTTTTGTGATTTGTCAAAAGCATTTGACTGCGTCCACCATGAAACTTTACTCCTAAAACTAAAGCATTATGGAGTGAAAAATAGAGCCCTAAATCTGTTAAAATCATATTTAAGCGAAAGAGTTCAGATAGTCGATGTAAATGGCAAACGGTCTTCGGGTAAACCTGTGCGAATAGGTGTTCCACAGGGTTCTATTCTCGGTCCTTTCTTGTTTCTTATATATATTAACGATCTACCGTTTGTGGTAGATGATAGCCATGAGATTGTATTGTTTGCTGATGATACTTCACTTATTTTTAAAGTGAAGCGACGTGCGGATATTGATGACGAGGTAAGCAATGCACTCTCAAAGATAGTGCGTTGGTTTGAGACGAATAATCTGCACTTAAACAGTAAAAAAACAAAGTGTTTACGGTTCATTACACCAAACACAGCGGAGGTACAAACCAACGTACTTATAAATGACCAGAGATTGGAACTTGTGGACACTACGGTCTTCCTGGGTATCACGTTAGATAAAAAGCTTCAGTGGGGTCCACATATTACCCATCTAGCAGATAGACTCAGCTCTGCGGCATATGCAGTTAGAAAGATTAGAGAGTACACGAATGTTGCGACCGCTAGATTAGTGTACTTTAGTTATTTTCACAGCATCATGACGTACGGTATATTACTATGGGGTCATGCTGCTGACATTGATATAGTGTTTGCTCTGCAAAAGAGAGCTGTTCGTGCTATATATCAGCTTGGTTATAGACAGTCTCTCAAAGAAAAATTTAAAGAAATAAATATTATGACTGTTTATTGTCAGTACATTTATGAAAATTTAATATATGTTCACAAAAATCGTCACCTTTTTGCTCTTAATAGTGATTTTCATTATTATAACACTAGAAATAAGGGATTGCTTGTAACTAATTCTAGTAGGCTTCATAAGATACATAATAGCTTTAAGGGTAAATGTATACACTTCTACAATAAAGTCCCAGCCACTGTTCAGGCATTGTCTATAAATAAATTTAAATGTTTTATAAAAAAATGGCTCTGTCGTAAATCCTATTACTCCACTGCTGAATATCTAAATGATCGGACAGCCTGGGACTAGATTGTGATTATTTTATAGCAACTGTACAATATTGTATATTTTTATTGAAATAGCGCAAAAAAAAAGAATGCTGGGAGAGTTTCTTGCGCCGCTTCTTCTCTCTCAGAGCGCCATTTGTTTCCGAAGCGGTAGTAGTATCTAGTAGTATAAGAAATGACATCAAAAAGAATTCTAAAGGAATCAATTTTGAGAAAATAAATGCCTTTTATGCCTTTTAGCAAATTGTATTAGTTGCCGCACTTTGTGACTACGCCTACGGCATCTAGTTGGAGCGCAGCGAAGACATTGATCTTTAAACTAAGTTCACATATTTTTTTTTATAAATATTGACACACATTTACACAAATTATCTTTTTAATTATCATTCTCGTGCCAGATTTTGGCGAGACAACACGTCCTGAGGATGCCTCGTGTAGAGGCGAAACACGTGTCGAATTGTTTTAAAAACAAATATTGGCGGAATTAACACTAAAGAAAACTTAAATCATTTGTACAAATCATCTTGCCCCAAACTAGGCATAGCCTGTACTATGGGTACCAGACAAATATATATTTAACACAATATACTTACTTAAACATACACAAATACTTATAAACATACATGACTCGGAAACAAACATTCATATTCATCATATAAATGTTTGCACCTACCGGGATTCGAACCCGGGACCTCCAGCTCAGTAGGCAGGGTCACTAACCACTGGGCTATAGGGGTCGTCGAATATTATATTTATTGCACTCTTATCATTATATAAATATTAATAATAATATATGAATAATATAATAACGAATTTGTAGTCTTACAGTTAGGTACAGTAGATGAAACTCTATTTAAAGAGAGTATAACAATTATATTACATTAATAATATTAGGGGCATGCGTCTTATAAAACTAATACTTAATAATAATTACTTAATTAAAACTTATTTTTTTAACTTTTCATTCAGAAATTCGTAGGCATTTAGAAAGGCTGTAGTAACATTGTTGTGAGAGATATAATATCTTACGGCTGTTCCCAATATTCAGTCTATCTCTTACTTGAGATAACTATCGTTGACTTTTCTGTCCCAATAAACTTATCGACGGTAATTCACCTTATCCGTACAGGCTGTTTGTTAAATGGGACGACGTATAGCTTAGCAGCGATAGAAGTTTGTATGAAAATTTCAATTCACACGTCCCAATATAAAGCGATAAGAATGACTTTTCGGGTGTACTGGGACTAATTACTGACAGTAGAAGGTAGTAATTTATCTCTATCCGTAGACAGTATATTGGGAACAGCCGTTAGAGTCTGGAATAGTGTAAATTTTATTAAACATTTTTTAGGAAATCGAAACTGAATTAAAATCTTATTTTTTATCTTTTAAGCCCTTATCCGAAATAATGTGGAATTTGCGCCCTTGTTTTTGCCAATTGTGACTCTTAAATTTAAATATTATAATATTGGATTTTTATTTATGACAGAAATTGTCCAGACGAGCAGGACGTCCAGCTGACAGTCATTGATACGCCCTGCCCATTACAATCCAGTGCCGCTCAGGTTTCTTGATAGCCCAAGAATTCTGAGCGGCACTACAACTGCGCTCGTCTTCTTGAGACATAAGATTTTAAGTCTCATTTGCCCAGTAATTTCACTAGCTACGGCGCCCTTCAGAACGAAACACAATAATGCTTACACATTACCGCTTCACGGCAGAAATAAGCGCCGTTGTGGTACCCATAATCTAGCCGGCATCCTGTGCAAAGGAGCCTCCTACTGGTATATGTTTATTGAAACTCAATTAACTAATTCGTAACTTTTAAAAACCTAAAGCTACGCTATTTCTGTTTCCTTCCAAGAAAAGCCTCTTGTATCTGTTCCTTCGTCAAGCCTTTTGTTTCTGGCACCATGAATAAAGCAAGAAGGATATCGAGGACAGAAAAGCCAGCGAAGATGTAGAAAGAACCGTGGATGCCCAGGTATTTGACCATCAAGGGAAAGACTCCGAGGATGAAAAAGTTGAGAAGCCACACCCACTCCATGAGAATCATTGAGGCCAAACTTTGAACCTGAAACAAATATATTTATTACTCAGATGAAATTATTTTACCCTTGCTTCCTTTGAACAAACTATCAGCTAGTGAAATTACTGGGATTACTGGAATGAGACTAACATCTTATGTCTCAAGGTGACGAGCGCAATTAGAGCACCGCTCAGAGTTTTTCAAAACTCCTGAGCGGCACAGCATTGTAATAGACATGTCGTATCAATTACCATCAGCTGAGTGTCCTGCTCGCATTATCCCTTATTTAAATAAAAAAAATATTCTTGAGTATCAAAGCTGCGTATTTATTTACCACCAAGCAGTATAATTTTATTTATTAAACCAGACTGGGTTTAAGCAGATTACATGATGTAAACTTACAAATAAGTCAATTAGTAAGTGCTAATACTAATAATTACGACATTTTCACATTTGACGAGGGCAATTTTAGTGCCACTCGGAATTTTTGGGTTTTTCAAGAATCCTGAGCGGCACTGCATTGTAATGGGTAAGGCATATCAATTTCCATCAGCTGAACGTCCTGCTCGTCTCGTCCCTTATCTCTTTCCTAATATGCAAATACTGAGGTTGAGCAGGTTATCAATTATAAATTAGATAATGTAGATGGAGCCACAGCCTAAGAGTTGAACAAGATATACGGATCATGCAGTGTATGGACGGCTGGCTTAGTTCGTAAAAGCGCTGGGCCTTAATTCCGCCTCTAAAGCGCTACGCTGTATACACTTATTATTTTCAAAATATGTATATGTTTTAAATAATAACTAATTACCTTCGCGCACCTTACCAACTTTATGGTTTATGATTTTCCTTCATAGGTTTTTTTGAATATTCTGGCTTAGAACGGTTATTATACCTAATTTTATCGCCTAGTTATTTGATGGAGCAAAATTTCAATTTCAGTGATCTTTACATAATTATTGTTTAACAAAGACGCGTAGATAACATAGCAACCGGGTGAGACTAGCGTGCGGAAGAGACTAGCCTGAAAAAAATGGTATCTAAGATACCATTTTTTTCAGGTTTCGTTTCTACAACAATAGTCCTTTTAACTGAAGATTATGACAAAACAGCTGTTTAACCAGATTCCTGCCGCCGAAGTCCACCTTCGCACGACACGCCACAAGTTAGGATATCATCCCCACCATCTGAATGTTTGGCGGTTCTCCACAGTGCGGTTTTCAAGGAGCTTTTTTCCTCGTACTACAAAGCTGTGGAATGAGCTTCCTTGTGCGGTGTTTCCGGGTCGATACGACATGGGTACCTTTAAAAAAAGCGCATACACCTTCCTTAAAAGCCGCCAACGCTCTTGTGATTCCTCTGGTGTTGCAAGAGAATATAGGCGGCGGTGATCACTTAAGACCAGGTGACCCGTACGCTCGTTTGTCCTCCTATTCCATAAAAAAAACAGCGTAAAACACATCTGATGCTAAGCGATGTTCATCGCTCACTTTCTTCTGCAAGACCAGAGGATTCCCAAGAGCACTTAGAAAGGTGTCCACGCTTAGATTCCGTCCGGAATATCATTATAGTTATTCCTGTTTGTAATTTTAATAAAAAAGATACTACCTCTGACACAAATACTTCAGCTAGGAGGAGGTATGGTACACTTCCCGCTCCAAACATGAAGAAGAAACAGAATGCCAGGATGAAGCATGCTGTAAGCCACGCGGGTGCTACGTTGGTCTGCATCAGGAATCCCATTGTAACCAGGCATATGCAAACGCCGATAGCTGATCCCAACAGTAATGGCTGAAAAGAGATTTTGGTTTCATTTTTACAAAGGACATTGTGCTTACATACATAATCTGAGTTTTTTTTAGTTCCTAGTTTATAGGAAGAAGATTGATAAATGCTTTGGAATTTTATTATCATTTTATTACTATCATTTCGGAAAATATAGGCTTTTATAAAAGGCGAAAAATTTAAACGTTTTGAAGGGAAACCAGAGTCGAACGATGTGGTCGCTAACTAAGGGCCTTATGAGGAAGCTCATTGTCGCTCAGCGGACAATGGAGAGGGCTCTGCTCGGAGTTTCCCTACGAGATCGAATCCGAAATCAAGAGATCCGTACGAGAACCAAAGTCACTGTCGTAGCTCAAATTATTGTGAAACTGAAGTGGTAGTGGGCAGGGCACATAGCTCGACGAACAGATGGCCGTTGGGGCAGTAAGGTCCTCGAATGGTGACCACGTACCGGTAGACGTAGTGATAGTATGACACCACAAGATGGACCGACGATCTGATAGAGATCGCTAGAATAGGTTGGATGAGAGCGCCGCAGGACCGATCGTCACGGCGATCTTCGGGGAGGCCTTTGTCTAGCAGTGGACGTCTTCCGGCTGAAATGATGAGCTTTTATAAGCGAAACTAGCAGAAACGACCTAGGGTTTCAAACTTAGCCTAACATTATATTGTAGCCGCGTGTGCTTTTACAAAGTGGCAGTGCGAACCAAAGAGTTTCTGCTCACACGACAGTTGAAAAGTAGCACAAGTGAGATTTGTTATTTTGCGTATACGTTTACGTGCTGTCCGTTGATTAAACCTAGCAGCTGGTATAATCCCAATTACTGATTGTGATATTTGCGGCAATGAATTTTGTTGAGCATTAATATTACAGAGATTTGTTAAAGTGCACAAACACATTATGAGAGATGATTCATGATTTCTTTCAGATGGATGAGTGGCCTTTGTATCGCGGCTGTAAGGGAATTTTCAAAAGTAACCACGTACAAGCAAACTGTGAAACGAGCTCCTTACGATATGTTTCTAGGTCTATACGTCATACAATTGTATGTTGAAATTATTGGATTTTCTGTGATTCCTCTATTGTTGCTTAATGGTATGGGCTACGAAAATTGCTTCCCATCAGGTGACTATACAAATCAAATACACGTTTGTCCTCCTCTTGGATAGAAAAAGGGAAGAAGAGGTCAAATATATACGCACGATACCAGAGGCTGGTTTGCTTGACAAAGGTTAACCGTTGTTGGATATACTAAAGACATAAAGGCGATGGATTGACCAGCTTAAAGGCGAGGAACCTTCCCAAAATTTAATAATATGGCGAGGAGTACGAAGGATAGGAATCACTGGCAAACATGCAACCCTCCATGATAATTATTGATGATGGACATGACCAAAAAGTAAAAGATAAAATGTATAAGTGATAAATAATAATTAAATAATCAAAATTTCCTATTTTATCTTCTACATACCCGTCTACCGAACTTGTCTGAGAAGAGCACACTGCACATGCTGCCACACATGAGGACCACAGCAAACATGACTGAACACACGTGCGACGAAAGACCTGGTGCTGCTTGGGAGAAGATGTCCTTGGCGTATACTTGCACAGGAACAATCCCCATCATCACCTAACATAAGAACAGATCTAGCATAAAATACTAGCTCACAGAATACTTACAACGGATCGAGGATTTATGTGTATCCCGGATGCATACATCATGATTACAGAACGACACATTTAAATAAATATTATAATACAATTATAAAAAAGTATGTACTAGTATAACTTAAGGCTGCATAACTCCTCAAGTCGTGTTCTGATGGTCTGTTACGATTATCTTGAAATTTTGTTAGTGTTAGTTAGTTTTGCGTGCGTGTCGTGTGCGTGTGCGTGTGGTGTCGCACCAGAATAGCACCACCCCATCTCCTCCCGTGGGTGTCGTAAGAGGCGACTTAGGGATTCAAAGAACGGAGGATGGGCAGCAGCATCCTCCCGAGAACCACCAATACCCACTACGATCGCCAACCCGCCTGCCAATCGTGGCGATTACGGCAGAAAAACAACCCAAATATGAAAAAGGACACTGAAAGGCCCCGGTCCCCAGTCCCCGGCAGCCCCGCGCGTGGTGGCCACGGTAGCGGTAGCAGGTGCTAACAATCCCCGGGTTCGGAATCGCTACGCAGACCATTGGCCCTGGCAACATACAGTGTCAATACACTGCGGACCGACGAGAAGTTGGAGGAACTGGTGGAAGTTTTAAGCAGAATACGATGGGATGTCATGGAGTTATCTGAGGTCTGAAGACAGGGTGAGGGAAATTTGGTTATGGATTTCGGAACGCCCGAGGCCAGATGCTGGCTGACTTTACGGAGAAGGAGGATCTCAATATGATGAACTCCTTCTTCATGAAGCCAAAACAACGCAAATGGACTTGGATCAGCCCCGATGGTGCACCCAAAAATGAGATTGACTTCATCATGTCGACAAAAGACATATATTCAATGATGTCTCTGTGATAAACTCAGTGAAAACTGGGAGTGATCACTGCATAGTAAGAGGCACATTGAATATAAATCCAAAACTGGAGCGGTCTCGACTGGTGAAGTCTACGCTCGGGCCTGCACCCATCTAGATTCAAAACCCGGAAAACTTTCAACTCAAATTGCAAAACCGCTTCGAATGCCTCGGTGAATGTGTTGACGTGGACGAGTTTAATAACAGGTTAGTGGCAGAAGTTCAAACGGCAGGGTCTAAGCTCTTTAAGACCAGCCATTCAAAAAGAACCGGAAAAATCTCAGACTCTACCCTCAAATTGATGGATGTAAGACGCCAAATGGCCCTTCAGTCGCTGGACGATGCGTCCCAGTATAGGCAGCTAAATAGACAAATCTCCAAGTCATTGACACGCGATATACGCCGCCATAACACAGATTTTGTGAAGGCGGCCATAGCGCGTAACAAAGGGTCCAAAGTATTCGCACGACATTTGTCTATTGGGCAGAGCCAACTGACGAGGCTAAAGGCGACGGCAGGGTCATTTCGTCTAAGCCCGAACTATTGAGAGAGGTCGAGAAGTTCTACGGACACACGACTGCACGGGCACCTGTTACAAACAAGGCTGAAGACCCAAGAGGCAAGCTAACCCGACACTATACCGAAGATATCCCAGACATCAGCCTGTACGAGTTTAGTATGGCCCTAAATCAGCTTAAAAACAACAAGGCGCCGGGTGATGATAGAATTACAGCCGAGCTTCTGAGAGCTGGTGGTACTCCTGTGATGAAGAGTCTCCAGAAGCTATTCAATTTCGTTATCCTCGAGGCAAAATGCCACAAGCATGGCACAGAGGTATAGTGGCGCTATTCTTCAAAAAGGGCGATACGCGAAAACGCTTTTGAAGAACTATAGGCCCGTATAACTTCTGAGCCATGTATATAAGCTGTTCTCTAGGGTTATAACGAATCGTGTCGTGCGCAGGTTTGACGACTTCCAGCCTCCCGAAAAAGCCGGATTCCGTAAAGGCTTTAGTACCATAGACCACATACATACGCTGCGGCAGGTTTTACAGAAGACGGAGGAGTATAACCAGCCACTATGCTTGGCGTTCGTGGACTATGAGAAAGCCTTTGATTTGATCGAGATCTGGGCGGTGCTTCAGTCTCTTCAGAGGTGCCACATTGATTATCGATGTATCGAAGCGTTGAAGTGTTTGTATGATAACTCCACCATGTCAGTCCGTCTCCAGGATAAGCTCTCGAAGCCTATCTGACTGCAGTGGGGAGTCAGACAAGGCGATGTTATATCGCCGAAGCTGTTCACCGCTGCATTGGAGGATATCTGTAAGCTTCTGGACTGGAACGGGCTGGGCATCAACATCAACGGCGAATACATCACTCACCTTCGATTCGCAGACGATATCGTAATCATGGCAGAGACCATGGAGGACTTAAGCCATATGCTCGATGGCCTCAACACAACTTCCCAAGGAGTAGGTCTCAAAATGAACATGGATTCTTATCGAAGATCATGTCTAATGCCCATGTCACACCTACTCCCGTAACAGTTGGGAACTGTACTCTCGAAATTGTTGACGAGTACGTCTACCTTGGATAAATAATCCAGTTGGGCAGGTCCAATTTCGGGAAAGAGGATACTCGTCGAATCCAACTCGGATGGGCAGCGTTCGGGAAGCTCCGTAAAATCTTCTCGTCCAAAATACCACAGTGTCTGAAGACGAAGGTTTTTATCCAATGTGTGTTGCCAGTGATGACATACGGAACACAGACGTGGTCGCTAACTATGGGCCTTATGAGGAAGCTCGCTTAGTTGCTCAGCGGGCAATGGAGAGGGCTATGCTCGGAGTTACCCTGCGAGATCGAATTAGAAATGAGGAGATCCGTAGTAAATGATTGCGAAACTGAAGTGGCAGTGGGCAGGGCACATAGCTCGGCGGACAGATGGCCGTTGGGGCAGTAAGTTCCTCCAATGACGACCACGTAGCGGAAGGCGTAGTGTTGGTAGGCCCCCCACAAGATGGACCGACGATCTGGTCAAGATCGCCGTAGTAGGATGGATGAGGGCAGCGCAGTACCGATCGTCATGGTGATATTTGGGGGAGGCCTTTGTCCAGCAGTGGACGTCTTCCGGCTGAAATGATGATGATGATGATAGTTAGTTTTGTTGGTACTGACATGATCCAGATACTGTAAGTATTTTGGAACATGTGCACAAGAAAATGCGACAGTAGCTACCTACTGTCGCATTTTCTTTCTTGATATTTAGTGGCACTGCCGAAAGAATTCTGAGGAGACCATAACAAGTAGAAATCTGAAGGTGCAAAACCAGGGCTATATGGTGGATGCCAAACTCTCTTAATTTTTGCCGAGTGGCTAAAGATGCATGTGGTCTAGGATTATCATGATGAAAGAACACACCCTTTCTATTGGTCCAATTCACCTACTTTCTTTCAACTTCCTCTCATCATTTGCCGGCAATAGAGATCCAAATCTGCGGCATCTGTTGCATTTTTCCTTTTTTCTTATAAAATTTTAAAATTTATCAAATTTCTTCATTAAATGTACTTATTTGGATAGTAAGACGAATGAAAAATAGCTGGATACAATATTTTATTCATTTTTATTAATGTAGCCTTTTTATTTCATCAATCAAATTGATAACAGAAAAATATTGTCATAATCTGCGAAAATATCGTGCTATGACAAGCTTCGTGCGCGAAGCACCACAAATACGAAACCTACAAACTTATCACCTTTTGTAAGATCATAGGTATTACAGCACCGCCTTTTTATATCGCCAAGCAATATTCTGTAAACTGTGTTTGTTTTTCACTTTTTAGAACACAAGTTAGTTTACTAAAACATCAGATTATGTCTCTAGGTGATGCGATGCATACACTAGAAAAGTCGGTTATAATTTTGCTTTTTCAAGAATCTGAGGGGACCTGAATGTAGGCAAGGAATATCACTATCATGTAAGCATCTTCCTGGCCCTCATCTTATATAATGATAATATACAATGCGAGAAATTTCATTTAAATTCTTGAAATTTTTTTTTAAGTTACTAACCTGTGTAGATATAGTAAGTCCAACAACTATAAAGGCTCGTCGTGATGATGGTGAAACAACTGAAACAAAAAGGCGTATTCTATATTCAAACTCAGACATTTAAAAATATAACGTTCCTTGTCCACCACTTCGTTCGTTTGCTTTAAAAATGATATACGTGTTTGATTTTAAGAGTATGTAGTGTGCGTGCTAATTTCAGTCCCATCATGTCTGTGGCATTTCACAACCGTGCGTTTCGCAATAAATATTTTGACCGGCAAAGCCAATTGGCGGAATCACTTGCTGGCTGCAGTATTTCAGAACCAATAAGAACTAGGCACCTTCAAGGTTAGAACATTCTCCCACTTTAAAGGCTGACAACGCATCCCTTGAGATCTGGTATTGCGGATGTTCAAGTTAGGTTTCACAAGAGTCTGTTGCCCGTTTGCACATAAAAACACATAAAAAACCAAAACTTCATCATCATCATCATCAGCCGGAAGACATCCTGGACAAAGGCCTGTCCCAAAGATTTCAAAAAACTTAATTATAAATAATTTTCGCAAACCAACACTATCTACTTCAATTTAACACAATTTTGCATTAAATATCCTAATATTCTTTCTGTTTGCTTGGCTAAGCCTTCGAAACCATTGCCCACGTTAGATTGCACAACAATATGTAAAAATCAACTTTACCATCTTTCTTTTAAGTTCTTATTTATTTACTCACAACTACATATTTTACACATACCTATTACTTAGATCTATGTGCAAACGTAGTTCTACCGTGTACTGCAATCGTCAATTGTTGTTAATGATTAGAAAAAAAAATAAAAATGATATTGTGCAGTATTTTAACAATTTATGTTTCTAATAACAGCGAACTTTGCAAGTAGGGCTCTTAGCGTGCCACATACTGTACCAGTGTGCATATTGACAAAGCCCAGGTGTAATTCATTATTTACAACTTCAATAGCTTCACAGTAACAGCTTCTACAACAAAGTAAAGCGTTTTTGTGTGTAAGCAATTGTGGCTATGTAATATTACTCTAGGCTCATATCTTCCTCTACTCCGGCTCGGCTGGCTTTATTATGGCTTGAACTTGTTTTTTTATCATTCATTATCACGAAAGTATCATGAAGCTTGGTTTTTTTATCATTAATTATCACGAAAGTATCATATTGTGACCATTCAATTATTTTATCAAAGTCAAACGTTATCTATTGCATCTCTTGGATTATCCCCGTAGGCAAGCACACAGGTCGGCCGCGACTTGGAATAGCTCAAACTTTATAACTAATTTTTATACACTAATTACATAGATTATGAAGTGTAATGGCCCGATAACCGAGCCCTGTCCTGTGCTTTCGCACACAGATATCTAAATAAATATACACACAGTCAGTGTCTGTGTTGTGACGTGAGGTAGTTTTTGCACCACACTAGCGAATTACCGCGTATACCACTGTTTTATAGGAAGTGTAGTAATGTGTAATACTGTAAGGTGTCAATTGCCCCGCTAAAGTCTAAAAATTTTACATGACTTTTTTTGTCAAGTTTGTATAATTTGTCCATGAATGCACTGAGTTGTTATTGGTCTGTAACTTTTATAAGCCATTTTCAAAGAATGGTCTAACTGTACCAATTTGTGTTACTTATAATATAAATAATATAATAAACTATTCCGGTGACCTATGTGAATTTGATATGGAAGCACTGTCTAGCCCCTGGCACGTTCCTGTTACGTCTGGGGCACAGACCTGATGTGTATAGGTACATACCTTTACTCTATCGAAATGTTTGTTATAATAATTTATAACAATATTTTATTGTTTTAAATTATTGGTGTGTTTTTTTTTCAATTTTGTGGTTTTATTGTTAAACTTACGAGTTGTAAAAAATCTTAATGCATCATCATGCATGTTCATGCATCGATCAAATATGTCTGTGGGTAACACTGAAAATGTTAAAAACAGGCCACTTCGAAACATTGCTTATGAAAACTTTTTTTAAATTTGTATTTTAGAACTCTTTGGTAACCTCATGTAGTATCTTGCATTCATTTGTCATTTGTTTTTGTGAATTGGCGGCAAATTTAAAACACTAGTTACACGTGAAAATGAACCTAACTCGAGAAAATTTTCGGTCAATGATTTATTATGACTTTCGTTGTGGGCTTACTCAACAACAAAGCTATGATAGGCTGCGATTAGCATTTCTTAATGGAGTCCCATCTCGTGCCACTATTTACAATTGGTTTAACGAGTTTAAGCGTGGACGTAGCAATCTCAATGATGATCCGCGTGATGGACGTCCTTTAACAGCGACTACTGAAGTAAACATCAGTGCTGTGCGACGCATGATAGAGGAAGATAAGAGAGTCACCTATCAGCAGATACGGGCAAGCCTTGGCATTGGTATGAGCCAAGTTCAAAAAATATTATACGAACATTTAGGCGTCAGGAAGCTTTGTACCAGATTGATTCCCCATACTTTAACCGACGACCAGAAACACCTTCAATGGACTGGTGTCGCCAAATGAATGTTAGATAAGTTCAACGGCGGTGACTCAAATACTGTAATTGACATCGTCGCAGGTGATGAAAGCTGGATATATTGCTACGCACCCGAAACCAAACGTCAATCAGCTCAGTGGGTGTTTCCTTTCGAGGACCGGCCAACTAAGGTAAACAAAGTAAGAAGTCAACGAAAAAAGATGATTGCCTCATTCTTTGGTTGGAAAGGTCATTTCGCGACAGTTGTGCTAGAAGATGGAAGGACAGTTACTGTAGGCTGTTATGTCAATCGCTCTTTGCCTGTTGTCTTGGAAAAAATTCGACAGCAGCGCCCTCGAAGCAGGATCCGCCTTCACCACGACAATGCTTGAGCGCACTCCGTAAAACTGACTGTTGAATATTTGACTATGGCAGGTATCCAGATAATGAGTCATCCGCCATACAGTCCTGACCTGGTGCCCTGCAACTTTTATTTATTCCCAAGAACTAAAGATAAAATTCGAGGTATTCGCTTAACGAGCCCTGAAGGTGCGGTGAAAGCGTACGAAAATGCCATAGAAGAGACCCCTAAAGAAGAATGGGTCCACTACTTTTCTCAGTGGTTCCATCAAATGCGACGATGTGTAGAGAGGAACGGAGATTACTTCGAAAAACAATAGAAGTATTGGCAACTTTTTACATTAAGCCGTTTTCAATTTTCTAAACATTTTTAGTGTTACCTAGGTACTAGGTAAAGGTAACCCGGCAATATATTTTGTCTTGTTAGTTAGTTATATTAGAAGTATTAAAAAACCACAGCCGATCTCCGGACGATGATGCTCCTTTAAATAAGATAAAAGTCACACTTCAAGAATAGAAAAATGTTTGATGTTTTCCTTTTTTCGAATAATATAAATATTTTCATCACTATACTACTATAATTGAGAAGTCTTTAATCGTATATATTTCTATTAATTTTAATGAAGTCGCCAATATATCATGAAACCATTCTTGACGGGTTCTATGCAAGGGGTCTGAGTCAATTTTTATTTATAGATGTTTATCAGGTTGATGTAGGTAGTTGCAATTGTAAATTTTTTTAGAATCTTAATACGTCTAGGTTTGTTTTATGTCGATGGTTTGGTGCGTATAAGTTAAACCCGTGAAATTTTTACAAAAATCCAAATTAATGGTTAAATTGTCACGTGAATGATAATATATACTTGGGAAAGGTTGTAATAAACGTTTTCATAAAAAATTCGCAGTGCCTCAATAATGTCATGTCGGTGATAACCAATCATGAACTATGCTGTGTTGTATTGTTTAGATGGCAGTTAAAAAATAAAAAATAAAACACAGCGCTACAGATACCGAAACATCTAATACTACCTAACGGTTGAGATTTTTATATCACAAATATACTTACACAACAGCTTGTATGAAGGCAGCGGCTTTTTATCTTCACATATTTTATCTCCATTACTTTCCTCCAATTTTTCCTTTTCTGCCTTTTCAGCGTCAAGTTCTGTAAAATGAAAAATAAAAAACTCGATGATACAATACTAGTCTAATAATATTAATTATATATTACTTAAACTACTTTGATGACGATAAAGCAATAATTTATCCAATTAGTATGAAATCCATTTATTCTGCCTTTATTCGCAAGTAGTAGCAAGTAAGTAATTCTTACTTATTATCAGATAAAATAAATTCTTTTGAATAACTAGCTGACCCGACAGACGTTGTTCTGTACTTAATAAATAAAATACTGTTTTTTATAAATTTGTCAATAATAGGTATTTCAAAACATCAAGAATTATTTATATTCCAAGATCCCACCACTCGATTCTGCAGGTTCGCGTTTCTTAGATTAAACTAGTTTTAAATGAACTTTTTAAATATATAAAAAAAAAAGTGGCAGCTAGTACCTGTAATTATTTTTAGTATAATAAATTTTCTGATGTAAATTGCTGCACCCACACGTTTTATTTTAGTAAATTGTACGTTATTGTAAAAGAAAAAAAATATGGTTACCAGCTGGCGGTAAGCCGCTACAAAGGTGTAAACAGGTACATTTTTGTTGATAAATTGTAGTCATCTGTTTTTTTTTTATAATTTTAATACAAAATTAAAGTTTTATATTTTCTACTTACGATAAACCATGTAAACTATTTTATTGTTAAATATTTATAGTCATCTGTTTTTTTTAATTTTAATACAAAAGATGAAGTTGTATTAAAATTAAAAAAAAAAACAGCTTACTTGAGAGTGCATTGTTTATCTTGTTATCAATATCTGCACGTCAATTCACTTTAAGAATAAGTGAAGTATCATCAGCAAACAATACAATCTAATGGCTGTCATCTACCACTAAAGGTAAATCACTAATATACATAAGAAACAAGAAATAAAATAGATTTAGGGCTGTATTTTTTACTTCATAATGCTTTAATTTTACGAGAAAAGTTTCATGGTGGATGCAGTGAAAAGCTTTGGACAAATCACAAAAACTACCTAATGTATCCTGTGACTCTACCCAGGTGTCATAGATGTGTTCAATGAGCCTTATAGCTGCATTAATTGTTGATAACCCCCAGGTGAAACCAAATTGATTATTGTTCACAAATTTACAACAATGCATTTGTAGCTTCTGAAGCAAGTTTTACTAAAAACAGGCAGTACTGAAATAGACCTAAAATTAGCAGGGTCAAGAGAACTGCCCGATAAAATAAACTTTGCTGTATTTCATGAGGTCAGGAACACACGCTCATCTATCCATTCGTTAAATATTATTGCTAATTCAGGTGCTTGCTATTATGTCAAGACGTATGTTTTTTTACAATATCAATCGAATGGCCCCATAGGTCCATTTTATTTTGCAGGTTAATTGATTTGAAGATTTTTAGTATATTATCGCAACCATTAATATAATATTTAAATTTCAAATCAATGAAACATACTGGTACGTGTAATTTAAGCATATCCTGTGCTGCTTTTGGGGAACAGTTCTTTGGTCGTAATAATTGTGATTTCAGAGAAGAATTTATCAAATTGGTTTGCAATTTCTATTTCCAAATTTATAACGCGATTATTAATATTTAAACATATGTAAGCATTATGGCAACTTGACCTACCAGTTTCATCATTAATTATATTACAAATTGCTTTTACTTTATTCTTACCTACTGTTTTTAATTTTATCTGCAATGAAGCGTGCCTTCGCTTCATAACAAACTACTTTATATATTCTGAGTATTTTTTTACATATATTCTGATTTCTTCACTATTATTGTAATGTTTCTCATAATTTATTTATTTAATAAATTATATGTGTAATAAAATTTATTATTTTATTATGATAAAAAAATTTAAGCATTTACAACTTTTGTGGACACCCATTGTTGTCCAATCATTAAAACAATGTTTGTTGTTTACTGTAAGCGTTATTGGAGTAAAAATTCGGTATAATTCCTTACAGAAGGGTTTGAAGAATAGGTTAAAGTGAAAATTAGCACTTTAACCTGTGTAAAGTGTAAAAATGCTATGGTATTTACCAAATTATTTTTGAACTTTTCAAGACGGCTGTATAAAGTAGTAGAAGTAACTGGTATATTCGTCACCTTGTTCGGTCTGACATTATCCAATCTTATATTTACTTTTATAAGTTGCCCACTACAGTCGGACTGAAGATTATTAATTATAAGTTTACTTGTAATAACAACATTTGTAAAAATGTTTTATAAACAGGTTGCTGTACTAAAAGTAAATCTAGTAAGTAGGTCCCGAAACACATTGAACAAATTAAAACTTTGAAATAAATTTTTAAGGTTAGTACAATGGACAGAAGGTTCAAGTAAATTTATATTGAAATCTCCACATAGATTAATTGACTTGTTGGTTACGCTAAATTTTGATTGTACCACTTTTGTTCTTTGTTAAAATTGTTATAATGATGCAATGGGAGGGGGGAGGGGCCTTAAAAAAGTATATTGCTCTAGTTCGATACAAGCTTTTTCAATTAGTTGTCAAATAGATAATTCTTACATTTTAACCTATTATTAATAATAATTAGGGAACCTCCAAGCATTGCCCTACTTAAAGCAGAAAAATAACAAGAACGTTGTTGACGTTATAGATCGTTGAATAAACTGATATTGTTAAAATAATTTAATTGTAAAAAATAAAGTAAGTAAAAGTAAGCATTGGCACATCATAACATATTATTTTCTTTATAAACTTTCACAAAGATAAACGTACCTTGTACTATTAATAACGAAGTACGACGATATTTGTACAATAATTATAGAAACAGTTATCTTAAACAATTAAACCATGTCGAGACGACTCTTGCACAGGTCGAGGAATGAGGTGAAATGAACCTTGCTGTGTTTGACCCCCGTAGACACGAAGTTTCCGCGTTAACCATAAACGAAATAACATGGTTTTTAACACCACTCTTCGTCACCACTCCTCTGTTTGTCGAAAGCTCGAGCATTGGCTATATCGCGTTAATATGCAGGGCAAACAAAAAGTCTTCTAAGAAACTGGGTCTCGTCAATAGACTTATCTTGAATTTTGTATTACTAATAACTATCTTAGGATTCGAAAAGAGGATATCTATTCGGAAGTTAGGGAGATAAAATCTGGAGTGCCTCAAGGTAATGTATTAGGTCCGGTTTTGTAGTTACTATAGACAAATGACAATCCTTGAAATAAAATATAACGCTATTACAATCTTTGCTGATGATACTGCTCTAATGGGCGTGGGTAGTAACCGTAAAGATGCAGCAGAGAATAATTTTAACTTACCAGACGTAGGCACTAATTCCGCTGGTTGCAGCCTATGTTTTAACCTGGACAGCTCTTCAAGTACAATTTTAGAGTCTGGCGATTCACCTCTATAATGTGCTATCGACATACATGCCTCCTGTAACGAACAAATAGTGTATTTATAATATAGACACAAATTATCTTGCCCCAAACTAGGCATAGCCTGTACTATGGGTACAAGACAACGATATATTTAATACAATATACTTACTTAAACATACATAAATACATATAAACATCCATAACTCGGAAACAAACATCCATATTCATCATATAAATGAATTGAAATTGAAACAACTATCGTGCGGACTGTTTTCTAGAACACACCATTCCATATCGAATATCAACATTAATCAGAAAAGAATACTGTAAAGTTTAAAAAAAAATACGTTGCAAGCTTCCACACATAACAAAAAAGTCACAATGTAAGGGGATATTTACTTTTTTTTTATTAGTTTATTTGAAGTCGCTTTATAACAACAAAGATCATCACTTATATACATTGTTGTATAAAAAATTTAGCTGTAGTCGTTGATGCATATATACTTGTCTTAAGCTGAAAATTACAACTTAAATATTGCTTTTTTCATGCCAATACGGGATGGGACGATCAGGACGTTCAACTGATGATAATTGATACTGTCCTGCCCATTACAATGTAGTGTCGCTCAGAATTCTTGAAAAACCCTAAATCACTGAGCAGCACTACAATTGCGTTCGTCACCCTGAGACATAAGATGTTAAGTCTCATTTGCCCAGTAATTTCACTAGCTACGGCGCCCTTCAGATCGAAACACAGTAATGCTTACACATTACTGTTTCACGGCACAAAAAGGCGCCGTTGTGTTTCCCATAATCTAGCAGGCATTCTTTGCAAGAATCCTCCCACTGGTAAATTAATCACCTTAAAAAAATTGGTTATTACTGACCTCTTCTCTGTTCTTCTTGATCAAAAACACAGGACTCTCCCTGGAGGATAACAGGAGTCCGACATACATGATGCAAAACACCATATTCACCCATATGATTTGATGGTACGAAAGCAGCCAACCCAACATATAGGATATCATTGCTCCCACGCAGTAGAAAGCCATGGGTGCTAAAAAGTACATCATATCATCAATCATTGAGAGCAAAATTTAAAGAAAGAAACATGTTTTTTATATACATAGGCACATAAGTGAATTTTCTAGAAACTGTCATAACCATAATGTTAACACCAGAAACAAACAAGGCGAGATCGCTTGTGTATGGTATAAAATGTAACTATGCTATATTGGGACAAAGTAACTACTATAAATTTTTTTTACGATATTTTTTTAAGTAAAGTAAACACATTTTAACATATTTCAATATAAATAAACAATAACAACAGACAAGAAAGGATGCTTCAGGATCCTTATAAAATTTGAATGGACGCTATTACAAGTCGAGTTTATAATATCAACAAATACTATAATATACAGTATTAGCATATTATAATAATTATACTTGTCTTGGAAATATAGTCGAGCGGCCTTACAAATAAACTTGGTATAAAGTTATAACTCATGACAAACAAAGAAAATGCAAAATTACAATATCGTTGACAACACTGTCAATACAATGATGAATCTGAAGTTGATTCTTCCGAATGACAAGCTTCCTTGCAAATAAACGCGGGAAACGTTATACGTCCGAACAAACTATTCGTAAGCAAAATGTCTATTTGTAAACATTTTACATATTCTGTGTTTATGCTTAGTTATAACTTTATGCCAATTTTATTTGTAAGGCCATCTATGTATTTTAAGATTAGCAACCTACTAAATGTTAGGTAAAAATTTCTGCACACTTCACGTCGATGGGTGGATAAAAAGTGAAGTCGCTAAATAAATATATTATAAATAATTTTAATTTGCAATAACTTTACATCGCGTTTATTAATAACACAAATAAAGTGATGTGATGCGTTATTGCTTGTGTAAATTTGTCAATAATTAGTTATGATTTTATTATTGCATTATTTTCTTTATTTTTACATTTTTAAATTCGTAATATCTTTTGAATGGAATGTTTGATTTTAGTAATTTAAAAAGTATTTAAACGGTATTTAATAAAATATCATTTTATCGGATTAATACAGTGGTTATATAATATGTTTTGATTATTGTCGCCTTTTTTATCAACTTTTAAAACGTAAAGAAGTCGTTGGCTACAGTAGTTTGACATAATATGGTGTCGCGGACTTTTTTGTAAATATTGATACGTTCTATAATATTGTAGAACATTTCTTTATTCTATCATCGATAGTTCCCCCAGCGCACGCGTTATATTATTGCACTTTTATAAGGGATCCATATTTTTTTTGATAAACTTATAATATAGCCTATGTCACTCACTGAAGAGCAGCTTTCTAATCATGAAAGAACTTGAAATCAGTCCAGTAGTTTTTGTGTGAGACCATTACAAACATACATAATAATATAAAAAGACAAATGTTTCCACTTTGTAATTATTATAATATAATAATAGTTTAGTTAAACGCAGCTGTTGATACTAAGCATAAGATGGGCTAAAAACTTGTCCTTCAAACATTTTACACAAATAAAAATTATTATGTTTTGGATCATACACAAAAAATATTTTGAAATGGGTAAATTTTGGTTTTCTTATTATCATTACGTGCAATATCATTGCGTATCGAAATGCTAATTCGATCGGTATTTTTTTCATGTATGTACACCGATTACTTTGAGATTTATGATTTGATTTACGTAATTTTTTTTGGCCCAGTAGTTTTCATTTTATGATTTTTTATGAAAATTTTTGTTTACCTCGATGATATAATTGTTTTGTACGGCTTTTTAGGAGGCATTACAGTACGTAAGCTGTTTATGATATTTAGTTTTATTTTAGTTTAGGGCTTGGCACCTACTTAAAATCTATCAATAGGTCGCACATATAAATAATAGCATTTTATTAATATTAAAGATAAAGGTGTATTAAATTAAATTTTTAAGTATTTGATCCTTTCAGTTTTTAAAGTCGGTTTTTTTAAACGAAGTTTTTTTTATAGCTTTCTGTATTATTCCTGTCCATAAACATTAACTGGAACAGTATCTAAAACCAGTGGACTAGAGATAGGCATTTCAGTTTCTGCTACGCAATGTTGTAGCCGGTTACATTTTTCTACGCAACCTGTTACGATAACAGATATTTCTGAAACAGGTTTTGAATTGTAACCTCCTAAGCTACAAACTAATCGTTTTGCAGGTGGACGTCGTTTGCTCGAGTCGTTTTTGGAAATAACCAGTTTTTCTGAAGAAACAGTTTTTATTAATTACTAGCTGACCCGACAGACGTTGGCATAAATAAAATAATGTTTTTATATGAATTTGTCAATAATATATCATAACATCAAAAATTACTTCATAAAATATGCACCCTGCTGTCGTAATGAAATTATTTCACAGCAGAACTGTCAAACCGTGCGTCAATAAATTCTCTAATAGAGATTATGTATGGACACATCAAAGGATAAACAAATTTGTTGTTTTTATTTAATTTAGCAGCATTTTCCTATTTATTCACCTTTTAAACCTTCTCTGGACTTCCACAAATAATTCAAGTCCAAAATTAGCCAAATCGGTCCAGCCATTCTCGAGTTTTAGCGAGACTAACGAACAGCCACTAATTTTTTAATATATAGATTTCGTGGATTTTAGGTATTTTATAAATATAATTATCATAGTTTTCATAAATATTTATGGACTCAAACGCTCACTTCAATTAAGAACTATTATTTTTATACCCATCATAATATAGTATACCTTCAAATTTCAAAACTTTTACATTTTAACTCTAATCATTAAAACAATTACTGGCAAAGCTTCAACAAAACAAATTTACTAATAGGCTAGGTACACACTATTTATTATTCGTAATTTGAATTTTGGCAGTTTAAGCGGACGCGGTAAACTAGATAGAAACATGTTGTTATATCGTTCCTTGTTCAACGTATTAAAAAGAAATGAAACAGGAAGCTTTAACAAGCCAACATAGCAATATCAGTTAGCAACAGTACGCAACTGTCACCTGTTTTATCTCTCTCTCTCTTTACACGATGTCGCAGATAGATGTTACCTTTTACTAGTGGGAGGCTCCTTTGCGCAAGATGCCGGCTAGATCATTAGTACCACAACGGCGCATATTTCTGCCGCAGTAATGTGTAATCATTACTGTGGTTCGGTCTGAAGGGCGCCGTATCTAGTGCAATTACTGGGCAAATTAAATTTAACATCATATGTTTCAAAGTGTCGAGCGCAACTGTAGTGTCGCTCAGAGTTTTTGGATTTTTCAAGAATCCTGAGTAACACTGCATTGTAATGGGCAGGGCGTATCAATTACCATCAGCTGTACGTCCTACTCGTCTCGTCCCTTATTTTCATAAAAATATATGTCAGTTGTAACTTGTTATTCGCTACCTACATTTCTGAAATAACCTATTGCACGTTTTGTAGAAACACGTTTCTTGTTTATTTTTGGCGTAATCTGTTACTGTAACAGGTTTCTAAAAAACGGCCAATCTTTACCGTGGAGGAACTCCACGAATTCAAATTGAAATAGTTTTAATTAAAATACGAATCCTTGATCACCTGTTGATAATGCGGAAACGAAAACTGTCGTAACTTCAAAATTTTGATGTTATTGAAAGATAAAGTTGTGAATTTCTAGACATAAGGTTTAGCTATAACAAAATATATATACAAGTAACTATACGCTCAAAGATTTTAAAGTTATGTTTTAAGATGGACTTAGTAACATTCTCCCTAACCGGCACCCACACCCTACAAGTCGAAACGATATAATTAACAATCAAAATTGAATTAATGAATATAAAATAAAATGTTTGAATACAAACTTAAAATAAGGTTGTATGCAAACTTAAAAATTATTTATATTTGGAAAATCAATGCATTGTTTGAAATCTAAAACCTTCACGATTTGTGTCTTCATTGGTATGGAGATTTTCTCCGTTGTTAATAATTATTATTATTATCGCGAAAGACAGAATCAACTGAATCATCACTGGTCATGGCTTTCATTCAATTTCATGAAGTAGGGTTTATCAGCATCATCATCAGCTGGAAGATGTCCACTGCTGGACAAAGGTATCCCCCAAATATTTCCACAACGATCGGTCCTGCGCTACCTCATCCAACTTATTCCGGCGATCTTGACCAGATCGTCGGTCCATCTTGTGGGGAGCCTACTAACACTGCGTCTAATACATAATAATAATATAATTGTATACATAGTCAATGTAGTATGTTGCTAGGTTAGCTAATTACGTAATTACTTAAGACAGAAGGAGTCTTAGGTTGGGACTTAAGGCTGGGGACCGAGCCAACGGCCTTGAAGAATCGAGCGGAGCTAGGCAACCTCTCTCGCATAAGATCGCCATAGTTTTAATTCAGAATTAAGCATTTTTAATTTATTACAAACATAATACAATTTTATTTACAAAACTAACAAAACTATGGTATTGGTGTACAATCAATAAATTTTCGTACAATTTCTATCTAGATTGAATGATGAGCAACTGTAAAAGTTAAGGGTAGTTTGGTGAATTTTTTTCGCAGTGCCTATAAAAAATATAAATATAAAGAAAAATAATAACCAGTAAAGTAAAGTCTCAGATTGTGTAGATATATAAAATATAATCTTTATATAAACCGTCAAGCAATGGTTTCAATTATGCGCTATTTTGGCGATTTCTTGCCATAGTGGCCTTAATAAATTGACCGACTTGGTATTACATGGATCTCACAACTTTTTAGAATAAATGAAATGAATTGCGAAACTTGGTTTTTTTTTTTCAAATTATGTTTTCGATAGCATTAAAACTACGAGAAAATACACAAAACACTCCGTTCATAATTCTACTAAATAATACCTGATCCCAACACTCCTCGGATAGACTCCTCTGCTACTTCCGAAATGTATATTGGCGCATGAACTGATGCTGCACCAGCCGCTGCTCCAGCTATGAACCGTGCCACAAGGATAACTATACTCGATTTTGTCATTTCCACTAATACCCATGAAAGCTAAAAGGTAATAGAATCATTTTAAATTCCAAACAAAATATTCATTGCTTATATAGTATAAGGTATTAAATAACCTTATTTTATTGCTACATAAATTTTATTTGACTCAAGTTTGCGCGTTTACCACAAAAAACCCCATTTGCCGTATCGCCGCTCTCTGACAAACCTTTCCTTAAAGGCTCGTCTAGTATCGGAATACTGGGTCTCGAAATCTCGAACGATTGCCAATTCCGTGGCCATCTGTAGGGCAAAGCCAAATTGGCTTCAAAGAAGCTGGGCGTCATTAGAGCACGGCAATAATGAAGTATTGCCGGCTCACATTCTAGCGCTCTACAAAGAGCTGGTCCGGCCACACATGGAGTATTGCTGTCATCTCTGGTCTGGCGCACCCCAGTATCAGCTCGATCCATTTGACCGCGAACAACGCAGAGCAGCCCGAATCGTCGAGGACGCAGTGCTCTGTGAAAGGCTGGATCACTTGGCGTTGCGTACAGACGTCGCTTTATTGTGTGTCTTCTACCGCATTTATCACGGAGAGTGTTCCAAAGAGCTGTTTAACCTGATTCCTGCCGCCGAATTCCACCTTCGCACGACACACCACAAGTTAGGATATCATCCCCACCATGGGGATGTGTGGCGATCCTCAACAGTGTGGTTTTCAAGAGCTATATTCCACGTACTACAAAGCTGTGGAATATAGCTTCCTTGTGCGGTGTTTCCGGAACGAAATGACATGGGTACCTTCAAAACAAGCGGGTATACCTTCCTTTAAGGCTGGCAACGCTCCTATGATTCTTCTGGTTTTGCAAGAGAATGTGGGCGGCGCTGATCACTTAACACCAAGTGACTCATACGCTCGTATGTCCTCCTATTCTATAAAAAAAAATACCTAAGGATGTACTGTTCAAAGAACTATTTCATAAAACTGATGCAATTGAAATGTATAGTGATAGAAGTATATTGTAACTACATAATATGTGTCGAGCATGAAAACGCTATTGAACGTACAAAAGTTGAACCTTAACCCCCTTATTCATAATAGTCAGCTAACTTAAAGCATTGCTTATTCTCGTTCTGTCTTCTTCTATTGACCTAAGTTAGAATGAGAAAAATACTCCTTAGCGGCTGTTTTCAGTTAGCGGACCATTATGAATAAGGGGGTAAACGTTTAGTTTAGCTATAGTCTAGGAATCTCCTACAGTTCTTATTGGTAGCTTATTATTATTGTAATGGGCAGGAGTGATCTATAGCTTTTTTAATTATGAAAATAAGGGACAAGACGAGCAGGACATTCAGCTGATAGTTATTGATATGCCCTGCCCACTACAATGCGGTGCAGGATTCTTGAAAAACCCCAAAACTTCTGAATGGCACTACAACTGCGGTCGTCTCCTTGAGACATAAGATGTTAAGTCTCCTTTACCGTTGTAGTACTAATAATCTAGCCGGCATCCTGTGCAAAGAAGCCTTCCACTGGTAAAAATAGCTAAAAGACTACCTTGATATAATTGAAAATACACCATTTAATAAAATGACACTTACTAAATAAGGTATAGCAATGAACAATCCACCTTTCTGCCTCCCAAATACATCGATAATCGTACCAAGACACATGGTGCCAAGCATCGCTCCAAGGGCCGGTAAGCTTCCAACCATGGAAGCCTCGAAGCTAGTCATTGGAGCTGAAATCAGGGTGGTGTTCTCTGCTGTATACTCGCTGACCGAATATGATGGCCAAACGTTGAGCGAACCTGATATAAAATAGCCGAAGACACCTGAAGCGGAATTATTAGTTATATTCAATTTATATAAGAGTAACATTGTTCAGGAATATCTATTACTATGATAGGCCTAGTTCCTTTGGCGTTACATATTATGCTTCAAGCGTAAGGCTTAAGGTTCCGTAGCTAAATGGCAAAAAATGGAATCCTTATAGATTTGTCATGTCTGTCTGTCTGTCGGTCCGTATGTCATAGCCACTTTTTTCCGAAACTATAAGAAACGAACTGTTGAAACCTGGTGAGTAGATGTATTCTGTGAACCGCATTAAGATTTTCACACAAAAATAAAAGAAATGACAATAAATTTTGGGGGTTCCCCATACTAAGAACTGAAGCTCAAAATTTTTTAACATCAAACATGATATTGAGGTTTCTAATATAATTATTTTTCTTAACAGTACAGCTTGCGCGAGAGACACTTCCAAAGTGGTAAAATGTGTGCCCTCACCCGTAACTCCTAAAATAAGAGAATGATAATAAGAATAAAAATATATGATGTATTTTTTTAATACGTCATAAATCGTATTATCAATAACTTAATTGAAACAAAACACACTATTATTAAAACATCGATCAAAGTTACAACGAACTACAAGAACTGAATATTCTGCTAGTTGCAGCTACGGAATCCATCATGGGTGAGTTCGACTCGCACTTGGCAGCTTTTTTTAACTGTATACCAGGACTGTTTCCAAAACCTGATAGCTTTAACACTACAGTACTCGCGCGGCCTACTACCTAAATAGTAAACTAGGGTAACTCTTTTTGCAATAACTTAGCTTATCGCAGTTGAAACTAGACTATCTAGGTAAACCTCGTTAGGTATATTGTTGACAAACTCATCGTCCCACACAAACCCAGCATCAATAAATGCTCAAGTAATTTGGCTCCAAAAGCATGGGGCCTACTAATGTAGTCCGCGCGCGTATTGGTGTACCAAAGTCAGGTATGTAATTTCGTGTACACCCAATTTATAACGCTGTATAATATTTTCTGCTTATTAATATTCTAGTTTTGTGTATGTTCATTAAATTATTATAAATTTCAAAACGAATTTTTCTCGTTTTAGTATTTTTAGAGACTATTAAGTCCAACTACGTCATTATTATTTTTTTACCTCTAAGTCTTTTTTAGTTATATTATTCTGTGTGGTTTGTGTTTGTTATTAATAAAGTTTTCATTCATTCATTCATTCATTCATGGATGATTCACAATTGGAAATGTAACTGCATGAGGTTGTTACTGTAGATGAAGAAATAATTGATAATGAAGATGATAAATATCAACCATAAGAAGGCTTGCAGACTCTAGCCCATGTGTCAGATCACCGTGAATATGAAGAGCAAAACTTTACTTGAACAGATAATTCTAACAAAACATCAGCTTCAGATGACGTACCAATCTCGCAACTAACAAATAAAGGGTACGGTCGAGTGTATAGAATGAGGAATGCAAATAATCCGTTTACAACTATTTTTGACTAAAGTAGACACATTTTGGTAAGGTGTACATATATAAAACAATTTTCTCCGGACTAACTGACATAGAAAAAACCATAGCCTCTAGGAAGTGGAAGTGGGCGGGCCATATTTGTCGTAGATCCGATGGAAGATGGGTAAAAAATTGTTGGAGTGGGGACCACGAAAGGGGTTCAGGAATGTTGGGAGGCAGCCAGCAAGATGGACGGACGATTTGATGCGAGCGGCTGGGAAGGACTGGATGGGGAAAACTCTGGACCGCACAAAATGGTCTAAAATGGAAGAGACCTTTACTCAGCATTGGGTAGATCAAGTTTGAAGAAGAAGAAGATATAAAACAATACAGCTGAAATACCACAAGATTATCAAGACGTTTTGATTCCAAAGATATTACGAGTTGGTCTATGTGCACTCTGTTCGTGAGCCTGGTATTGGTTGGCAAAAATTTGATGTGAGACGTGCAATTAATTTATTTATCCCCATCACCAAACAGAAGTGGGCCCTGAATGCTTCGAATACTTATTAAGCTTTAAATGTTAAAAAACAAGCGACGATTTCAGAAGTGGCTCTGTTACATTTTCTCATATATTTTCTAAATTTGTTGTTTCTTAATAATTTCTTTACAATTTACCTTTTGAGTAAGTAGTAAAACTAAGAAAAATTAAAATATTTTCCATTCCATTTGTTGTTTCAATTTGACAATAAAAAATATACAAGTTATTTCCATTTTCTATCCACGCGTGAATTCAAGTAATGAAGAGGAGTGTGAGTACTGTAGTGTTAATAAAAAATGTATATATTACTTAAACATTTAAAAAAAAACTGTTTTCTATTGTGAAATATAGTGATTCCATAGGAAAGGTAAGGTAGCATTCTGTAACCATGTCGAAGTGAAACCAGTGTTTCACATTACCGACTAAGCCAGTCATTCAGTAGAGTGTTCAGAGATGCCGATTCTTCGGAGATGCACGCGCTTACCCCTTAACTCTAGCGTTTACCCAACAGGATGGCGTATGGTGCATACTGCATATGGACTTACAAACTTTTGTTAAAAGTCCATTGGACTATCAGATCATATTGGATCGTAAGCTATCTTGTCTCCTACCCCAACAAGCACAGCCGGTCTCTTTATAAGACGCCCCGCGACTGTTGTTGCGTAGTTATAGTTGCGGCCTTCTCGGTCCACGTCCTATGTCGCTGGAAAAACTTTTAAAGCTACTAGTATAGAGGAAGTTTTTAGTTGGGCATGGATGTCCATTACCAGTGGGGGTTCCAGTGCACAGGATGTCAGCTAGATTATGGGTACCACAACGGCGCCTACTTCTGCCGTGAAGCAGTATCTGTAAGCATTATTGTGTTTCGGTCTGAAGGACGCCGTATCTAGTGAAATTACTGGGCAAAGGAGACTTAACATCTTGTGTCTCAAGGAGACGAGCGCAATTATTGTAGTGCCGCTCAGAATTTTTGGGTTTTTCAAAATCCCGAGCGGCACTGCATTGTACTTGTCAGGGCGTATCAATTACCATCATCTGAACGTCCTGCTCATCTCGTCCCTTATTTTCATAAAAAGAAATCGGAGCCCTATGACCTCTAGAGAAATGGGCCCTGTTGCGCGGGTCTAAATACGTAAATATATTTTTTTTCTTCTCCAAAACAAAATGGACTAACAAAACTTAGCTGAACGAATGCTAAAGATATTTATTCATATCATTTAAATAATTATGGATTTCTACAAAATAACATAAGTTTTTGCACAAAATATGTCTTCATAGAGCTTAAAGGAATACGAATCCAATAGATACGTACATGCCAAAGTTGTTTGAAACTGCCTTATTTTCCCCATTTTCACGAGTGATTTCAGCACAATCGTTAAACAGTAAATTTGAAAATGAACTAACGATGGAGAGAGCGTGTTACTATTAATGTTATTTTGTAACTGATATAAAGGTATTAATTTATAATACATTTGCAAATATTATATAAATAATGAATGTTGATAAGACACAGTCTAAAATAGAATAAATCTTGTGTTACACATAGCAGCTGTTTGCAGCGGTACGAAATGTTGAGATTAGAATGAGGGTGATAGGTGAATTTTTATTATGTTAAGCTTTTGGATATACAAACGATTTCATGATAGTTCTGCCCACATGGAAGCGAAAAAATTGGGGGCGTGCCTAAGTTTTGGGTATACGTTGCCATAAATACTAAAAAAAGAAAAACAATTCTATTGCAAATAAAATTTATTATTTTTACAAAATATAAAAAGCTTATTCGAAGTGGTCTCCATTGGCTGCAATACAGTCTTTTAAGGGTGCTGTATCTGCCAACGGCTTTGAGTATCTGGCGAGCGAGATGTTTTCGCCGCACGTACCGGCCCCCACGTTGCGTCGTGCGTGCGGTTTGCTGTTGTCGAACTATCGATACTTTGGTTATCGATAAATGATTTATTATAAGCCGCAAAT
Source organism: Leptidea sinapis (assembly GCF_905404315.1). Classification (NCBI taxonomy): domain Eukaryota; kingdom Metazoa; phylum Arthropoda; class Insecta; order Lepidoptera; family Pieridae; genus Leptidea; species Leptidea sinapis. Next base: position 15,017,414 of record NC_066277.1, on the reverse strand, counting down.
TATCTTTAATATCTATAGGGCTATCGATATAACATTGAATATTTAGGTTCAATTATAGTATAGTATTGCTGTGTATCGAAAATATCGATAGTTTATCGATATTATTTGGCTTCAATTATCAATTATAATATCCTATTGATAAAGGACTTTCGAACTGAAACACTTGACTTAACATTGAGTCGACAATTTATGGGAAAAAAAAATATTCAAAATTCAATGCCGTTTAGAAGTGGTTACAAAAATTCAAACAAAAAATGTTTCATTTTGTGATTTTTTTCAATCTATTTATAAAATTATAAGAATAATTTCCAACGTTCAAACTAAAATATAAAGTCCAATAAGTAACATATTTTTTTTTTGTTCATTTATATTCACTCAATAAAGAACAGTTACACGGAGAAAATCACTTATTCACATATACACAAGCCATAAACGTTGAGGCCAGTTATTAATAGCACGCACTCTTACCATGGGAAAATCCTTCACTGCCAATCATATGGATTGTTTTAGGGACTCCAAATTACTATGGTGTTTAGAGCAATCCGTACTCTCTAAAACTGAACATAAAGCATAATCCAGCGGATTAAGATCGGGACTGGATGACGATTTTGTTAATTATTAAAAAGTTTAATTATTTGATAGCTTCAAGAGATTTTAGACTTGAGTATAGACTTTAATTTTAACTCGATAACTACACGCGTTCCGACAGACATACATACGGCCGGACATATTGACGGACAATAAACTGAACCTATAAGGGTCCGTTCTTTTCCATTTGAGGTATGGAATCATTTAAATGCAAAAATTATTCAAGTTAGTATAGTCGTGTTTTTTTTTAATGAAAATAAGGGACGAGACGACGTTCAGCTGATGGTAATTGATGCGCCCTGCGTAATAGTAATTCTTTGTATGAGTAAAAGTTGCTTTAAAGGCCAAGTAAAAGCCCTATATTATTTAAAAAGAAAACCACGAAGTAAGATTACCAGTAATCGATACACATGCTCCTGTGCATCGGATGCCGGCTAGATTATGGGTACCATAACGGCGCCTATTTCTGCCATGCAGCAGTAATATGTAAGCGTTACTGTGTTTTTGTCTGAAGGGCGCCGTAGCTAGTAAAATTACTGGGCAAATGAGACTTGCCATGTTATGTCTGAGCGCAGCTGTAGTGCCGCTCAGAATTTTTGGGGTTTTCAATCATCTTGAGCGGCACTGCATTTTAATGGGCAGGGCGTATCAATTACCATCAGCTGAATATGAAAAAAGTGGAAGAGGGCCATGCCCGCCATCCCCTTCCACCTAACCTGTCCGAGTAACGGTATGACTCAAGTCACTTATTGTCATTTCTGGTAATAATTAAAACAATTACATGAACATAATTGATCCAATTCTGATAATTGATTAAATCACTAGATTTGTTTCGAGAAATGATAAAAACGTGTTGTTATTTTAACATATTTCGTGATTTGATCAAATCACTAAGGGAATTGACCAAATCTCTGTTATTATCATATCCTTGCGACAGATATACCAATACATTAACTTATACAGATAACATTAAAACATTCATTCAAATTAAGACATTATTTCGTGGCAGTAACGTTCAAAGTCTAATGTTTACGCTCATTAAAAGTAGTAACTACGTCACGCGTGAAACGGACACGAAGAGGCAAGAACATTTTGTTTTAGCAATTAAGGTTTTTTTTATGAAAATTTATTGAAATAGGCGTTACTTTGCGGAAATCCACAATTATTCAAATGATTTGAGTTTTCTTTAGTGTAAATTCCGCCAATATTTGTCTTTAAACAATTCGACACGTGTTTCGCCTCTACACGAGGCATACCCAGGACGCGTAGTCTCGCCAAAATCTGGCACGAGACTGAATCTAATGAGAGAATCAGAGAGAATCAATTCTCATCCCATGAAATGACGCGCAGTGATTGGTCGGCTGTTGTGACGAATACTCCCGGAAGAGATACGTAACAAAGGTGAAGAGACGAAATTTGTTTGTTCAATCAACAATGTAAACATGTTATTTTTGTGTTTTATTATTTCTAATTGCTCTAACACATTCAAGCGAAATCCTTTTTCACATGTATGTAAAATATTATAAAAAAAAAATTAACAAAAAAAAACAACCGTCTTCAAAAATTCATATGAGTTTTTTTATGTAAATAAGGGACGATACGAGCAGGACGTTTAGCTGATGGTAATTGATTCGCCCTGCCCATTACAATGCAGTGCCGCTCAGAATTCTTGAAAAACCGAAAAGTTCTGAGCTTCACTAGCTACGGCGCCCTTCAGACCGAAACACAGTAATGCTTACTCATTACTGCTTCACGGCAGAAATAGGTGCCCTTGTGGTACCCATTATCTAGCCGGCATCCTGTGCAAAGAAGCCTCCCACAAAAAGTGTAATTTTTTAGCAAAATTATTACAATCAACTTTGTGTCATGTGTATAAAATAATATAGAACACAATATGAGTGATTTATGCATGATTTATTATACCTTGTTTCGATAGCTTTGAGATACATTCATTGAAATCATCCTAACTATTAGCATTCTTTTGCAACACGTAAAATAATAAGCATAGATCTGTATCTATGCGTACTATTTCACGCATAGATCAATTTCACCTTCATTAGAAAGTAAATTTTAAAATAGGATCATACCTTTGCCATATAAATGCTTTGCTTCTTTAAATTTCTCTTTTTTTAAAAGATCATATCGTTTCTTTAGATCTAAATATTTTTGAAGTGAAAACTTCTTTAGCGGCGTTGAGCACTTTTCTGGGGATGGGTATCAAATGTTAAACTCGCGTCAGGACACGTGGCCTGATAGAAAATTCGTAAGACATTAATTGATATTATGGATGAAAGTTGATTTTTCTGATAGATAAACTTTTTAATTGCAAAATTAAAAAGTTTACCGCTAATTAAAGTTAATCTCTAATTTAGATGCAAAAGAATTGTAATAGATCTCAAATGCTAAATTTGTAAGTAATATAAAAATTATCATTATTGTGTGAAATAAATTAAAATAGAAAATAAAACAAAGATAAATTTCTTCTCATTACAGATAAATAAAGCAATTCGTGTGAAATTATTCTAAAATCTTTCCAAAATATTCAAAAATCACACTTTAATGTTCAAGTTCAAGATCTGTATCCATGCGTTTTATTTTACATTTTTAAATTTCGAACAAGTGAACCTCTCACCCGTTTGCCTCCTCAAAATAAAAATACTGTTATATTAATATAGTTATAGCATGAAAGTATAAAAAAAATAATATATATTTTTTATGTCAAATGCTTGTTTGTAGCAGTAACTAGCTGCTTCCAGCGTCGTCTTCCACGTTGACAATATGTTGTCAATAGTATGTATGTTGTCTTGACCTCTAAAGTTAAAATTAAAAAATTTGAATTAAATCTATTTTGATATATGGTTTTAATGTAACTACCAAATGTGAGTTAGAAATAAATATTCATTTTCTATTAAAAATTTATTCAAACAAAACAAATCTTATAACTATATTTACAATACTATGACTACATAAAATTAAAATTATCATTACGTGGAAAAGTACCAAGAACTCTGGCAGCATTTCTGCGTTGGGTAGCTGGGCTGATCCGTTGACCGAATAGCTGCCGGCACTTGGATTTTCAGTAGCTTTTGAAGAAGAAAGTACCTCGTACATTGTCCACGCCTCTGGGCCCCACGGGCCAAATTTCTCGACACGAAACGGCACAAAGAAGGAAGACTCACTGAGACTGACATATTTGCGACGTTTGCTGTCTTCGGCAGTCGATGCAGCAGCCCTAGCACCAACTGACGTAACTTGGACATGAGAAGGAGCCAGAGTATCGACGCCCAAGCCACAATCGTCATTCCATCAGGACGCTTGCCATCGTGGCGGTTTGGATTTGGATCCAAAATAGCTGGTATATTAAGAGCGGCAATATGTATTTATATTTATACATTTTTTATAGTATTTATGGTTCACTATAGTGGCGATAATGGCTTACACATAAATGATAGATATACGCTGTCGCGGACTTTTTTTGGAGGAATATTCTCCAACATTTTCTGCGGCGCACGCCAGAATAACTCGCAGATAAGCAGATTCACACTTAATTGACACTTATAGTTATATTTTGGATATTTTACACAATCACTTTATAAATTATAGTCTGTATTATTGTACAGTTTCATCAAAATCTATTCAGTAGTTTTGCTTGTAAGAGTAACAAAAATACATCCAAACATCCGTACATTCATACAAACTTTCGCATTTAAAATATAAGTAGGATAGTGGAATAATTATCCAGTAATTTGTGTGCAGAAATTATTTATGTGTAAGAGCACGAAAACCAAATCACACTCAAATGTACGTCTCTACTGAAAAAATTTTGCTTGTGCCTTTTTGTGGTTAGTACGAAACATAACATCACGTAGAACTATAACCATTTAAAATGTACTGGGAAAATTATAACGGATTACATATCATATAATTTCGACGCATAAAACACTATACAATCGGCTCAAACCAGTAAAAATCTCAATTGAATTTCGATTTTACGCCGTTATTTATATTATGTGCTGCGCCATATTACATCCACGACAGTTTGATAAAAATGTAGATAAGGCTGGTTGCATATTAAAAAAAAACATGCAATTCACAAGTGGTAGAAGTGAAATCTTCAAAAATTTTTCTATAAAAAATAATGAAAAATTTCTACAAACATAATACGTATACAAAACACAACGGTTGTTGTGATGCATTATCAAGCTTTGTACTACGCATGCGCGCACAAACACGTAGGTATTTACACATGTACAACGCTTAGGCCCAAGCAAACTGTGGGAGTTGGCCCTGGTAAACATGAGTGGAGGGGGTACGCACCGTAGCACAAAGAGAACCACGAACACCAACAATGGGTTAGCACTTGTATAATAATTTCACACGAATTGCTTTATTTATCTGTAATTCGTAGAAATTTTTGAAATTTTTTTCGTTTAATTCACACAATAATGATAAATTATATTACTTACAAATTTAACATTTGAGATTACAATTCTATTGCATTAAAAAGTTTATCTCTCAAAAAAATCAACTTTCATCCATAATATCAATTTATGTCTTACGAATTTTCTTAAAGTGAAAAGTGCTTAACGCCGCTAAAGAAAGTTTTCACTTCCAAAATATTTCAATCTAAAGAAACGATATGATCTTTTAAAAAGAGAGAAATATAAAAAAGCAAAGCATTTAAATAGCAAAGGTGTGATCCAATTTTTAAATATACTTTCCAAAGAAGGTGATATAATCTAATTTAAAGTGATTATTATTATAATCAAATTCATGATAGCTACCTATTTACTACCTATACTAAGTAAGTTCAATGGTTGTGTTTAGTTTTTCGTACTTGGACTCTCATAATTGTTTACATCTTTTTTTTTTTTTTTGAGAGGAGGAAATACTGTTACGTATTTACGCCCCGGAACGGGGCGTAATATGTCGGACTCGAGTGTCCGCGTAAGCGGACGCCCCATACCGACTAAAACCTCCTCTGTGCTGTTAGCAGCCCTGGCTTTCACAGCGAAGTAGGACGTGGGCCGTGGAGGCCGCAAAGACTACGCAACAACAGTCGCGGGGCGTCTCCGAAGGAGACTCGAACCTCAGACCGGCTGTGTGCTTGTGGGAAGGAGAGATTATATCTTATACTAGCTGACCCGGCAAACGTTGTTTTGCCATATAAATTGTATTGATCTTTTCCTTGCTAGTTGATAAGAGATGGCGCTAGCTGTATTCATTAGTAACAATCACATTTCTTTTATATTTTGTATAATTCACACTATAGTTTTATAAATTATAGCCTATTTGTTATTCTGGTGTGTAAGCTATATTATTGTTAAGTTTCATCAAAATCTATTCAGTAGATTTTGCGTTAAAGAAGTTCAAACATACATCCAGACATACAAACTTTCACATTTATAATATAAGAAGGATATTATCTTTAGAGCTAACCTCTATTTTGAGCAATTCACGCAGACTATCATAAAGTGTCGTACAAATCGCGAGTGTAAGACGTAGCCTGTCACGCAAACTAAACTTATATTCCTGTTTTTATCGGTTGTCTAACACCAAGACGCTATAAATCTATACGTATTAATTATCTATGGTTTATAGAATACCTAAGGGGACGTGTTCAAGTTTAGCTCACGTCATGGACCTATTCAAGCTCGTATATTGTATCTACCTCACTATAAATAATACTAATCTTTATATATATAATTCTTGTGTGCGTGTGTATGTCACTGAACTCCTCCTAGACGGCTGGACCGATTTTATTGAAACTTTCTGCGTGTCTTCAGGTGGATTCGAGAATGGTTTAGATTCACAATTGAACTACCTCCTGAACGGCTGGACCGATTTTGATGAGATTTTTGTGTGTTCCAGTGAATTTGAGATTGATGTGTGTCTTCGGGTGGATTCAAGAATGGTTTACATTCACAATTGAACTACCTCTTAAACGGCTAGACCGATTTTGATGATATTTTTGTGTGTTCCAGTGTATTTGAGATTGGTGTGTGTCTTCAGGTGGATTCGAGAATGGTTTAGATTCCCAATTAAACTACCTCCTAAACGGCTGGACCGATTTTGATGACTTTTTGTTTGTTTCAGTGAATTTGAGATTGGTTTAGATTCTCAATTACGTCCATATAATATAATTCTCCTGCTCATGTGTATGTTAGTGAACTCCTCCTAACGGCTGGACAGATTTTTCAAATTTAAGACGTGTATACAGGACAACGTCTGTTGGGTCCACTAGTTCCTAATATATTTCTAATAATTCCTAATACTAGTAGGTAATAATTTCTACTTTTTGAAGGGGAAGTGAACTATGTTGTCATGGTCTTTCAACGCACATTACTCTCACTTATCTGCATCTAATGTAGGTTTGACAACGAAAGAATATTGTTTTAATATTGCGAATACATACCTACTTATATTATAGAAAAAACTGAGCTACTTTTATAAGACCAGGTACCAGGTAGGTACAGTTTAACTTAAAGAAGACAACCCTAATGTCGTCAGAAGAGGTTAGAGTCACGCGATAGAAAGAGAGGCAAATTCTAGGTTAATAAAAATCTAGGTTTATAGCGCAGTGCGGTCTAAATTTCACCTTATTGTATGGCATTATTATAACATACTAATTTTCATCACGATCGTGCAAGCCCTTCTAGATGAAAGTTTATAAAAGGACAGACAGATAGACAGACGGAAGATACAAATTCGTACTTAGTTTTGTCTATTAGTCATATAAAGTTTTAAAACTATAAAATATCAAAAAATGTAACTAAAGACAGAGGCACATAGATTTAAATGTATAGATTTCTTAGTTTTGTGTCATTATATATATAATGAAAATTGTCTTTGTTTGAGGCTCTTTCACGCCTAAATCACTGATCGTATCGACATGAAACTACCACTATGCGATGCTAAATTTATCCTAGATGGTTTATGGCCATTTATTTTTGAAATTCCAACGTTCCTTTCTTTTAAAATTCACCCAGCGAAGCGGGCGGGAACGGGTAGTTAAATAAATAAAACTTAAATTTAACGTTAAATTTTTCGATACAGTACCGGTTGTTGTTATGTGATGTTAAATCTAAATTAAGCCACTGAAGGTTGGCTCAGTGGTAGAGCGCTCGCACAGAACGCAAGAGGTTGCGGAGTCCCGCATCGTTCATAAATGTTGTTTTTAAATTTAAATTGAGTGATGTTAAATGTTAATGTAATGTTAAATAAATAATTGATAATTTTATTATTTATCTTATTTAATACTTAATGCTTAAATAACTTTTATGTACAGTTCAACATCACGTTATTAAACACTGTAAAAATGTGTTTTAAGAGTTGTATGATATCATTTAGCGATAAGGAAAAACAAACAGAAATAATATTAGATCGCAAATATCGTCTAGATCTCTTGAAATAAAATAATTTTTATGTACAATATTATTTATTGTATAATACGTCATAATTAAATCCAGTTTTTAGATAGAACGCCTTTTCGCTAGTTAGCACAAGTTTCTACTAAATGGGGCACACTAAAAGTTTTGCACTTCGAGTTAAACTGTTTGAATTTCGAATGTTTTATTTTTTACTTCACAAATACAAAAATCAATTGGCAGGAAATCATTTGTCCTTTATTATCATAAAAAAAATGAAACGTGCAGTCATTGATAGATTGACAGAAAATGGCTATAATCTTGTAAAAAACAGAGAGCCGAAAACCACTGGGTTTTAAGCAACTGATCGCTTTCAAACTTAGCCGAATTATACTTCGTCGGCCTAATATATTTAATTATTATTTCAAACGTATGTCAAATCACAGCACGTTTCATACTAAACTAAATTTTAATTTTTACTAAGGCAGTCTCGCCCCTTACTACGTAGTATTTACATCCTCTTTGCATACCCGCTTTATTTTATTCTGATAAGCCAATAACGTTCGACGTTCACCTTATACAAAATCAAAGCCGAAATATGGCACATGCCATAAACGACACCATAATAACCTTCGACTACTATGTCTATACATTTCTGCGTTTACTCCAGTTGTTTAAAATATAATTGGTCAATAGGCAGCAATGTAAACACTATTACAGTTTCAGCTGCGTATTTTGAATTTAGAACCCGATTTGGACAGTGATATCAGTGGAGTAGCAGTTAGGCATTTTTTTTTTTAAATCCAGACAAAAACGTGGGTTGCATTAAGTTTTATTTTCGTCAGTCTGTCCCATTTTCCGATCAAGATCTGTTCAGTCAGAGGTTTTAACGTTTATAATCAAAAATAACACTCATGTTATAAAGGGGAATGTTTGTATGTTTATTTATTGGCTTGAGTTTATATTTGTTACTTCTTTACGTTCTAAAGGGATTTGGATTTAATAAGTTAAGGTAAGGTTTAATGAAAGAAACTAATACTCAAATATAATATTTTTATTAAAATAAAATAATTAGTTAAACCGGTTATTTAAATGTTGAGTTCCTTGAATTAAATAAAATTTGTTTTTAGAGTTAGATATCTTTTCCAGGGATATCTTTTTGGTATATGTAGTGTAAGCGGACATCACATTATATTTCTATGACAGCTTTTGTCAAATTTTAAATGTGGTTAATCCAAACACTTAAATCCTTTAGAGGTGAAATATAAATATGCTTATTTGGTTTTAGATCTACTAAATTTTGCAATGTAGCAATTAACGTAAGCGCATTGCATTTTTATTACAGACACTTAGAAATTCTGCCATAGATGCCAATTTTTTTTCATTATCTTGTGTACGGGAAATCTGAAAAATATTAGCTTTTACATATGTGCGATGTAAACAAGTATCAATTATCATCAAAATCGGTTCACCCAGTCGAAAATAACAAACATAAAAAAAAATCTACCGACGAATTGAAAACCTCCACCTCTTTTGAAGTCGGTTAAAAAGAGCGACTCTATTGTTTTCATTTCTGACTGTGTCCTCTCATCTGTCTCATTCTGACAAGCGGGTCTTGTCAATAAGTAATACCATACTAAATGAAAAATATTTAAATTACTTAAGTTTTTTGCATATCAATCTTTTATAAATAAAATAACCTTACCGATGATAAGTCACACCATCTTTTTTTTTTTGAGTCGTTAATGAATTATTTAAGCACTTTTTATAGCACACTTAGGCTTTGTGACTGACACACAGTTGAAACTCCTAAATATTAAAGTGTGCTTACATTGTCTTTAAGCACACTTTTGCCGTTCCACTGTCAGACTGCGAATGACCCGTCCATATGTATAGAACGTCATTGTGATAAGCACATATAAATTTATTCGAGCACAATTATCATGGAATTTTAAATGAGAGAACGCGATGGAAAGAGGTTTTTTTAAAAAGGTTTTTAGTGATTCGCGATATTGAAAAAAGAAGACTATTTTTATATTATGACAAAAGAAACCTATGACATTTAACTGGATAAAATTGAAGAAGTATAACGGCCGTTTTCAGTAACGTATCTCTAGTTACGGATATATTGCTATCACCGTTTAATGACAAGATCTATCCATAGTTATGTCCAATATAGTTATATTTATTATTATTATATGAAATTCTCATGCATTTTAAACTATCGTATGAATTGTGGTAGGTCTAACTACAATTTACTTTTAAAAACATACAATTTACTTTCACTTAGCCAAAGACGTCACTTGATAGACTGTGTCACCTTAAGAAAAATATGTGTGCATGAACTAGCTTGTCATGAACTTCTCGAGCTTTTGCCATTCAATGTTCCTGCCAGGTCTTTACGCACGCACAGAACTTTCAACCTACCGACTCCTAGAACCGATATTGGGTCTCGCGCGCCTCTTCACAGAATGTGTTCATCATTGGATTCTCACATTAATGACGACCTGTTTTCGCACTCCTCTACTACTTTATTTAAGACTTAGTTAAAACAACAATTACTGTCCTTACCTTAAACCTTTTATCTTTATTCATTATTATATCCCTGTCTGTGTCTTGATTTATATAATACCGTGTGTTCGCCTAAATATTCTATTGTTTACTTATCTTATCGTTCTGTTGTCATGCCTGTAAAATTGTATTCTTTTGTGTTCTGAGTGGAACTATTCTTGGATATATCCAATATTGTAATTTGTATATTTATTTAACATATTTTGTACTATTGTGATGTATCTGTTTGTTTCCTTAATAAATATAGTCCAATGATATCTGTCGATAGGTTATTGAAATGTAAGTAAGCGTAAAAGTACTAAGGATAGATAGATTATTGAAAACGGTCGTTAGGCGGTCTTATTGAGTTTGTAAGTTTATAATGGTGTATCGGGACCATTTGACAAATATTCAAATGTCGCAAGCCTTCTTGAGTGTAAGTTGAAGTAAGAAAGGCTTAGAGGTGGCGTATTAGTCTACTGATATTTTTGACATTTGGTGCTCAATAGGGCTTCTGGCAACCCAAGCGCTGGCAGCTATTTTGGTCAACGGATCAGCCTAGCTATCCAACGCGGAAATGTTTTCTTGGTACTGTTATATATGTACATAAGTATGCTTTAATGCAGACATAACATTAGCATCAGCACTTTAAGACCAAGGCGTCACCTATTAAAATATAAAAGCAGTCAGTCTCCTTCCGAATTCTGCGCCACTCATACATTTCAATTATTTCAAGTTCTAAATAAATTTCTTTTTTAAAAGTTCGTTTTTAATATTCCGTCTAACAGTACGCTTCCCCGGAATGATAGTTTTAAAATATTAATACTAGCCTTTCCCGCCCGCTTTGCTGGGCAAATCTTAAAAGGAAATAAACTAAATTTTATTCATCTTATTACAAATACAATAAAAAATATAAGAAGCCATAAACCATCTAGGATAAATTTCGCATCGAATGGTGGTAGTTTCATGTCGATACGATCACTGGTTTAGGCCTGATTGAGCCTCAAACAAAGACCATTTTCATTATATATATATAGATTATTTAAAATACTATGATTGCAGTGAAATGACATTGGTGGCTTGGGCACGGGGAAGGGCGTCCCACACGCGACTTGCTTCGACACTCTGGCTCCTTCTCATGTCCAAGTTACGTCGCGGTGCGTCAGATGCGCGGAGAATGTTCAAAGTACTAAAATCAGCTATTTCGGTCAACGGATCAGCGTGTAAATGCTGACAGTAACCTTTTTACGCTTCCCCAGAATGATAGTTTTAATTTAATGTAATGTTATATACTAATACTATGTTTAAATAATACAATTGCAATTTCAGTTATATTTTTTAATGGACAAAGTCACATCATTGCACTAACACTCCCCATTATGAGAAAATGTTGCACCATCGTCGTCAATCTGAAAAAGAAGGAAACAGGTGTTTAAGAAATGCAGGTGATTTCTATTATGTCTATAGTGGCAATTAATCCGAAAATAAAATATTATGGCCATGCACGGATAAGTAAAAAAATAAGGACTTCGTCTCACCTTACATAACAGTGTAACACCAAAACAAGCCGATTAACGTTTTTATACATAGCCCCACGCACACACTTACACTACTACAGGCCGATAGGCAGCCATTATGAGAAATGTCATCGTCTGTGACAGATCAGTTTGCGTCTCAAATCTAAATAAAATATTTAATAAATGCCGTCGTGCGTTTTAAAAAAGTGTAAAAATGATACTATGTAAGTATTTGTGGCCATGTATGATTATTTAAGGGAGAAAAAATTGTGTAACTAGTATCCCCCGTAACCGCACACACACTAGCATAACGGTGCTTCACTTGCTAATATCACGGCGAGGAGTCCTTATTTTTTTACTCGTCTGTGTGGCCATGTTGTTTGAAGTTTGGAATGACAGCTCTTTTGATGTTAGATGCTTACCATCTTTATTATATTTTATCTTCAACTCTCTACTTGGAGATTTCCAAACTAATGGTTTTACCAGTGGAAGGCTACATTGCACAGGATGCCGCCTAGGTTATGGGTATATACCATAACGGCGCCTTTTTCTGCCATAAATCAGTAATGTGTAGTATTATGTGTTTAGGTCTGAAGGGCACCGTATTAAGTGATATTACTGGACAAATGAGACTTAACATCTTATGTCTCAATGTGACGAGCACAATTGTAGTGCCGCTCAGAACTTTTGTTTCTTCAATCAACAATGTAAACATGTTATTTTTGTGTTTTATTATTTCTAATTGCTCTAACACATCCAAGCGAAATCCTTTTTCACATGTATGTAAAATATTAAAATAAAAAAGAGTTAATGTACTTACAGGCATCGATTGTTATATGTTTGGCCGTTGGTGGCGCAAACAGGATCATATTCTTGAGAACAGATGCAGTTCTGATCAGAGAGCCCAGAAGAACACCGCCGCTATTACTGTTATCACTGTGGGTTAAATAATTGGTTATGAGAAAGTAAAAAACAGCATTGGTAGCACATGTACCAGTATGAGGCTCCTTTGCATTGGATGCCGTCTAGATTATGGGTACCACAACGGCGCCTTTTTCTGCCGTGAAACAGTGTTGAACTGTGTTTCGGTCTGAAGGGCGCCGTAACTAGTGAAATTACTGGGTAAATGAGACTTAACATTTTTTGTCTCAAGGTGACTAGCACAACTTTAGTGCCGCTCAGAATTTTACCATCAGCTGAACGTCCTGATCGTCTCGTCCCTTTTTTCATTAAAAAAAACAATAGGTGTTTTAGCTGTTCAAATTCATAAGTTGGTACGATTATTCGACGCTTTGTATTTGTTGGATGCAGTTACAAATTTTGACATTAATCACGACCATCATGTTCGTGAAGCATCCTTACACAAACAATGAATTCAAGCTCTAAACGTTGATGCATCCAATATACGATAATTTATATTTATTAAGTTAATTCTTTATTATTTTAATGAAATTATTTATATTATTTAAACACAACTCATATATTGGATGCCATTGTAAAATACTAAATTTGATTGAAAAGTGTGGCGTTTGAGTTTCTTATTAAGTTCTTCTCAAGAGCTCAATTTTTTACGAACATATGGTAAATTCAGCAATTTAAAAGAAATATTTGTAGTGATCATTTAAAAACGTTTAATTTAGGCCTAATTGAATAAAATTTATTTGACTTTAACTTTGTAAGGTTGGCTTTGTAAGTTTGTTGGTTTTCCTTCCTTTTCATAAAAATACCTATTAGATACTGTGTTAAGTTATATATTATGTTTAAACTTAAGACAGATTATCATAGGAGCGATGCCAGCTTTTTTGGAAAATCTAAGAGCTTTTTTTAACGTTCACCTTCTTCTTCCTGGAAATACCATGCGAGAGAGTTTATTCCATAGCTTGGTTTTATAAAATATATATATTACATATTATAAAACAAAGTCCTCCGCTATGTCTGTCTGTTCGCGATAAACTCAAAAACTACTGAACCGATTGCTATGCTGTTTTCACCAATGTATAGATTGATTCTCGAGGAAGGTTTTAGTATATAATATTTTAAGTTTTTGTATATATTTTGTATACATTAGTTATATTTGTGGAAGGTGTCGGTGTCGGAAAAAATAAGCCATCTAGGAAATTTCAACGTAAACGCTATGTAAACCCGCGATGAGATATGTCTGTCTCTTAAGCATAACATACTATATCCATTTTAATACAAATATCCGGACGTCGAGCCTTGCTTGAATTTTTAAGATTGTACAAAACTTGAACAAAAAAAAACTAATAGGACATCTGGATTCGAACAGGGGTCTTCTGATTTCCGGATCACCCAATGAGCTATTATAGGCTTTTAAAGAGAATCGAATTTAACCTTTGTATTCGAATGTTAGTGTAGCTGTTTCTTAGTAAAACACCGATGAACTTCTTTTTTAAAATTGAAACCTAGCTAGATCGATTTATCGCCCCAGAAATCTCCTGTATACTAAATTTTATGAAAATCGTTGGGGCCTTTTCCGAGATTCAGATCATATTATATATTTACAAGAATTGCTCGTTTAAAGATATAAGATAAAAATTAGCAATTATAAAGCGATCATGAAAAAGCTGTTTACACAAATACAATATTAATCCTTATCAGTTTGCGGGGTTGATTTTATCCCCACAAGTTTATTACTACATATTATAAAATTAAATTCCGATGGCAGTAGAATACTTAGGTACACTTATATACTTACTTATATATATATATATAAGAGATTTCCACGTATATAGTCACTCATCACGATACCTCTGGAACCATAAGGCGTAGAGACTTGAAATTTGGTAGGAATATTCCTTTCGTCGAGTAGAGGTCAGCTAAGAACGGATTTTACGAAATTCCATCGGCGAGAGTTTTTTTTAACAGAACAACGTCTGTCGGGTCCGCTAGTATATATATATAAGAGATTTCCACGTATATAGTCACTCATCACGATATCTCTGGAACAATTAGAGCTAAAGACTTGAAATTTGGTAGGAATATTTTTTTCACCGAGTAGGTAGAGGTCAGCTAAGAACGGATTTTCCAAAATTCCATCCGCAAGTGTTTTTTTGTATTATGGACAGAACAACGTCTGTCGGGTCAGCTAGTATTTTATAAAATGCAATTCTATTTGGTTATTGGCGCGGTGTGCTGTCATATCTAATTTAATGGGTAGGAGATTCTGACATTGTTTAAATGGTTAAATTAATCTTACATTGAACTAAAGTAGTAATTTTATTAAATTTTTACAATACAGCGTCACTATAAACTATTATATAAAATATCCTTATTGAGATAAATACTTAAAATATACTCACACCAGATGAATTTCATATTTGTTCGTTGTAACAAACACGTCTAGTTGTACGATTATCAAAAAGACAGACCTCTTTTAACTACACACGTTTCCTATTTAAATGAAAATATTAATATTAAGCACGTTCCACACGGCAGGGTTTACAAGTTTTCTTGCTTATTTGTGGTCGCGTTTCATATTTATGCCAACTGGACGGTCGATGGCAAGTCGATTCCCGGTACTTATTGGTTTCAAATTAAATCACATCAAAATTGTTTTTAATTCATAGGTAAATCGTATTATACTTGAAATATGTCATCTTTTTCATACAGCACATTCGGAAGGCAGATTTTCTTAGATAATAACGAGCAAGAAATTCTAAGGTTGCTCTTTTCAAAATAGATTAGTTATTACAAGTTTTTTTTGTAAAGCAAATTACAAATCATTTCAATTACAATACAAGCGAAGGAATGCAACAAAAATAAACTAAAACGTAGGAAACTAAATGACTTACACGAGTAAGTTAAAAAAAAGTAAATTAATAATTAAAAACACAAGAGTTATATCACATAACTTTAATTTTAAAATAGTTAAAAGGGATTAAAAAAAACACAGACCTCCCGTTTACAAGAACATCCAGCCACCACAAGTAGCGCCTGTTCACAAGCATGATGCATGAACCAGCCATCGCCTCCCTCGACCATATTTAAGGGAAGGGAAGGACCCGCCCCACGTCGTCGCCACAAGCAGTGGCACTAAGCGAGCACGACCACAACCAGTTTAAAGAGACGACTTTAATCTGTTCTGTGAGCATGACGATGCCTGTCACGGGAAATCTACCGAATAATAATGTTCATATACTTAGCAAATGCCTTTACTTACCATTTGCCATTTTATTTTAATTTACTTAGTTATTTAGTTTTTCTGTCATGAAGCAGTAATGTGTAAGCATTACTGTGTAATGGTCTGAAGGGCGCCGTAGCTAGTAAAATTACTGGGCAAATGAGACTTTACATCTTATGTCTTAAGAAGACGAGCGCAATTGTAATGCCGCTCAGAATATTTGGGTTTTTAAAGAATCCTGAGCGGCACTGCATTGTAATGGGCACAGCGTATCAATTATTTATCAGCTGAACGTCCTGCTGGTCTCGTCCCTTATTTTCATTTAAAAAAAAATTTAACAAAAAAACAACCGCCTTAAAAAATACTATTCCAAAACAATAGATATAATGTGCACTAAAAAGTATAAAAATAATTGCGTATTTTTATACAATCTAAATTATTAATCGTATTCTAGTTACGATTATTGTTATTTTTGGAATCGGTATCCTTCGGCCGCAACCCGCTCTCGCCTCTCTTCTCCTCACGACTCAAGCACATCTCACCTATAACTATGTATGTAGTAACAAACCTATCTTGGATGACACCGACTTCAAAAATTACAATAATCGTAACTAGAATAAGATTAATAATTTAGATTGTATAAAAATACGCAATTATTTTAATACTTTTTAGTGCACATTGTATCTATTGTTTTGGAATAGTATTTTTGAAGGCGGTTGTTTTTTTTGTTAATTTTTTTTTATTTTATGATTTTTAGTGAATTTGAAGTACACTAACTAACTTTTTGTCTAATTAAGTGTAAATATACAAAATTATTTCAATGCAGCAATGAACGTAAGTACTTTGCTATTTGATTACAGACAGTGTTCCGTTACTTTGTCATGGATTCCGTAATCAGAACCTACCCAAGCTCTCACCAAACTATCTTTGACGTATATGCTTGAGATCCAATAAAAAAGAATCATCGACATCGATTGGCGTGATATTGAGTTATTCGTAAATTTATTATCCACTTTGCTATACGTATGTATAGCAAAATTTAAGACTTTTATGATTTTCCCATGGATTCCACTGTCAGATCTGGTCAAAATTACAATGGGTCCCATTGGTCCCATTCGGGAAGCACCAGCTTTCAAATAAAAAAAGAAATATCAAAATTGGTTCACACATACGATAGTTTTGAGGTAACAAACAAAAAAAAATACCGACGAATTGAGAACCTCCTCCTTTTTTGAAGTCGGTTAAAAAGCAAATGCTTGTGACCCTGGTCCTACCGATAAATGTTAAGATATCAGCAATATTGGGACCGGGAGCGATCTCCTTTCTACCAAGCTCATCTGGAACCAACCGACAACTTTCTACAAGGCAGATATCTCCACCATGTTCTTAAAATAAGCACGTTCGCCTCGGAAAATTCGCTTGACCAGTTAATAGGCCTGCCGTGTGGAACACACTATATATTTATTATAAATTGCTTATGAACTCGCTTCGACAGCAACTGTATTATATAGTATTACTGCCTAATTATTACACCAGTGTATTCTTTGTAACTTTTTTTTTTACCTTTGTTCATTTTTCGATTTCAGTTGTACAAACTAACTTATAATAGTGTAATCTTTGATCTTTGTGTTTTGTGTTCGCATTTGACCATAATGTCTCCCGCTAAGCCTACGATTACTAAGGTCAATGCCCACGAAAATAATGGTTCACCAACATCCCTACTAACATTGTAAATGTGAATATAAGTTTGTTTGTTACGCTTTTACGCTGGAGCTACTGAACCATTTTATGAAATTTGGTACAGCGATACACTGGAGCTTTGGAAAGGACTACATTTCATCTATGATTCCCGCTGGATTTGTGTAAAACTGAAATTCACGTGGAAGAGCTATAACTATACCAATAGTAGGTTTAGTTTGCCATAGCAATCTTCTTCGAAATAAAATTAATATAATCTGTTGGGATCGGGAGCGAAAACGGAAACCGGAACCGGACCGTAGAATACGACATGAGATAATCTTCAATTCCAAAATTACTTATAATTTTTAAAAACCCTTTATCTACGCGGATAAAGTCGCGGGCATCAGCTACTATGCAATATGTTTAAACAGAAAATAATATATTATTTCGATATTAAATAATAATTATACATACATACGGAATATGCGGACTCCCATCCTATTTTCCGCATGAAAACACGGTTATTAGCCCAACAATATTTGTAACAAACTTTTTTGTCAATTGTGGTTATCAACTGTTAACTGGATCCTGTACATGAAGCCACAACCTGAGAGTTGAACAAAGCCATATCAAGGTTTCTGAACTTTACTTCACTCGGATGATTGGGTCAGTTGAAGGGCACTAAAAGGCATAAAAGGCATTTATTTTCTGAAAATTGATTCCTTTAGAATTCTTTTTGATGTAATTTCTAATAACTACTAGATACTACTACCGCTTCGGAAACAAATGGCGCTCTGAGAGAGAAGAAGCGGCGCAAGAAACTCTCCCAGCATTCTTTTTTTGCGCTCTTTTCAATAAAAATATACAATATTGTACAATCATTTCTTCGCTATAAAATAATCACAATCTAGTCCCAGGCTGTCCGATCATTTAGATATTCAGCACTGGAGTAATAGGATTTACGACAGAGCCATTTTTTTATAAAACATTTAAATTTATTTGTAGATAATGCCTGAACAGTGGCTGGGACTTTATTATAGAATTGTATACATTTAGCCTTAAAGCTATTATGTATCTTATGAAGCCTACTAGAATTAGTTACAAGCAATCCCTTATTTCTAGTGTTATAATAATGAAAATCACTATTAAGAGCTTGTACGGAACGCGAGAGGTCGCGGGTTCGAGTCCCACATCGTTCATAGATTTTGTTTTTAAATTGAATTAGTGTAGAATAAAAAGTACAACATCCATCAGATGTATTGTATCATTTTTTTTTTATTACTGCTGGTTATTAATTTAGAGAAAACCGGTTACAACTAGAGTGAATTTTCGGTGTTCAAAGCTTAAGCAGGCCCTCATCATATATTAAAAAAGCGGCCAAGTTCGAGTCTGATTCGCCTATAAAGGGTTCCGTAGAAGCAGTTTTAGTACGTTGCAAATTTTTCGTTTTAAAAATAGTGTATTTTTTTAAATTAAATTAATGATAATACGATTTATTTATTAACCTGTACAAAAAAAGCTAGATCTCGTTCAAACCAATTCTCGGTGTAAGTTTGCATGGTGATGTACATCATATATTTTTTTAGTTTTATCATTCTCTATTTTAGAAGTTACAGCCCCCCCCCCCCTTCATCATCATTTTTGAAGACCTATCCAAAGATATACACATCCAACCCGCATGGGTTTTTTTTTGAGTTTCAATTCTAAGTATGGGGAGGGGAACCCCCAAAATTTATTACTTTTTTCTATTTTTCTGTGAAAATCTTAATGCGGTTCACAGAATACATCTACTTACCAAATTTCAACAGTATAGTTCTTATAGTTTCGGAAAAAAGTGGCTGTGACATACACGGACAGACAGACATGCAGACATGATGAATCCATAAGGGTTACGTTTTTTGCCAATTTTTAGTACTTTCAAATAATTTAGTAGAAATCTTTTTTTTTATGAATATTGGGGACTAGACGAGCAGGATGTTCAGTTGATGGTAATTGATACGCCCTGTCCATTACAATGCAGTGCCGCTCAGGATTCTTGAAAAACACACAAATTCTGAGCGGGAATACAATTGCGCTCGTCACCTTGAGACATAAGATGTCAGGTCTCATTTGGGTAGTAATGTCACTAGCTACGGCACCCTTCAGACCAAAACACAGTAATGCTTACACTATACTACTTCACGGCAGAAATAGAAGCCGTTAGGGTACCCATTATCTAGCCGGTATACTGTGTAAAGGATCCTCCCACTGGTAAAATCAATAGAACTTTGGGTCTTTTTGGTATCATACTATTGTAAAGTTAATTTGTATAAAACTGTAGGATTAATAAATAAAACAATTAATAATAAAGGATTGTTATGTAATTTTGTTAAGATTCTTTGTGTAGTGACAATGAAACCTATAAAATATACTCACTCATAAAGCAATCGGTACATTTGAGCTAAGACACATCGGGGATATAGCTCAGTGGCAGATCGACTGCAGATCGATAGGTCCCCGGTTCAAATCCGGGTGTCCCCTTGTATTTTTGGCTATGAATAATTTTTTTAAATGAAAGCCCTTTTTTTACAGTTACTAGCTTTTACTCGCACCTGGTCTGCGTGGAGAAGTTATTTTGGGCAGATTTATTTTTAGAATACTTTGCAAATAATACACATATAAACTGCTGTGTTTAGTAAGCAATTTAAAGTTTATTTTAATATATTTTAAATATGGTATTACCAAATGGTATTACCCGCCGCGATGGCAAGCGTCCTGATGGAATGACGCTGGTGGCTTGGGCACGGGGAAGGGCGCTGGTGTGGGACGCTACTTGCGTCGACACTCTGGCTCCTTCTCATGTCCATGTTACGTCAGTTGGTGCTGGGGCTGCTGCTTCGACTGCCGAAGACAGCAAGCGTCGCAAATATGTTGGTCTCAGTGAGTCATACATCTTTGTGCCGTTTGGTGTCGAGACACTTGGCCCGTGGGGCCCAGAGGCGCGGAGAATGTTCAAAATACTATCTTCGCGCCTCAATAAGGCTACTGGAAACCCAAGCGCTGGCAGCTATTTCGGTCAACGGATCAGCCTTGCTATCCAACGGGGTAATGCTGCCAGTATTCTTGGTACGCTTCCACGTAATGATAGTTTTAATTTTATGTAGTCGTAGTATTGTAAATATAGTTATAAGATTTGTTTTGATTAAATAAATAATATTTATATACAAGTTCATATATTTTAAAAACTAAGTATTTTGTTTTTCCATCCTTTGCTTAAAAATAAAGATTTTGGGGGTTTGATAATCGTGAACACGCACATAACGTAAAGTAAAAAAAAATATTCTTAATGTACTCCTGTAACGTTTAAGCGGGTTTCTTAGCCTTTGTTGATTGTTTATTGTTTAACAAAAAAACAACAACAAAATAAGTTTTGTGTTTATAGCCATCATAATTTTATGATAATATTAACAACAAAAGCCTATTTTTCATAAAATAAATCTATCGAGATTTTTTCCCGTAAACGTGTTTTCGAAACTGCAATAATTTTGATAAAGAAATGAAGATAAAAATATCCAAAAATTGGAACCGAAGTATTTGTAGAAGTATTTTAAGTAAATTTTCAAAAATGTTACTTTTTAGGACTATAGCGCCTTAACTGAGATGGCGAATTGGTCGAAATTATTGGAATACTTGGAATTAAGACATTTCCTCCTTTTGCCATTCCAGTCACAAATCTAGCTTTTATAATAGCAGTGTACCGTAAAGGTATGTATACCCTTGTTTTGAATCAACAGGACTGCAATACCCAATTTCAGCCTCAACTTACGGGAAGGCACTCCTGATTATTAAGAGTTGAGAAACTCTATAGGATACGATGTCACTTACTCAATGTCAGTAACATTTTCTACTGAGAGGTACTCGACAACACACCCTTCCACGTCTTATATTATTTGGTCGTTTATTTGGCCTACGGTTTCATTAATTGTCGTCGCCCTTTCATACAAATATTCTCGATTGTATTTATCGCCATATTTATTTGTTAATCTGTGGTTTCGACAACTTGACAGAATTCGCGTTTAATTGAAAAAATGCCGTTAATATTTATTTGTATAATATAATCTTCTCCGATCTTAGGAAGAGTAGCCGCATATACCTAGTCCTCATTGCCAAATATTCTCTAGTTGAACCTGTATTTTTGTAGTCACACAAAACTTTTTTACGTGTACCCATAATACAAACGCTTTCAAACAGGCGTTTAGTTCAACTACCGGTGCGCGCCTAGTAGGTACTAACTGGCAGGGTCTGTCTAAAGTCACCAGCTAAGAGTACCACCATCCCTTCGTTGATAACTTGGTTACTTTTGATACTTATCATTATAAGATCTACTGGTCTGATTGATCTATTTTGAGACATCGTTCTTTCATCCCAAACAACTGCTAACAACCCACTGCTGCAACATTCTACCGCTCTCACTACTTTTACTAATGTTACAAACTGGCATTTACTCATTAGATAAATTCAATGGCAGTTTATGACCTGACTGTGTGGTTTGCTCCTGACTAAGTAGCGTAGCAGCTCTTCCAGAGTTAGCTGCTGCTATAGCAACTTCTTTATCTTTCCAGATTTGAGCTAATAGTACGTTTAAAAGAAAAGTTTTACCAGTGCCACATAAAGCATCCATATAAAACCACCTTCGCCAATGGTAACCTTTTGATTAACTCTTTTTAAGACTAATCTACCCAACCATATCTACGCTGTGAACCAAAGATAAATATTGGATTCAAATGTATGAGAGCCTTTATTGTCGCTATAAAGAAACAGTATTGTAATCTGGTTCTCGTATTAAAATACTACTAACTTCCCCAATTCTTTGTATAAGTTATCCATTGGTCTTATATGGTCTATCCATTATACATAATTTAATTGTTAAGTGCAACAAAGTCATTATTCCGTGTTTATTGCAGATGTAAAAAAACTTTAAACTGTAATCCAAAGTACGTTACCTAATCTGTAAAATGACATCAATAACCTTTCAAAAATCAAACGAGAGGTATCCAAAATTTTGGTTTATAACACTCCGATAAGATTTTTGATATCTGTAATTGAAATAACGTATGGTTATTAAACGATTATATTTTGTATATTCGTAAACATATACTATACAGTTGATATATACATAGCCCTCCGCGAAATGCATCACTTCTAAGCCAAATTATTTCGAACTGTGTAAGAAGTCAGCTGAAAACATAAAAAAAACTTCACATTTTAACCTCTTTTCTTTCTAAATTCCACCCGTGCGGAGCCGGTGTGGGTCGCTAATCTAACCCTTAACTGGTATTGTTGGGGCCGCACGGCCCCAACGCATGAGTTTTTCTTTGTTTTCTAATAAACTAAGGATCGTGAGCAACCGCCATTTTAAGTATTCTTATTACATCGCTGTTCGCGACGGGTATGACTTCGGCACTGTATCACTTACTGGGACCCAGGTATGCAAGTGTTATTAGAAGTAGGTAATTTATGTCATGTTGATTTTTGTGAAACTTTGATTAGAGATTATAATACGTTATTTGTTTTTAAGTTTACGTATTGTAGATAAAGTAAAATAACTAGTTTTGTATTTTACTTTTCAAACTATAATTTTCATTGATATTTGTAACGTAGAAAATAAATATTACCAAAATGTTGATAGTATTTTGTAATCTCCTCTAGTATTGCAGGAAGAAGTTTTTATTAATAAAAACTATTCGCACAAATAAAATTAGAAAAACAAAATTTTATGAACGACGACTCGAACCCATGACCTCTGGAGTTCCGTGCCAGTGCTCTAACCGACTGAGCTAACTAAGTATTATTTGATTATATAAAACAAGCCTATTTTTTATTATTTCTGACCATTTATTCAAATACATACTAGAGATTTACTTGCTAGAATCAAACATACTATGGGGGCCGCACGGGCCCCACGATACCAGCTATGTATGTCAGATACCTTTTAAGGGTTAACCTAAAAATGCAAGGATGATTGTACTCATAAATATATATTAATCTGTGTTGCTCTGTTATCAACGGGTCATAATGCTTATTTGATAAGCGGTCACACGCGTTGTTAAATTTATTACCAAAAGCTGAGCAACATTTTAAACCTAGCTGTGGACAGTGTTAAAGATTTTGCAATAAAAATTTTGATTTTCTAATAATTACAATCAATACTTCGATTCTATATAGTGCACAGAAGATTGTGATTTTTGGTTTTTAGAAACTTTACAAAGACGATTAGTACTGATTCGAAATACCCAATTTTACACTAAATCTATCAATTTCTGGGTGTATTTTTATGCCCTTTGCATTTCTAAATAGATTATGAATTAACACTAATGTTCTTAGTCAGAAACAATTCAAATCAATATTAATAAGTCGTGTGATAGTGTCGTTGTTAGTGTACAAATGAATTGCGAAAAGCAACCATTACTAAATGGAGAATTGAAAAGGTATATATTTAATTTACTTATTTATAATAAAATTTATTTAACTAGCCCTAAAATATGGAGAATTAAAAAGGTATTTAATTAATTTAGTTATTAATTAACCATTTTATTTAATTAGCCTTAATTCTTTAAGGGTACTGATTGTTTTCCATAATGGTTGTGAAATAATTAATAATTTTTTGTAGTACACCGAATACATTTTTATAGTACACATAGTTCGGTTCAGTCAGGTCATAGTACAGAAGTGGTTATAAGTGCAGTTGGAAAATATAATATTATACGTAAGTGTGTAATACTTAATTTATTTTTACCGAATTAAGAATTGTGTTATAAATTCGTGAAATGTTCATCGAAAATCCGTCGTTTTATGCACAGGTTTGGGAAGTATTTGTGGGATTTATATTTCCATTTATTTGTTTTTTTTTTACACAAGGATTACAAATGAGCGTTATTTACATGGTGTTAAGTGATCACCGCCCACATTCTCTTGCATTGCCAGAGGAATCACAGTAGCACTGCCGGCCTTTGAAGAAGGTGTACGTGCTTTTTTTGGAGGTGTCCATGTCGTATCGACCCTGAAACACCGCACTTGGCTTAGGCTCTTCATTTTATGAATCGGAATATAGTACCAACATACTGTAATAAATAATAAAATAGGCGTAGACATTACTAATAAAACCACGTATCTAGTAGCCGTGCTTTGGCCTATTTAAATTGTGAAATAACACCAGTGGGAGGCTCCTTTGCACAGGATGCCGCTTAGATTATGGGTACCACAACGGCGCCTATTTCTGCCGTGAAGCAGTAATGTAAGCATTACCGTGTTTCGGTCGGAAGGGCGCCGTAGCTAGTGAAATTACTGAGCTAATGACACTTAACATCTTATGCCTCAAGGTGACGAGCGCAATTGTATTGCCGCTCTGAATTTTTGGGTTTTTCAAGAATCCTGAGCGGCCTTGCATTGGCAGAACGTATCAATTAGCAACAGCTGAACGTCCTGCTCGTCTCGTTCCTTATTTTCATATAAAAAACGACCCACGTGGTAGAAGTACTTACTCTTCGCCTTAAGATATACTCGCGTCATACATAAGACAATGCCTTTTTCAACTATGATATTTTATACAACATATATTTTCTACATACACGAATGATGTTAGTATTTTGGAAATTACTTTAAAGATAAGGCAACTTAAAATTAAATACTCTTTTGATCATTTTTAATAATAATAATAATATATTTATTATCAAAAGACATAGTAAACAATAGTGTTAAAATATTATTATAATGAGCTTATATGTTCTACTAGCACTATTTCTGACATACAAATATTTAACTTAATAATCACAGAGTTTCTTGTCCATGAATTCCTCAAAACTATTAAAATTATAATTAAATGTCTAGAATTTAAATTTTCAATGTTACTCAGTGATACAATTAACGCAATACGCAACTTTTATTATATTTAGTAATTTTGGGAACGTCATGTGAACGAACGAGTCTTTATGGATCACGTCGGTTCCGCGGATTTAGTTCATTAGCCGATTTAGACAATGCTTTATTTCTTTACAAACATATCTCGGAAATATAAATCGACGGCAAAGGTAACAATCCTAGATTTTTTAAATATGGGTTGACATGATTGCTGATGTTCCCGTACATTGCCCTAATTTTAATATTTAAGTTAATTTAGATTAAAATTAATTAATGATTATAATTTATTATTACTTATATCAAAGTCGCTTTCTCTGTCCCTATATCACTATGTATGCTTAAATCTTTAAGACTACGCGACGGATTTTGATGCGGTTTTTTTAATAGATAGAGTGATTGAAGAGGAAGGTTTATATGTTTAATAACATCCATTAAATAGTGGAGAAATACTGTTATTTTTGAGGTTTCTAATGTGATTTCGTAAATAATTAATTTTTTTACGCTAACATTGCAAACGCAGCCTAAACCCTACGAGATTTATCAAAATAATGTACTAAGTATTGAAAAGAGATTATTGAGGTTGGTCATTATCGTAGCATTTATAAATATTTGTCCAATTAATGCGTGTAAGTTTATCTAATTTAAATAACAGAAGTGATAAAAATGTTTATTTTGATATAAGAACCAATTTAAAACTATCAAGTGTGCATTAAAATAAATTATCAATTTTTATTGTATTTTATTGATCACTATTTTGGCGATAATGGCTTACATATAGCAGATTTTTTACCTGAGTGAATACTTATCGTTATATTTGGATAATTCACACGATATCTTAATCAATTATAGCTGTATTCTATCCATTCAGTAGTTATTGCGTGAAAGAGTAACATACATGGATGTATGACAAACTTTCGCGCTTATAATATTAGTTGGATAAAAATATTTATTATTATTATAATTTTTATAATAAAAGAGAATGTATAAATTGTGTAAGATTAACTAAAAATATAATAATTTGTGTAAAGTGTGTCAATATTATTATTATATAAAAAATGATTGACACAAAATGCCATATTGTGACTAACCTACCAAAGATAGATACTTAATCAAATTGTTAGGTGTAGTGAGAAATATAGAGTCTTGCGCCTTGTGACGTGAACAGCATCCCTATTTTCATGTGTTTTCTTTGGATCACACCACTTTCACTTAGAATATATTAGACTCAATCATCCTATATTTTAAGCGTCAGCTTCCATTGAGATCTTGAACTTCGCATAAATATTATAAATAGGTATAACGTATTTATAGTAAAAAGTAATATAAATCATACTTTCACTATCTCTACTCGTCGAACTCTGGGAAGGGAACTTAGAAGGCCTACCATCAACTTTTAAATAGCGATTTAATTCCGATGCAGTTCGGTTTAGGTACCTAAACTGAATCGCTAAGATTCGTATATGAAGTGTTTATAACTGAATAGCGATTGAATCGCTTATGGAAAAATAAACGAAAGAAATTTATCTGTGGTTCGCGGTGTGAGAAAAAGATGACGCTGTATAGTCGTTGCATAAGTCTGTCTCTCTTACTCGAACCTTATGCGTTGCATTTCGAAACGTAAAATGATATGATTTTAACGGTTTTTTTTGCGTAGAAATTATTACAAATATATTTTAAAATTACGCTTTATAGCGTCAAATTAAGCCATTAAGCCCCTTTTTAGTACTTATTAAATAATAGAAATATAAATATATATATATAGTTCTTTGAATTACAAATTAAAGGTTTGCTTAGGTGCTTTCGTAAAAATAAACTGATCAAAACGAGTTATGAATGCACCTCCATTCATGTTTAATTTGACAGGAGCATAGAGTACATTTTTATTGATTCGTTCTTGGGAACAGTCAGGGGCCTTACTGCCTTATCTTTAGTAATTTATTTTCAGTATTTTGTTTTACAAAAATGTCCAATAAAGTATTCTAATCTCATCTTTCATCAATTCCTTTTTTGTATGTTTTATGTATTTTTTAAAACTTTATTGATTAATTTATTAAGGCTTACCAAGTAGATACATAATTTAACATATATGAATAAGATATACATTAATGAGAGTTACTATTTACATATTTAAATTAAAGGTATGCACAACGTTACTAAACTAAGTAATACTAAAAATAATGCTAAAAACAAATTAAAAAAAATATAAGTAATAATTTACTATTCATTACTTACGTACTAATCTATATTTAAGCTTTTTAATGACCAGGACATCTGTTTTTATAAAAATTCAAATTTGAAAAAATATCAATAGTATAATCTAAATTAAATATTTTATTATATCTTTCACATATGAGCTGGATGGGAGAGTTTAATCCGTAGTAATTTCTATAAAATTTTATAAATATTGGGGAATAAGTACCTATTCGACAATTGAATGACGGTACACAAATGCCAATATTCTGAAGTACATCTGGACAGTCTATTAGGTTGTTCATGAGCTTGTAAAGAAAACTCAACTGGGCCTTTTTTTTTAATTATAAGTATGGTAAGTTTTATCGATATAACTAAGTCTAGACACGAATTTTTTCTGTACTAATTCTATTCGAGTTATGTATTTTTTATAGTATTGCCACCAAATTACAGAATTATATCCAAAAATAGGTCTCACTAAAGAATTAAACAGTATTTTTAGCAACACCGCTGATTTAAAATCTCTTTTTTTTGAAAAATAAAACCAAGCATTTTATGACTTTTTTGTGCAATATTATCGATGTGGCTTTTAAAACTAAATTCATTGTCTATTATTACTCCTAGATCTTTAATTTCACCAGTATTTTTTATTATAACGCCATCTATATATGTGGTTTTAAACTTTACATGTGTTCTTGATATTCTTAAATGATTGCATTTATTTTTGTTAAGCTGCATATAGTTTGTCGCGCACCAAAGTGACACACGATTGATCATTTTGTACCTTAGTTTGATCGTGAGGGCAATTTATTGTGCGATAATTTTTTAAATCATTAGCATATAATTCATAACTAAGTTATTTACAACACGATTCACTTTCCGCTGAGAAAGTAGCAACTTTTTTATAATAACACATAAATAGGCATAAAAAGGCATTTATTTTCTCAAAATTTATTACTTTAGAATTCTTTTTGATGTAATTTCTAGATACTACTACCGCTTCGGAAACAAATGGCGCTCTGAGAGAGAAGAAGCGGCGCAAGAAACTCTCCCAGCATTCTTTTTTTGAGCTCTTTTCAATAAAAATATACAATATTGTACAGTCATTTCTATCGCTATAAAATAATCACAATCTAGTCCAGGCTGTCCGATCATTTAGATATTCAGCAGTGGAGTAATAGGATTTACGACAGAGCCATTTTTTTATAAAACATTTAAATTTATTTATTGATAATGCCCGAACAGTGGCTGGGACTTTATTATAAAAGGTGTATACATTTACCCTTAAAGCTATTATGTATCTTATGAAGCCTACTAGAATTAGTTACAGCGATCCCTTATTTCTAGTGTTATAATAATGAAAAAATCACTATTCATGTAAAGTAATTACTTATAATTTATTTATTACTGTTTGCCAATTTTAATCCAACTCGTCAAACTCTGGTCTCATAAATCTCTGTATTGTATTGTTTCATAAGAGCCAAAAAATTTTAACCAATTAATTAATTGTCCAAATCGTGGCTATATGGTATTTTAATTATTGTGCCTTTCAATCGCTCACAAGGCTCAGGATTCTATAATAGAATCAAGATAATACAATCAGAGACGAATAAAAAAAGAAGGACTCCGCGCCATGATATTATGAAGTGAAGCAACATTACGCTAGTATGTGCGCAGTTACGGGGGATACCAGATAACACAAATTCTTTCCCGTTATTTGTCATAGTATTATATAGCCACGTTACTTGTAACTCCGATTTTTTTATATCCGATAGTCAGATTGTTTTCTTAAATAAAAATAAATATCGTCATATTATGAGTAAATGAATAAATTAAAAAAACAGTTACACCTTGAAAGTAAGGATTGCGGGTTTGATTCCAGTGCCCGTGTCTTGTTTGCAGTATCTTTGTTTTAACTGATATAAAAATGACGTACTAACGTTTCTTATTTTTAAGAATACCTACATAAAATTCATTCTTAAATTCGTTTTTTTTGTCACTGACGTGGTATTCAAATAAGTAGATTTTTAGAGAACAAACAACTACCTAACTACCTACTTATATTTATAGTGATTTGGTTGCTAAGTAATTACATATCATATAGTTACACTTACAACGGGTCTAAAGTTCTCGGTACAGCGTCATCTTCCTAGAAAGACAAATGTCCGTGACAAATGCGGTCTGCCATCAGTCAGTCATTTTGTGTCTTCTAAGACGCCACGTCTCTCCACAATGCCAAGTAATGGAAATTTTCACAGAGTACTGGATCCCCGACAATTCGAGCAGTTCTGCTCAAAGATGGGAACAATACTACGTTATGTGGCCGGAACCGCACCTTATAAAGTACACAAACATGGGCTGGTTGGTAAAGTTGGTAAAAAATTGTTGGTAAAGACTAAAATAAATTACTGGGCAAATGAGGCTTGACATTTTATTTTTTGGGTATTTTAAGAATACTGAGCGGCACTGCATTTTAATGGGCAGGGCGTATCAATTATCATCAGCTGAACGTCCTGCTCGTCTCGACCCTTATTTTGTATATATATTTTATATATATAAAAAATGAATTATCTTCTTAGAACACCATTAAAATATGGATAACCCAATTTTTCGTGTAATGTCCCTGTTTATTTTCCGGTCACACTGGATGTTACTATCACGCGTTGTGGGGGTTTTGTGTTCCAAACATCGAATTAATTTGTATTATGAAATGAACAAAAAAAGTGTGATTACTACTATTCTATCTGTGAAATGTAATTTCTTTACACTTTTTGTGTTCCGTAGTTTTTACACGTTTTCACAACGCGCGACGCCATTTTTAAAATAATTTATTGAGACGCAAACTGATCTGTCACAGACGATGACAATTCTCATAATGGCCGCCTGTCGGCTTGTATTAGTGTAAGTATGTGCGTGGGGCTATGTATTTACACGTTAATCGGCTTGTTTTGCTGCTACACTGTTATGTAAGGTGACACGGAGTCCATTTTTTTTTACTAGTCTGTGAATACAATCTATAATCGAATCACTCGCTACGCTCAAGATTCAAACTCGGAACACGGAATAATAACGCTTGCTCTTTCGTTGAACAAATAATAATTGAATAGTTATTACATAAGCCATATTTTGTCACACCGGTTATCCAATTTCAGCTTTAATAGTTTGGTTTTGTTAAATTACACAGCGTGAAAGGTCGAACTGAATATTATATTAGTTATCTTTAGCTACGGTGTGTTATTTAAAAACATATTACGTTGTAGTTCATGTTCACTGTCATAAGTATAAGGCACGTAAGAATTTAGTTACATAATCTTTGTAATTTTATTTGTTTCGATTATGATATACTAAGTCTGGCCATAAATACTGTTACAATTAAAAATATTCATTTAATTTTGTCACTTTGGCGCTAGTACATTGTATAATGTTTTGCGATTTTAATTTTATTTTCTTTATTGTTCACAATTAAAAGTATTACAGAGAAAATACATATAAAGTGACCCACAAGAAACCATGTAAGGTTTACCCGTGGGGACGAGATCGCTCTGAATTACTAACATTATTATATTAAATTCTTATATTAATTATATTAACACGCCTTATATTATACATAATTACAGTAAAAATTGTTTGGTTAATAAATACTTTGCCTTTTCCGGTTTTTTCTCAATACTTTCTAAAACGTTTGCTGGCAAACCATTTAGTGTGTCTGGCAATAAATACTCACATTTCCGCCTACCATATGCATTCTTACATTTAGGTAATATGTATGTGTTTAGGAAGGACAGACTACGGAGGTGTGGTTGCCGTGACCGTCTTATTAAAATTGGCTTTAATGTTTGAGATTTCTTCCATTATAACAGAGATTTTTATCTTATCGTAGAAATTTACAATTCTGTAAAATTTAAACAAACCCATTTCGTTATTTTTATATTTCTTTCTTATGTGTTGCGGTACTATAGTTTTTAATATTTTAAGTTGTAATATGGAGAGGGGTTATAAAGGTATGGAGCCAAATGCAATTTTTAAAACTCTCCATACGCTTGGTATTATTAATATGTATGTGTACCGGGCTATTTATAGGTACAATGAGACCTCCTCTGTTTGTGACAGAAAAAGAACGTAGTGTTCGTACGAAAAAGGTGGTCAAAGCAGTAAGGGAAAGAATTCGAAGAAATCCTATCCGAAAGGAAAATATTTTATGTCGGGAGATGAAGATAGCACCTAGAACCATGTCGCGCATTTTAAAAGATGACTTAGGACTTGCAGCCTTAAAAGACGTACTGGTCATTTCTTAACTGATAATTTAAAAAAGAATAGGGTGGTAAAATCGAAACAACTACTGAAGGAAATGGAGGTCATCGAAAAGTTTTGTTTACGAATGAGAATTTTTTTGAAATAATATTATCATACAGCTAAGAGTTTATTATTTTTTAAAGTGATAACCCTCACTTCTGTGATCACCCTCACGAACGCATCGTTCATAAATTTTGTTTTCAAATATAATTGTGTAATTAGTTCCAGAAATGAGGGTTATCACTTTAAAAAACAAATTGTTTAGATTTGAAAGAGAATCTCAAGTCAATTTCTTAATAATATGCACATATTGGGTTTGAGCAGGTTATCAACTGTAAAGTGGATCCTGTAGATGAAGCCACAACATGAGAGTTGAACAAAGCATACAAGATTTTATGACTATACGTCACTCGAACGGTTAGCTCAGTTGGTAAGAGCACTGGCACGGAACGCCAGAGATCATCATCATAAAATTTTAGTTGTGAACAAGACATACAAGATTTATCAACGTTACGTCACTTGAACGGTTGGCTCAATGAAAGAGGCGAAGAGTTTGCGGGTTCGAGTCCCGCGTCGTTCATAAATTTTGATTTCAATTAGAAAAGTTTTTATTTTAAAATTTTGCTTTTCGATTTCGCCCATCGCATCGATTGATACATGTAAGTAACAACGAATCCATGAATAAATAAGACTTTTAGACGCCTTTTGTTAAACAGTTTAACAAAATTGCCTCCAAAAATAACTAAATTACTTTTCATTGTTAATTTATAATTAAGTGCAAGACTGTTTCATCAAGGATAGCTTATAAGGGGTTATCTTCCTTGTACGGACTTTTATGATATCCTAGTTTAATTTTCTTACAGTTTTTGTTTCTTTCCTATTACCTACCAGTGGCGCCGCCTGGTGAACATGCTTCTACTATCTCGAAACTATGATGTCAGTCGAACGCGTGCGTCTTCCCGATGAAACATAAAATAACGACATAAAAAGGCCATTTTCCTATCTCATTCCACGTGATTCGAGCGGTGGTTGAATTTTCGCTGAGATCAGCTGCTTTGCTCGCGATCACGCGTTGGTAAATGCACCGTGTAAAGTGCAAACGCATCACAACACTGGCCTTCACGATATGACCCCGTTACTGACAATGCAAAATAATAATTATTGATGACGTACTATCAACTTTACTAAAGCGAAGTTGGTTATTGAATTGTTTTAAAATAATGGCTTCGAGACCAAAGAATGATTTTCCAAAGAATCACTAGAGTGTAAAGCTCACTACGGAGACGGAACATTTACTCTACAGATGTTCTACTGAAGAGAGAGACGAGCAAGTAAAAATCCAGAGTCTTCTTAATGACTTACAATGTCAGATAGAATACTAATAATATAAGAAACTTGTGTTATCGTTTGATTAAAGGCTGAAAAAAAATTAAAAATAGCACTATAAAAGCTTTAGCTTCACTAAATAAATGAATATATCGCTTAAAATAATGGCATGGAATGCAAATGGATTACTTAAGCATCAAAATGAATCGCAGGTAATCCTTGATATGGAAAATATTGATGTGTGTCTCATATTCGAAACACATTCACGACGCAACGCTACAAAATCTACCATGCCTTACATCCCAATAATACAGCAAGTGGTAGTGCTATTATTGTAAAGGAAAATCATTCCTATTATCAAGAAAGCGTACATGAAGAAAAAGAAATTCAATCTGTATTGATCAGTTTGAAAACAAAGACATATCCTCTAAGAATTATGGTAATAACATTATTATGGTAATAAGTATATTAAAGTTTTTTTTACATAATTTAAACTAATTAAAAAATTTATACAAACTAGATTTCCATTTAGAAACAGATGAACTGTGGATGTCAGGTAGTTCACTATCTTCGAGTATTAGGGCATTGTATATAATTACTATAATTTCAAAATCCCCCATAAATATTTAAAACAGCGATCAAATAACACAGTAGAATGTCATCAAAAACACTAGAATATGACTTTAATCCGTTCCACGAGGAACCACATGAAAGCAGTTATTGGAACCCGGGGAGGAAATAAAAAATATTATAAAATAAAATTAAATAAAATAAGCCTTTATTGCTGTTATTTTGAACTTAATTAACAAAACATATTAAAAGTTTAATAGAGGTAACAAAATATCATTAACTTAAACTATCAATCTATCGTTGACATTCGGTTGTTCTCTCCTTGTAACAGCTCTTCTTTCGACAAAGGCCTCCTCTAAGGATTTCCACTTGTCTCTATCTTTTGCTATACGTAACCATTCTGGGCCCGCTGCATTCTTAAAATCATCTTCCCATCTCTTTGTCTGTCTTCCTTTGCTTCGTGTGCTTTCTCTCGGGTACCATTCGGTTATAATTTTGGTCCATTTCTCTGTCTTTTCTCTCAACATATGTCCAGCGCCATTTCAATTTTCTGTATACTGTTTGAACTTTTTTGAACTTAGTTATCCCTATTATCTTATTTATTTGTACTCTATCCTTTCTCCTTACTCCCAATACGCTTTTCTCTATATAGGGGGAGGAAATATGAGATACGAAATAAAAATATTTATTATTACCTTTATTTCTTTGTTGCTAACATTTTAAAAATTCTTCTAAAAGGGTAAAAATACACCTACAGTTGAAATTAAATGTTAATTTAAAACAGTTATAATCTCCAAATGAAAACTTATTATATCCGCACTTATGTGACACAATTTTTTGTTTAACGTAAAAAAAATTGTTAAAAGCTAAACTAGTACAATAATTTAAAGTTCACCATCACATCAACTTTCAAAACTGAATAAAATTGATAGATAACTTTCTACATTTTTTTTTATGTAAATAAGGGACGAGACGAGCAGGACGTTCAGCTGATCGTTATTGATACGGCCTGCCCATTATAATGCAGTGCCGCTTAGGATTCTTGAACAACCCAAAAATTCTGAGTGGCACTACAATTGCGCTCGTCACATTGAGACATAAGATGTCAAGTCTCATTTGCCTTTAGACCGAAATACAGTAATGTTTACACACTACTGCTCACGGCAGAAATATGCGCAGTTATGGTAAGATCTAGCCGGCATCCTGTGCAAAGGAGCCTCCCACTGGTAAATGCAAATGACGGATACAAAATACATCATTAACATCAACCAGAAGACGTCCACTGCTGGACAAACACCTCCCTCAAAGATCTCCACGTCGATCGGTCCTGCACTGCCCTCATCCAACGTATTCCGGCGATCTTGACCAGGTCGTCGGTCTACCTTGTCTACCAACACTTCGTCTTCCGGTACGTGGTAGACTTTACTGCCGCTCAGGATTCTTGAAAAACTCAAGAATTCTGAGCTTGTCACCTTGAGACATAAGATGTTAAGTCTCTTTTACCCAGTAATTTCACTATCTAGGGCGCTCTTCAGACCGAAACACAATAATGTTTACATATTACTGCTTCACGGCAAAATAGGCCCATAATCTAGCCGGCACTCTGTGCAAAGGACCCACTGGTTCCGAATTCCGGAAACATATTTTAATCTTAGATCATTTATACGTCTAGATAGACTATGACATCTGTGAAAACGTCGAAAAAACTAGACTTTAGAACTAACCACTATTTTGAGCAATTCACGCACACTAACACAAAGTGTCATACAAATCGCGAGTGTAAGACGTACCTTGTCACGCAAACTAAACTAATTATCCTGGCCTGTTTTTCTCGGTTGCCTTACAGCAAGAGACTCTATCCAGACGTATAAATTATCTTAAATTTTAATATATAAAGACTCCCAACCAAAGCCGAGCTAGGAACCGTATACAATAGACACGTCACATTTCGAACAAAACATTAGGATAAACGATGTCACATATTTAAAAAGGAGGTTATCAATGAGTCTGGTTTTTTTAAGTCTATCTTACAATTTTTATTCTATTTTATTTGGAAAACTTACAGTGTTACAATAACTTAATTACCATACAATACTGCACATTTTACACCATTTAATAGTTTTCGCATATTGTTTCTAATAACACATAGCATAATACAGTTACTTACATCTTCTTCTTTTTTTATACAAGTATTATATAAAATATGTTAATAATTACATAGGTATTACATTTATTATGTTCAAAGAGCATTCAAACACACAATTATGTTTATAGTAACAGTTAGGGAAACACATACTACTCGACTAAGTCGAGTTAACAAGTCTTTTGTGGGGCGATGTATATGCTCTTACAACAGGATCCCAGAAAATGTTCAAAACAAAAGTATTACGTAATTCAAAAGAATTGTTAAAAAACGTTTGTGTGGTAAAGGTTGCTATAACATAAATGACTTTCTTGATGATACCACAGTTTGGGAATGGAGCGACCACCCTCAGGCTATTATATAATAAGTTTAATTGTACAATGTTACTTGGTTACTTTGTAAATGTTACTTTAATTGTCAAACATAATTTTGATGAAAAAAAAAAGCCCGCTGAGTTTGTTGCGCCCATTCTTCTCAGGCCTGAGGCATTCATTTTGGAATGGGTGGGAGTTTTTTTTTGACTTTCAATAAGTGATTTCACATCCTATTTTGAATAAAAATATTTGAATTTGAATTAAACCAGTTTTTAGTCATTTTAGATCTAATTGAATTTGTTGATGAATTAAACAGGTCAAAATCAGGAAAGCCTTTAAGATTATTTATGTAGTGAGATGCTCTTGAGAAGAATGAGTTTTGTTTGTAATTTGCATACTTGTTCAATTCATGATTCAATCTATAACAACAGATACTTCGCCATTACAATACAATTGTTCTTACCAAGCAGTCTTTTAATACTGATCCATGTGTGACGCGTATTTTCTAACAATCAATTTATATTACACGATTTATGAGCGTCGTTGTGGTTGTAAAAGAAATTTTATGTGTTTTTAATGGAAAACTGTGATAAGACTTTAGAGAGTTTTTTGTTTTTTGTTTAAGTATGAAAAAACTGGTTTTATTCAGCTGCGTTGGTGGAAATTGTGGAAAACTCAATCAGTTCTTATGCTCTCTGTTGAGTAAGTGAATTTTATTTTTATTAATTTTATTTTATTTAAATTTTAGTACCTTCTTCACGTAATGTTTTATTTGATTTCTTAGTCTATATAAATAATTGGGTATTGCGTTGTTTAGTACTAATTAATAAAGTTACACTAGTAAGAACTAAATATAATATTGTAATAAATACAGTTGAAATTGTCTTCTTATTTGAAGCTTTATTATTTGAAAATAAAAATAATTTGAAATTAAAATTATTTGAAATATTTATCTAATATTTTGAAGTGAAAACTTCTTTCGAAGCGTTGAGCACTTTTCTAGGGATCGGTATAAAATGTTAAACTCGCGTCAGGATACGTGACCTGATCGAAACTTCGTAAGACAGACGTTGAAAATAATGGATGAAAGTTGACTTTTCTGAGAGGTAAACTTTTAAATGTAAAAAACATCTAATAGTTCTGAAGTGTTTAATTTTTTATTAAATATAAATTGTCATTTTTGTGTGTGACGGCGCAATAAACCACAAAAATGCTAGTACTTTTTTACTGATGAATAAAGCAATTCGTGCGAAATTATTCCCTAACCATTCCAAAATATTCAAAAATGCACAACAGTTAATGTTCAAGTTTTCACTTCTCCGGCAGTACCCGGAGTGCAACCCGTTATTTTCTTTAATAACTTTACTTAATTCATGTATATAATATGAACATTTACTGTTAAATTTTTAAACTTTGACGAAATCTTTTGACTTTTATTAATAAAGTAAAAAAAAAAACAAAAACAATTGATGTTTGATTTGCATGATAGTTAAATAAAATATATAAAGATAAATTAATAAATAAATAATATTATATTGAGAAACAAATTAAGTAGAATAGGTTTAATGATTTAATTTTATTATTATTAGCTTTCTAACATAATGTTTAATATTTAAAATTAGATTTTTTTAATTGGCTTGTCTCTAAAAGTTCTTGAGGGCAAAACACCCGAGAGGGCCTCGTGCAAAGATCGCCAGGGCTACAGTCCAGGATCGATGATACATTTTTGCAATTGATTACTAATAAGCAAATTTTCCGTGAGTAGCTATATTTTGATGAGCCCAACAATTTCCTGTGTGAAGACTCTGGATTGCGGTTGGTAATCAAGCAGCGAGAAATTATGTTGTTTAGATGATTCTCAAAAATTTATAACCACCTAAGTGTCAACAATTGATAACTAATAATTTAAATAATTATTATCAGATTTAACAAAATAAACAGGAAAAATTTTTAGAGAATCATCAAATCAACATAGTTTGACCCTGCAACCTACGACCTATCACAATCCAGAGTTTTCGTACAGGAAATAGTTGGACCTCTCAACAAAATGAATCTACTGACGGTAAATTTGCTTGATCAAATGCAAAAATGGACCCTTGATCCTGGACTATACGTAATCTTGAACATTTGTATACAGGTATACATGTATATATGTAAGATATATCTTAAAACAACTATTCACTAGCATATATCATTATAAATAGTGAAATATTATTTATTAACTTATTTAAATTGTATTCCAGTATGTATTCCTACGTTTTCTTATGGAAACAGTATAGGATGGATGTCACCAATGACATTATTGTTGCAATCACAAGAGTCTCCAAGGGAAACACCGCTAACAGATTTAGAGGTAAGTTTGTAAAAAATCTTTTTTTTTGAAGTTACAACTTCTTTCGTTGAGCACTTTTTGTGTGAACAAAAATCATGGAACTAACGCCAACGTCACCGAACGCTTTCCATGAGCTATATTTATGTTTTGTTTTATGTTTTTCTTAGGACAATCCAGTTCATCCTGCAGGTGATAGAATAAACCGGTACATACTACAATAAACTAGTTTCTCCTATAGCCCTTAGGTAAAGTAGTTAGCGGAAACACCGCACAAGGAATTTCATTCCACAGCTTTGTAGTACGTGGAAGAAAGCTCCTTGAAAACCGCACTGTGGAAGACTGCCACACATCCAGATGGTGGGGATGGTATCCTAACTTATGGCGTGTCGTGCGAGGGTGGAATTCGGCGGCATTGTCAGGTGAATCAGCTCTGCGGAACACTCTCCATGATAAATGCGGTAGTTGACACACAATGAAGCGATGTCTCTACGCAACGCCAAGTGATCCACGATCCAAACGATCCACAGAGCACCAGGTTCCCGAAAATTCGAGCTGCTCTGAGTTGCACGCGGTTAAATGGATCGAGCTGATATTGGGGTGCGCCAGACCAGAGATGACAGCAATACTCCATATGTGGCCGGACCTGCGCTTTGTACAGCGCTGGAATGTGGGCCGGCTTGAAGTATTGCCGACTGATATAACAAATGGAGTTTTTTTAGTGGTAAACGCGCAAACTTGAGTCTTTTGGGGATAAAATTGGACAAGGTTCAATTTACTCCATTCCGCGACCTTCTCAAGAGACGACTCGATAGAAGACACAAGTTGCTCCCGGCACTGGTCGATGATTTCCCGAGAGAGACCTGCATAGCAATGTATGTTGGAGGTGTCCAACATATCATTGATATGCAGAAGAAACAGTGTGGGAGATAGCACACAGCCTAGGGGCACTCCAGAGTTCACGGGCTTGGGATCCAGCAATAACCGTCGATAACGACCTGTATGCTGCGCCCAATGAGGTAGCTGGAGGTCCACTTGCATAAGCTCTCGGGAAGCCAAAATGATGGAAGTTTTGCGAGAAGCGCCTTGTGCCATACACGATCAAAGGCCTTCACTATATCCAGGCTAATTGCCAGGCCTTATCCCATGCTTTCAAAAGCCGCCGCCCATCTATGTGTTAGGTATACCAGAAGATCACCTGCCGATCGACCATGGCGAAAGCCGGTCTGTCGGTCGTTGATCAACTGGTGAGCCTCTAGGTATACCAAGAGACGTGAAGCACTAATGTGTAAGCATTATTGTGTTTCGGTCTGAAGGGCGTCGTAGCTAGTGAAATTACTGGGCAAATGAGACTTAACACCTTATATCTCAAGGGGACGAGGGCGCAATTGCAGTGCCGCTCAGAAATTTTGGGTTTTTTCAAGAATCCTGCGGCACTGCATTGTAATGGGCAGGGCGTATCAATTACCATCAGATACTACAGATTGGGAATGGAGCGACCGCCCTCAGGCTATTAAATAATAAGTTTAATTGTTGGTATAATGTTACTTTGTTACTTTGTAAGTGTTAATTTAATTGTAAAACATATTTTTGATGAAAAAAAAGGCCCGCTGAGTTTGTTGTGCCCATTCTTCTCAGGCCTGATAGTTGAGAAAAAAACGGTCCGTTTTTACATCACTAGATCTCATTTTTTGATATTTCTTTACTATTTGTGCAAACTCTTCTTGTACTACAAACGAGCGCTCAATATTTGTTTTTGTTTCAGTCAGTTTTACTGGCAATAATTGGCCTTGACTTTAAATGTCCTTAATTGTCAAATTTGTGAGTTCACTACTTCTGCAAGCGCCGTTTATACCCAGTATCAATACCACCTGTGAAACACAAGTAATTTTTTAGTATTTGTGTAATTTATACGTTCATTTTTAGAATAAATACATAAATACTTAGGTAAACTTACCTTCACTGCCAAACATATCTCGCCTTAGATTTCCTACTCTTGAACCCCTGAAAGAAGAATAAACAGTCTGTCTTTTCAAAAATGATGTTAAATTATGGAATTTTTTAAAATTTTCATTGTGTTTTACACTTAGTGTACTCTTGAGCATTGAATATCGGCTCCATAGCGTAGAAGGCTGTAGTTTGCTACATAGTCCATTAAAATATGTAAGAAATACACTTTCGGAAAACGATTTAATATTCTTCTCTACTCGCCACTTCATAAAATCATGTTTAAATATCTTTATTTTGAGATTTCTGGCAAGAGATTTCAATAACACAATTTGCCTCGTCTCTAATTGAATCTAGTGTCAACATTTCAGAATCGCTTGAACTCATTTTTAATATTCAAAACTTAGCATAAAAGATTATTACCTATTTATTAAATTCCGTCACAGATACATAACCGATCAGTATCCCGCCAATTTATGTCGACTTTTTAAATTTTAAATGTGGAACTCACCGCGTAATTGTTTCGGCTTATTTCGCTCAAAGAAGTTTGCGCTAAGTTCACACTGGCTGTTTTATACATAAAACTGTTCATAGCTGCAAGAGTTCTATTTTTAAAGTTCATTCCGGCCCTTAGGTGGGAAGTAATTTGTATGAGTTATTCCCTCTCTGTGGAGGGAAGCAGCATTTTCTACCCAATAATCAGATCAAAACAAAAATACTTTCCGAGTATGAGAAATGAAAAGTATATTTTATTAATTTCAGTAAAATAATGTAAATATGCCAACTGCCAAAAATTAATTTGTAGATCGTGGTGACACACAATTTTTCTTTATGACAGTAAGGG
Organism: Leptidea sinapis; assembly: GCF_905404315.1. Classification (NCBI taxonomy): domain Eukaryota; kingdom Metazoa; phylum Arthropoda; class Insecta; order Lepidoptera; family Pieridae; genus Leptidea; species Leptidea sinapis. The sequence goes on along the minus strand of NC_066277.1, from coordinate 14,975,719 downwards.
GCGAGACGTGCAGTGCCAGGATTCTTGAAAACCCCCAAAAATTCTGAGCGGCACTACAACTGCGCTCGTCACCTTGTGACATAAGATTTCAAGTCTCATTTGCCCAGTAATGTCACTAGCTACGGAGAAACACAATAATGCTTACACATTACTAATTTTGGTACCTATAATCTAGCCGGCATCCTGTGCAAAGGAGCTTCCCTCTGGTAGCTTAATTTTCCTTCGCCATAGTCAGGTTAAAATGAAAAGTATGTATAATTAATGTCAGTAAAATAAAGTTAAACTGCCAATTGCCAAAAATCAATTTGTAGCTCATGGTTACAAACAAATTTATTCGATGTTTTAAGATACTTATTAATCATTAAATGCTTAACGCTTACATGGAAGTAATGTAATTGATGTTTTTTTTTATGGAATAGGAGGACAAACGAGCGTACGGGTCCACCTGTTGTTAAGTGATCACCGCCGCCCACAATCTCTTGTAACACCAGGATATCACAGGAGCGTTGCCGGCCTTTAAGGAAGGTGTACGCGCTTTTTTTGAAGGTACCCATGTCGAATCGTCCCGGAAACACCGCACAAGGAAGTTCATTCCACAGCTTTGTAGTACGTGGAAGAAAGCTCCTTGTAAACCGCACTTTGGAGGGCCGCCACACATCCAGGTGGTGGGATTGATATCCTAACTTGTGGCGTGTCGTGCGAAGGTGGAATTCGGCGGCAGGAATCAGGTTAAACAGCTCTTCGGAACACTCAATGTTACTTATCAATTAAGTACATAGTGTTTCCATCTAATCGTAATTATTTCGCATTTGCAGTGAATACTTTAAAATGTAATCTTCTTCACAACAACGTACGAGGTCACTGTCAATTCACCAAAAATATAATTTCCTTTCCACAAAATATAAAACACTTATCTGTTTTAATGCATTAACATTCAACAGTTTCAAACATTAATTATTTCAAATGATGTCATCTGATAACTTAGATTAAAATACTTGCCATAATTTACGGCCGTTCCCAATATACTATCTACAGATAGAAATAAATTACTACCTTCTACTGACAGTAATTAGCTGGCAATAATCTGAAGCAGTCCCAATATAATCGATAAGTCATTCTTATCGCCTAATATTGGGACGCGTGATTTACAATTTCCATACAAACTTCTATCGCTGGTAAGCTATACGTCGTCCCATTGACAGACAGCGTGTACAGGTTAGGTGAGTTACCGTTGATAAGTTTATTGGGACAGAAAAGTCAATCGATAGTTACGATTTTTATCTCAAGTAAGCATTGCAAGTGAGAGATAGACTGACTATTGGGAACGGCTGTTAGTAATCGTAAAACAACTTATAGTAATTTAAGAAATTATAGGTTTACAATATAATTTAAAAAATTGTCGTTTATTTATTTATCATAGTCTATACATATCCTTCTATTTCATTAAATTGGCATTTCGTCGTGCTGGCCACATTCATCTGAAATATCTCCTCTTTGTTTAAGAGTTTCAAATTCAATATTATAAATCCATTTAGCTGGTAAAAGGCATAAAAGGGCATTTATTTTCTCAAAATTGAAAATCCTTTAGAATTTTACCAGTGGGCCTCAAGAGAGCCTCTCTTGGCACAGGATGCCGGCTAGATTATGGGTACTACAACGGCTCTCCTGCCAGAGTTTGGCGAGTCAACATGTCCTGAGGATGCCTCGTGTATAGGCGAAACACGTGTCGAATTGTTTTAAGACAAATATTGGCGGAATTAACACTACGGAAAACTCGAAACATTTGGATACTACAACGGTACCTATTTCTTACATAAAGCAGTAATGTGTAAGCATTACTGTGTTTCGGTCAAAAGGGCGCCGTTGCTAGTTAAATTACTGGGTAAATGAGACTTAACATTTTATGTCTCAAGGTAACGAGCGCAATTGTAGTGCCGCTCAGAATTATTGGGTTTTTCAAGGGTTTTGCTCGCCTCGTTCCTTATTATCATACAAAAAAAATCTCTTTGATGTCATTTATAACGCTACCACCGCTTCGGAAACATACGGTGCTCTGAGAGTGAGGAAGCAGCGCAAGAAACTTTAGGTACAATTGGTTGGTTGTGTTTTTCCTAGTTAGTTTTTTCCTTTAGTTCCGTTAGTTGCACATACTACACAATGGAATCTGAAAAACTTGACTTTGACTGTGTCTTTGAAAACACGATACTTTGTTAGTTCCAACGTTTTTGTTCTAAAAATTTCAATCTTCAGGATAAGTCCTGTAGACGGCCTGACACAAAAACGGATAATGAAGAATTAAAGGTTTTTGTAGAAGAATATTCATTGCAAACCACCATCGCTAGGAAGAGGGTCGCTCATGTAATCAATTCCGGTGAAGGACAACACCTCTGTGTCGATTTTTCGGCCAATTGCTGCACGCACTCTTCCCGGGTCTGAAGATGGACGTTTTGTGCATCTCCTTCAATAGCCCAGGAGGGTACCGGCTCTACGAGTATTCTCGCTCGGGCTGCCCGTCGTATTCTGGGGAGAGCACAGAACCACGCATGTCCGAGGACAAACGAGGAAGCAACACCACGACACCCCGTTCCACGTTCCACATTAATGTGGACTTTTGCATCATCAGGGGAATCCAATCCAATTTAAACGCCGTCCACCACCACCTTGAGATGGTGCAGCCAGCCTTATATTTCCTTATGGATACGCAGATATCCAGACCTAGCGATTACGTTAAGCAGTGGTGGAGTGTTCAGCATGGAAACCAAACTGTTCGTCGCGTGGATGTCTCGGCCGAGCTTCCACGATGATGGAAAGTGCCCGGTACGGAGGATTCCGTTGAAGAGCCGCGTCAGTGTCGCGATTGGTCGCGGAATTAGGTGACGCAGAGCTTCGTTGGTGACTCGATCAGGGCCGGGGGGTTTGTGCAGTCTAGTTCGCTGAATCATCCTTTGGACTTGTCCGGGGGAGAGCACAACGGGGTCTTGTGTCGGTACTATCGGCGACTCGAAGTAGTTCTTCACATGTCGCTCGATGGTCTCTACGTGCTGCACATCTGCGGACGGGTTGGATGTAAACTGCGTCTCCAGGTAGTCCGCAAATATCTCCGATCGATCTTCAGCTCGGTAACGTTGGGTTCCGTCACTGGCCATGAGGGGTCTAATCGGGGAGGGTCTCCCGGAGAGTGGGCGGCAGAGGCGGTGCATGCCGGACCAGTCGTCACCGGCTCGCTCAATGGCGGAGTACCAAGATTCGTCTGCGACTGTCTCCAGTGCGTCTGAGATCTTGGCAGCCAGAGCGTTCAGTGAATCAAATGAGCCGGAAGCCGCTTTTTTATACGCTCGTCCCATGAAATGACGCACTGTGATTGGTCGGCTGTTGTGACCTATTACCCCCGGAAGACATACGTAACAATGATGAAGGGACCAAATTTATTTGTTCAAATATTAAAATTATTATTGTTTCCGAGTGAGTGACCGTTGTCAATTAAGTGTTTCGCGAAGTGTGATTTTTCGGGATGATTATTCCTAAATGCGGCAATATGTTCCTTTAATCTGATTTCGAAATTTCGACCTGTTTGACCTTTATATACCCCGTTACAAGTGTAACAACTTAGTTTATAAACGCCGGATTTTTCGGAATTATTTAACCGATCTTTGCCATTACATAATATTCAATTGATATTGTGATTCGTTCGAAAGGACACATTAATATTGTTTTTCCTAAATAAATTAGCTATATTTTTATCTGATATTGGACCAATATATGTCAAACTACCCACATATTTGGTATTTCATTGTGGTGGGACGGGATAAAGTTCTGAATTAATTAAATGTTTTTGATTATTTATAATTAATTTATTCAATAACTGTTTTATAGCCGTTGGTAACCGCGATTTGATATATTGTATTAAGTTCTTTCGCGAAGTTGTCACGGGACAGTGGGACTGACATTAATCTGTGAACACAGCAGCGGAGGGCTGCTAGTTTATGTTGTACGGGGTGGTAAGATGAGGCGGGAATAGCAATATCTGTATATGACGACTTTCTATAGATTTGGAATTCTAATTAATTATTTACTCTTGTTAATGTTAAATCCAAAATTTAAGAGATTGGTTTGATTCGAATTCCATTTTAAACATTATTTTAGGGTGGATCTTATTATTTTTATTAATGAAAAGATCATTTTGACGTTCGGTGCTTGTCTAGAAAATTATAACAATTAAAAAAGTAAAATTTTTAGTGGGGTCTGAGTTTAGACGTTCGAAATCGTCGGTTTGTATTATATCGTTTACTTTCTGTTCATAATCGTTTTTAAGCTATTGCATAGCTCTTATCGCGGGCTTTGAGCGCGGCGACCGAATCAAGAAATTCCGTAACGAAAATAAAACCTAACACCCCCAGTGTTCCGTGATCAGCGCCATCTATCGGAAACTGTGATGTTGTATTACACTCGATAGATTCAACGTTCGATTTGGACATACGAAATAGATTATGAAAGTGACACTATTTATCTTTTAAATTCAAATTAGATAGAGTAAAATTATAATTTTGTGACCATTTTTTTTTTTTTATGGGATAGGAGGACAAACGAGCGTACGGGTCACCTGGTGTTAAGTGATCACCGCCGCCCACACTCTCCTGCAACACCAGAGGATTCACAAGAGCGTTGCCGGCCTTTAAGGAAGGTGTACGCGCTTTTCTTGAAGGTACCCATGTCGTATCGTCCCGGAAACACCGCACAAGGAAGCTCATTCCACAGCTTCGTGGACCATTAAGGATGTCTGGCAAGGGGTTCCCACGATGGTAAGTGTCTGACAATGAATAACTTGATTTTTAATAATATTCTGAAGGTAATACCGAATTTTGACTGAATTTTTTCTTTGATGTAGTTAGATCGGTATTTTACACACCATTAGTAGGTACCGTTTACCTGACAATGCCACTGCAACCCAAACTCCATAATGGACCATCGTTCTTAGCTGTTTTGGGAGCATGCGCTGACAAACTTTCAGCTTTTATAAAATGACGTAGGTCCACGAACTACATTTTGGTTATTAAATTTAATTCTTATTTCTAGTTTATTAGTGTAAGTAATTAGTGATCACAGTGTACAAAAACTTCAAAATATGCAAATAACTGTAGAAAAATCTTTTATTTATAATTAAGCGGAACGACGACATTTTGCTGCTAAATGAGACTATTTTGAGAGAAGACACTGTAGACAGTCCTAAGCCTGTTTAAGTGTGAAGTAAAATTCACTGATAGATGGCTATTTAAATTCAACACATAGACCTAGGACCTCTCGCCAAGCCTAGTGACCAGATCACCCAGTAACTGATTCATAAATACGAAAGACCTATATAGGTAGATTGTTTATTAAAGTAATTAATAATAACTAACTGCTACAAGAAACCACAACAAAATATGGGACCACCATTGACGCGGTATTTTCTAGACATTTAGAGGATATCAAGTCTCAAACTTATGTTTCTTATTACAGTTACCATAAACATATAGTTTCAATTATAAAAGTTCCTGAATAACCTACATGAATTGTATGATAATAAAAATATTTTAAACAATATTAAGTAACTTCTCATTTATTCAATAAAAGAAAAACAAAATGTTTACTTATCAGTCACCACGATCAAAGAGTGTAACTTGAATTAGTATCAAAGAAAAAACGTGAATTATTATCAAAAAAGAATAAATAAATAATTATAATTGTACAAGTTGATAAGAAATGCTATGCAATAGCTTTACCGCGGCAGTCCCCGAGTGCCACACGTCTGTTATATTTAGAATAACAATGCAATTACCTTTATCGGCCTTTGAAATGACTAAATTTTCTTGATCTAATTTATTTTGTAATCAACGAAAAACATGTTTATCTGAAGTATTTTAAGTACAATTACGCACGCATTGGTACACGATGGTTTTTTCAAAAGAGTCGAATTTTGATATCTAACGGCCATATCTTGATGACTTCTAACACACGCCACTTCTGAATCTACTGCCAAAGTATCAAGGGTTTTTTGGTTAAGACCCGGTCTGATATTGTGTACTAATGAAATTTCGGGGGAAGAAAGTTGTGCTTTTGAAAGATTTTTGACGCGCGTATAGGTGGACCGTGTTTGGTGCGTCATCGTGATAGGAGTTATTATTTTGATTATCCCGAAATAGCTGTGCCAATTTCCTAGACTGTATTTGATATTTTTCTTGTACTAGTCTATTGGCTAATTCCCGCGCTTTATTGTCTAAAATGTCAAACTCGATATTATGTAATTTGAATGTCAATTCGAAATATCACACTCTCAAGTGAAGCTTGAGATTGTCTCTAACTGAAAACCAATATCGGCATTCTTCGTTTAACCATTTTGGTGAAGCTATACACCTTTTGGCGCGATGGAGAAAAATGATGAGAGTGAATTTTTACGATGCGCGCGCACACCGACACCTGTATTCTACATCGTGAAATTAGTTCTAGGTGGCATGAAAATCGATAACTATGTTGTAGTGTCGTATGTGTCGTTATGAAACACGTGTTCTAAATATAAAGTATTTTATATTTAGAACACGTGTTTCGTAACAGTACAATTAAACAGTGTGCATAAATAAATATTATTTTGGTGTTTTTATTTAATTTCATATACGACGGTGATAGTATTTATTGATAATTTATTAGTATATCTATATATATTGAATATTAGTGATAAAACTGATTTGAATAAACTGTTTTGAGTGCATTTATATATTTGAGGTTAATTGTCGGTATGTATAATTTATTTACATCGTTAATTAAAAATTATTACATTAATATCTAAAAAATATTTTTTTTTTCATTTTGTTTTATTTCTGGTATATTAACAAATTTTATGTATAGATAAAAAAATAATTAATTGCTGCCTTGAATGCTGAGTGTTTATACTATCTTTGATCTTAACCATTCGTTAAAAATTGATTTATTTTTTCATACGCCAAAGAAGTATAACTTCTAACGCATGTTGTGTGTACATAAGTACCTACACACACTCTTTTTTATATTTATTTACGGCTATAGTGCTTGCGCGAGAATGTGTGTTAGATCGGATGATCAGGGATGACATTTAGATGTTTATACTGTGGATTGAACCAAAAGTTTTGGTCTGCCAGACGCTGAAGCTTGGTCAACTTGATGTAAAATTTCGCCTGTTCGGCTATACCTGCTGATTTAAAAAACATGATTGAAATAGGCGTTACTTTGAAAATCCATAATTATTCAAATGATTTGAGTTTTCTTTAGTGTTAATTCAATTTTATTAATTAATTAACACTAAAGAAAACTCAAATCATTTGATTAATTATGGATTTCCGCAAAGTGACGCCTATTTCAATAAATTTACCCTAAAATGATACAAATCAAATTGAATATTTATTTAAAAAAAGAGGTACTTTCAGTGTGTTACTTCAAACTACTTACTACAAACGATACTGAAGCATTAAAAGTAGTTCTTAGAATTTTGACTGTATGTCTGTTAATCTGTTCTACTGGCAATCCGTATGTTTGATTAAATTTTAAATCCTTTTTACAGATCTCATGGATGGCTTCCCTTCCGTACATTGCATGTGTGCCAGGAACGTATTTAATGGCATTCATTGGGGATAAATTTGGAAGGAAAAATGCTTGCCTATTCATGTCTGCTGTTGGTACAGTAAGTAGATCTTCGTAAATTACAAAATTCCGTCAAGTGCGCGTTAGACTCACTTAAGAAGAATTCGTAGAATATGTTACTCTGTTTAATTTTATTTATTTGCGGTCAGAGTCACACCTTATGTAAGATTTGGTTGTTGAAATATGGCCGCTTTTTAAAAACCATGTGAAGCCATCTCAATCCAGTCGTACCTAAGGATCCTTTTATTGTATATATTAGATTCGTTCATGTTGAAACCTCTCCGCCCATGGACATCCGCAAAACCAGGGGTCGAGAGATGCGTTGCCGGCCCTTAAGAGGGGATCCAGGTTCAGGAAATGGATATGTACAGCTATTTAACGATATTTGTAGTAAGTAAATAAAATATGCCCAATATGCAATCAAAAAAGTGCCACTATCTCAGTGCCCGAATTGATTGACGGTCGTATTCTAAGAAATTTACCTGTACGGGGAAAAATAGAAATTACTTCTGCTCCATGTCGCTGATTTATACATGCTTGTCTATCTGTAGATGCTTAACTTATATTGATTTATTCTGTATAAATTCATATAGTTATCCGTCATACAATTAATGCGGGTACTAGACTCATTGAGCACATCTTTGACGCCTGGGAAGAGTCACAGGATGCATTGGGCATTTTTTGTGATTTGTCCAAAGCATTTGACTGCGTCCAACTTTACTCCTAAAACTAAAACATTATGGAGTGAAAAATAGAGCCCTAAATCTGTTAAAATCATATTTAAGCGAAAGAGTTCAGATAGTCGATGTAAATGGCAAACGGTCTTCGGGTAAACCTGTGGGAATAGGTGTTCTACAGGGTTCTATTCTCGGTCCTTTCTTGTTTCTTATATATATTAACGATCTACCGTCTGTGGTAGATGATAGCCATGAGATTGTATTGTTTGCTGATGATACTTCACTTATTTTTAAAGTGAAGCGACGTGCGGATATTGATGACGAGGTAAACAATGCACTCTCAATGATAGTGCGCTGGTTTGAGACGAATAATCTGCACTTAAACAGTAAAAAAACAATGTGTTTACGGTTCATTACACCAAATACAGCGGAGGTACAAACCAACGTACTTATAAATGACCAGAGATTGGAACTTGTGGACACTGTGGTCTTCTTGGGTATCACGTTAGATAAAAAGCTTCAGTGGGGTCCACATATTGCCCATCTAGCAGATAGACTCAGCTCTGCGGCATATGCAGTTAGAAAGATTAGAGGGTAAACGAATGTTACGACCGCTAGCTTAGTGTACTTTAGTTATTTTCACAGCATCATGACGTACGGTATATAACTATGGGGTCATGCTGCTGACATTGATATAGTGTTTGCACTGCAAAAGAGAGCTGTTCGTGCTTTATATCAGCTTGGTTATAGACAGTTTCTCAAAGAAAACTTTAAAGAAATAAATATTGTGACTGTTCATTGTCAGTGCATTTATGAAAATTTAATGTATGTTCACAAAAATCGTCACCTTTTTGCTCTTAATAGTGATTTTCATTATTATAACACTAGCAATAAGGGATTGCTTGTAACTAATTCTAGTAGGCTTCGATACATAATAGCTTTAAGGGTAAATGTATACACTTCTACAATAAAGTCCCAGCTACTGTTCAGGCATTATCTATAAATAAATTTAAATGTTTTATGAAAAAATGGCTCTGTCGTAAATATCTAAATGATTGGACAGCCTGGGACTAGATTGTGATTATTTTATAGCGATAGAAATGACTGTACAATATTGTATATTTTTATTGAAAAGAGCGCAAAAAAAAAGGAATTCTGGGAGAGTTTCTTGCGCCGCTTCTTCTCTCTCAGAGCGCCATTTGTTTCCGAAGCGGTAGTAGTATAAGAAATGACATCAAAAAGAATTCTAAAGGAATTAATTTTGATAAAATAAATGCCTTTTATGCCTTTTTATGCCTACACTACATACAAAACATCTCGCATTCACGAAAAGTATCCGTAAATAAATTGTACTAAATCGACAAGCAAACCCATAGTATCTAGGCGATACACTAAATCTGATGTGCACAACTCATAAGTTATACTCAGGACAGGCCAACCAACGCCCCTCATGGCCTTCCCACGAAGAGTGCGATACGGACAAATGCAGCTCAGACCGATTTTACCTACAAAATTTTGACTAAATAGAGGTTTCCTATTCTCCTGTTTAAATTTTTTTTTCATACAATATTTTCAGGAAGAACGAGTCTATATCCCTACGTTTTCCTTTTTCTTTAAAAACCTTTCAAAATTGTTACGTATTCGTCTGAACAGGGCGGTAAACAAATGGCATTTCTACGATGTTTGAAGAGTCATATTTTCTTATGTCGTTAGTTGATTGAAAACAACAAAACGTACAGACATAGCTTAAGCATATCTAGATTTTGTCACAAAAAATCTCCTCTCTAGAAGCATTATCCAGGGAGAAAAAAGGGGAATACGTTTGTATGGAATAACACAGCTAGCGTCCCATCTTAAGGTGCGAGTATGCTATCTGTTCTTCTTCGTTAGTTTGAAAATAAATGCGTCAAGCACCACACTAGTCTCGATTGAGTTAAGGCGACACTAAATGCCAGCGACCTTGAGCGATATGAGTTCACGGCCGCCGGCCCGCCGTCTATGTAACAAAGCCAATATTTTCAAAATTCTTGCGTGGAAAACAGTTAATATGCTTACAATTCTCGTTATTTACTACTAATCTGAATAAATGAACCTACACAAAAAAGTACAAGCTATAAGAATAACTTTTCTGAGAGAAGTACCAAAAAAATGCCTCACGCCATGCCAAAAAACTTGTTTAACTTCAAAGGCATAAAAAGGCATAAAAGGCATTTATTTTCTCAAAATTGATTCCTTTAGAATTCTTTTTGATGTCATTTCTTATACTACTAGATACTACTACTAAGAAAAGTGGTAGTTCAAAAAGGCTCGGCAGTGTTAACTATAACCAACAGCAAGCATTAGCAACCTACAAATAAGACTTAAGGATATGTGTAACAGGATAAAATAGTGTTCATAGCTCGAAATGCTATACTTTCACCACCTTTTAACTTGTTTAATAAAATACCATGTTTGCGTGTTTTCTGCTTACTCTTCGCCTCGAACGCTTTCTTATAGTTCACGGACACCAAGAATATTGGTGGATTATACTCCTCCGTCTTCTGTATATTATGCCGCTTCGTATGTATGCCGACTTGTTGGGGTCAACAAAGTCGTCAAACTTGCGCATGAAAAGATTCGTGATAGCCTTAGAAAACAGCTGATATCTTGTGCGTCTTCTAACGCATTTCTCTCAGGAAGTGTTCCGAAGAGCTGTTTCACCTGATTCCTGCCGCCGAATTCCACCTTCACACGACACGCCACAAATTAGGATATTATCCCCACCATCGGGATGTGTGGCGGTCCTCCACTGGCAGCATTTCAAGGAACGTTATTCCACGTATTACAAAGCTGTGAAATGAGCTTCCTTGTGCAGTGTTTCCGGGATCATACGACATGGGTACCTTGAAAAAAAGCGTGTACACCTTCGTTAAAGGTCGGCAACGCTCCTGTGATTCCTCTGGTGTTGCAAGAGAATGTGGGCGGCGGTGATCACTTAACACCAGGTGACCTCTTTTTCATCCCTTTTTCTACAAAAAAAAATCATCTAAATCAGAAGTGTCGGTCTAAAGTTTTTGAAGAAGGTTTTATTTTCCTTTTTGAATAACAGCACCACGGTACTTCTGCGCCATACTTGCTGCGATTTGCCCTCGAGGATGACGGAATTTAATAGCTTCTTTTTACAGCACTGAAATTAATCGGTTTATTACTTTTAATGACTATATTATTACTGACATCTACTGAGATATAATAACCTGCTCTTATTGTTTTGTTATGTAAGTTAATAAGGAATATTGTCAACATTAGAGAATACTTTTTGATATTTATTTTAAAAATTTTGAGGGGTTTCACTTATTTTTACCATGTAACAAAATTATCATGATTATAATAATTAAGTAAAATGACTGAAAGTATTAAATATTTTGAATAGATGATTAATTGAGAATGTCATTACTTTATTTTGTTTGCAATTTAAGCAATATTGTAATTATTATGACGGGTACTCACGATATATATTTTGAATATTGAATCGTGGTCGCGGCGGAACTGCGGAGGCAGCGAGAAACTCTTGACACATTGACACTTGACACTAATAGTACATCAATCCGTTCACGTGGCACCTACTTCGTTTTGGTCTTTGATTCCCTAATTCACGAAACACACTTCTGACGACGTCCATACTTTCGGGACTTTTTGTTACATTTATAGTGCAACCCGTGAGTTGTGAGTACCCGTCATAATATTTATAATGTTAAAGTTCCGCCGATTTAAAAAGTCTACAAACATATAATTATTCAGTAATATTGTTCATTGTTTAAGTGTAAACGAAATTATCCTTAAAACCAGTTCATAAAAAAAATGGCCGACCAGGTTTTTTATAAATTTGTTTTTTAGGCATTTGAGTAGTTTTCACGATAGAACTGTCTTTTTTTTATCTTGTATTTATTATTGTTTTAGATAATCTGGATCTTAAAGTTGTGTTCCCTGAATTTTTGGGTATTTGTTGTTGCTCGGACATTAGTAGGCATAACAATGGCTGGATCCTGCGTCACTTGTCCAACTTATATCAGGGAGATAAGTGAAGACAGCATACGAGGGGCCCTAGGATGCTGGGTAGGTTACATTTATCATGCACATACAAACGTACAAAAAGAACGCCTGTCTCCTGCTTACACCCATTAAAAATTTCACAAAGTCGAAAGAAACTTTCAATTGCAAAGGTACTTTGTAAAATCGTCTACCACTTGCTGTATTCCCGAACCGAAACGTCGGGACCTTCAAACGTAGAGACTGCTGCCACCAAAAAAATTATCTCTGAAATTGCATATCGCCCTGGTTCAAATAACTTTAAAATTGAAGCCATTACGTATAGAACTGTGAAGGCATTTTTTTGACGATATGTTATCTGCTGAAAGCATTGACTTATGATACGGCTCAGTCAGACACCAAAGTGTACGAAGGTTTTACTAGAGGGAGGCTCCTTTGCACACGATGCCGGGTAGATTATGGGTACCACAACGGCGCCTATTTCGCCGTGAACCAGTGATGTGTACACATTACTGTGTTTCGTTCTGAAGGGCGCCGTAGCTAGTGAATTTACTGGGTACTAAATGAGACTTAACATCAAATGTCTCAAGGTGGCAAGCGCAATTGTAGTGCCACTCAGAGATTTATATCAGAGATAAGGGACCAGACGAGCAGGACGTTCAGCTGATAGCCCTACCCATAACAATGCAGTGCCGCTCAGGATTCTTGAAAAACCCAAAAATTCTAAGCGGCACTACAATTGCGCTCGTCACCTTGAGACATAAGATGTTAAGTTTCATTTGCCCAGTAATTTCACAAGCTACGGCGCTCTTCAGACTTAAACACAGTAAAGTTTACACATTACTGCTTCACGGCAGAAATAGGCGCTGTTGTGGTACCCATAATCTACCCATATCTATCTTTAGGTACATTTAAATTATTAAACAATAGTGAGACATTAATAACTTTAATTAATTTAAGTCGGCTTTATTTACGATTTATAATGTTGGTACTAGGCTACTAGCGGATGTTGCCAGCACTTAATGGTACGAAACTGCGAACTCATTACACTTACGCTGATGATAGACCTCCGAATGGTCCAAGACTAGTCGGTACCAGTAGCGAAGAATCGTGAAAGCAGACTCAAATAAATAAACTATCAAAAAATTTGAAATTATCAAGTTAAAGGATATACGTAGGTACTCAAGGTGGATGGTACAAAATGGACGACTTGATTTTAATGATTGTGATTGATCAATTTTTAATTATAGAGATAATTTTATTGTTAGGAGCATTAGTCTATACAGAGTGGGCGTGATGTATTTGTACTTGTAAAATCAGTATTTTTATGGAAAAGGAGGACAAACGAGCATACGGGTCACCCGGTGTTAAGTGATCAACGCCGACTATATTCTCTTGCAACACGAGAGGAATGACAGGAGCGTTGTACGCGGTCAAATGGATCGAGCTGATACTGGGCTGCACCATACCAGAGATGACGCACTAGAATGTTAGCCGGTTTGAAGTATTGCCGTGCTCTATTAATGACGCCTAGCTTCTTCGAAGTCAATTTGGCTTTGCCCTCCAGATAACCGCGGAAAAGGCAATCGCTCGAGATTTCGAGACCCAGCATTCCGATATTAGGTGAGGTTTTAAGGGAATATTGTCGAAGAGCGGTGATACGACAAATGGAGTTTTATTAGTGCTAAACGCGCGAACTTGAGTCTTCTGGGGGTTAAATTGGACAAGGTTCAATTCACCCCATTCCGCTACCATCTCAAGAGAGGACTCGAAATAAATACAAATCAGTACCTATCTAATTATTTTCTAATTTTTAGCCATCCTTGTTCACTGCAATTGGAAGCCTATTTGCGTACATTATCGGAGATTTATTAAGTTACAACGCCAACTTGTGGATATTCACGTGCATCCCAGCGCTACATTTTGTGGTCTTTTTAATGATGCCAGAATCACCATCATACCTTGTCAGGAATGGTGAAATGGAGGTAAAACTTGTCTTTTAATCATATACAGAACCATATTTCATATGACTAATATCAATAAATTTAAAACCGACTGCATTAAAATATTAAGATCTTAACTATGTTAGTTAAATATAAGAAGTAAATTATTGTATTGTTGTATAGTTATAAATCTCTTTTTTTAAAGTAGAAATGTATTTAAGTCATTTAATATCATCATTTTTGTTTAACTCTTCATTTCTTTAATTTCAATTGTTCAACTTTGTTACTCTTCTCGCACTATTGTAAATGTTGTTTACACCTGTAAAGACATGTCATATTGTACGATCCCTTGTGTAATTGCTAAAATTTTATAATGATTTGTTGTTGGTGTAACTATCTAAATAAATAATAAATAGATTAATATATTTTTTAGTACCTTTAAATTATCATGTCTAAAAGAAATTCATGTATTTTGTAAATTGTTTTTTGTGTTCCAATCATATTCGCTTAACTTAAAGTAAAGCCAAATACACTTAAACCCAATAATCAAGAAATACTTTTAGAAAGCAACTAACAATCTATCATGGCTTCGGCGACACAAAACCACAGATGCAACGATCAAACAAGAATTAGATGTAATTATGAAGGAACAAAAGAAAGATGAAGAAAATAAGCAGCTTATGTTAAAAAATATTGGTAAGTTGAGTCTAAAAAAAGTCTACCACCCATTCCAAAATGAATGCCTCAGACCTGAGAAGAATGGGCGCAACAAACTCAGCGGGCTTTTTTTTCATCGAATAAATATGTTTACAAAGTAATATTGTACAATTAAACTTATTCTTTAATAGTCTGAGGGCGGCCACTCCATTCCCAATCTGTGGTATCATTAAGAAAGTCATTAATTATGTTATAGTAACCTTTACCACACTAATGTTTCACTATCGAGAGATTCTAGTTAACTAAAGTTTATGATTTTATTACGCAGGTCGCGACTACTAATTATTTATTTACAGTGTTTGTTAGTTGATGCAACAATATTCATATACTTCCTGTATTCATAATTATTTTGTGATATTTATGAATTACTTTTCTAATTTTTTCCTTCTCAAGTAAGCCGAAACGTATTAGTATTATTGTGGCTTCAGTTCTCGTAGACATATTACTGTTTTGTAAGATGCTGTAAAGGTTGATTTCAGAGAGCTTTTTTTGCTACTTTGTCATTCCTAAATGAAATGATTTTAGATTTTGATTTCTTTTAATCACAGTCTCTGACAAGATACTCTTCAAGGCGTTCCAGATCTCTTTGATGGCTGCTTTATCTAGGGAACTGTGCGGTGCAGTTCCTGTACTTAATTTTGCTGGAGATATATTTAACTTGGCTTCGAAAGAAGGTATGTTTTAGCTTAGACTTTATCTTTTTTTACTCTTTAGTTTTATGACCGTTCATCTATCTGCCAACGGCCGTATCTGCAGATTATGAACTGCAATATGTTAAACGTGGTTGAAATTTTGCTACAGTGTGTATTACTGTTGCTGCTAAAACAACAAACAACAAATAATAAAATTTAAAATTTTAATTTATATATTGTTAAAGTATACTCTCTAATACACATCAAATTTGCTAACAAAATTTATGGACTATGCGGTACTCGAATCCGTAGCCGAATCAACTAAGCCATCCACCCAAGTGACTCTAGATCCCTATATCTGTAACAGCACTGGGGTATATCCCAAGACCATAATTTGTGGTGCAAATTGTTTAAAAATAATGTTTCGGTGTTCAGGTGCTAACCTTTGATGGTACCATTTTCATCAGAACTTTTATTTAAATTAGATAAGTAGCCCCTAAATAATCTGCGTACATATGCTAAAATATTATATGTATATATTAATTCAAACAAAACAAATTTTATAATTGTATTTACAATACTATGATTACATTAAATTAAATCTATCACTACGAGGAAGCGGACCAAAAAATACTGGCAGTAAGCCAGTAAGTCCAAGAAATAATAATAAAAAGACCAAGAAATAGCTGCAAACGCTTGGGTTGCCAGTAGCCCTATTGAGGCGAGAAGATAGTACATACTTTGTATTATAAAATTATATTGAACTTATCAATATTTCAGGCACAGGATTGGTTATATCTCCTAATCAGCAAGCCATGATGTTAGGAGTTGTACAACTGTGCGGGACAATGCTAGCGTCCAGTGTGGTTGAGAAAAGTGGACGGAAAGTAAGTTCGTAGAATCTGTTACGAGATAATGTTGAATTTCAAATATGTAAATCAGTAAGTTATGAAAATACAGAGAAACTCTGGGAAGTGTAAAATACTCATTCCATAACAACAACACACCCCTTCAACCAACACTTAACAAATTAAACACATTCCAAATGATAAGCCCTGTAGGTATTTTGTTTACTAAATCTCAACTAAGCTTAGCTATTAAGAACCTTATGCATGGAACATCATTTCTTTCTATATCTGGAGAAAGGCGTTGGTTAGCTTAATACTTTTGCAGGTGTCTATGATTTTTAATTGATTTAAAAATTTATTATTAGAAAAACTTCAATCTGATATGACAATCTTGGAAAGAGGACAATCTTGGAGAGAAGTGATTAAATGCGAGTGGATGCAAAAATAAATCCTATAGTCAAGGCATGGGACACACTCGAGTCGCTATACATAGATCCCACCTGGCGTACTACTCTTAGCAATGGGAGCTTCTTGTGTATTGGATCTCGACTGGATTTCAATCACAGTGGCGAGTTTCTGCCAACAAACTGTAGAAATTTGTAAATACTACAAATATTTCGGTTAGAAGTCTGCCGGCTAGTAAATTAAGCTGGTGAGACTTAACGTTAGACGCCTCAAGGCTAGAGACACATTCGAGTAGTGCATTCAGGATTCCAATAATGTTAGGCTCTTCAAAAACTATTTGACAAGATATTTAGAAAGAAGAAAGAAAAAAATGTTTATTGACGTCATTATACATTCTGATAATAGTTCTTAAAGTTATACTATTCTAATTAAGATCTAATAAACTCAGCATAGTTGTGGTTTCGAAAGTTTCCACAACGCTAGTCTTCCGTGGAAACCCAGAGAACGCTACTAACGCGCAGTCCTATCACACGAAGATGTACAAACTATTAATTCTCTACGAGCACAGAGCACAAAAAATAGTGAAACTAGAATCTAAAATTAAAACTAAAGCAATTAATTTTTTTCCAGAACAATACAATTAAACTTGCCACTGCCACACAAAACAAACTATTTCATTTTTAAATATTTAAATGGATTTAGTACCAGACGAATGGGCAAATAGCTTAGTTGGGTTATTTCTTAGAGACTTTTATTTCAGCTTCCATTAATAGTATGGTATTGTTATAAAGAACATGCTAATTTGGTAATTCTTCATATAGATCACTTCTTAGCCCGAGTGCTCTCCCTATATGAACAAAGAAGAACATAAATTTTCCGATATTTATTATAACATCTTCATCAACTGAATATTAATTAATGAAATTATTGCAATATTTAAATACTAAAACAATTTGAATTCTTTTATTAATAGGGTTTCGTAGTAATGCCTTTCATAACCTTAATACTATGATTATTTCAGAATCTCCTGTTAGTTACAACTCTCATATCAGGTGTGAGCATGTGTTTGATAGCCTCGTGGTTCCTCATAAGAGATTACAACATCCACTCCTCAGCTTGGGTTCCCGTCATCACGCTTTGCCTTTGTATCTTCTGTGACGCCGCAGGACTTATGCCATTGTCCGTCGTAATCACCGGAGAAATATTCTCTTATAAGGTATGTTTCTATGTTTATGAAAATTACCAATTGCCTGAAAATTTTATTAGTGAAGTTATACTTCTTTAAGCGCGTTATGAAATATGATGAGAGTGAAATTTGAAGATGCGCGCGCATCACTGTAACACAAAAGTTACAGGTTGAAGTTAGTTCCTAAAATTTTCTGAGGTTTGCGTCATTCCTTATTTTTTTGGTTTCTTCGTCTATTATTAGGACAGGCAAAGGGTTCAAGCCCATACATACGGCTGTATGGGCTTGAACCCTTTATATTTTTCATTATTTAATAATTATTAATTGTCAAAGCCATCCTTGCAAGATTCTCACAAAATCGTTCTTTATAAAACGTACCAAAATTAGCAGCGGAATAAATCATTTTAATGATGTTTGCTTCGTTAGGCCAAAAAAGTATAGCTTCTTGCGTGCATACATACACACTTTTTTATTATTCTATGTCCTTTAAAAATTTGTAATTTTAAAATTTACATACCGCTCAACAGTTCATTGATGCAATCGTGTTTGTTAATTTAGTTTAGAAAACCCGCGACACTGGTTGGCCTGGTGCGGGGTTCATTGTAAACCTTTATAATATGATTCTTTATCTTTTGTAAAGTAAATGTATTTCTAATTTGTTTCTGCTGGACAAGAATTTTTTTTAAACTTTTATTATTATTGAACATTTTTTTTTTATATAAGAGGGGCAAACGAGCAAGAGGCTCACGGGGTGGGGAGAGGTGTGAGGCAACCGCCCATGGACATCCGCGAGTCAAAAGTTGCGTTGCCGGCCTTTAATATGTTCTTTTCTTGAAGGTCCCTAAGCCGTATCAGTTCGGAAAAACCGCAGCTGGTAATTAATTCCACAAAGTGGCTGTGCGAGACAAGAAATTTCTTGCAAAACGCGCGGTTGTGGAATGCCAGGCATCAACGTGATGCGGGTGGTTCTTTGCACGTAATGTCAGGTGGTGGAATTCGGGCGCTATAATCAGCCCGAACAGCTCTTCTGCGCACTCCCCGTGATAAATGCGAGTAGAAGATGCAGAGAGAACCCACATCTCTACGCAACGCCAAAGAATCAAGCCAATCGGAGATGACTTGTTCGATGATTCGAGCCGCTCTTCGTTGTATGAGGTCACCCAGAGGTGAGAACAGTACTCCATGTGAGGCCCAATTTGCGCCTCATAAAGTTGCAGGCGGTGGCTTTTAGTGAATCCCGATTTTTCTTCAAGACAAGGTCCATGCAAGACTAGTAATATTCCGCAAAAAAAATATTACATGTCGCAGCACTCATTAGTTAGTTCCAATAAGTTACCAATTACTCAGCCATTCTCTCAGGCCTCTATAAAATGTACCTGTCAGAATTATTATTGAATATTCTCGAATAGTGAAGGTAGAAGCTAACACTAAATGTTTCGTTAAATAACTTATTTACAAAACAGCTCAGTTCACTATCCATATCGATAAATCTCGCAGACATTTGAATTCCGACGAGAAGCTAACAATTATTTTGCTATGATTATGATAAGATTTTATGATATTTATTTTGTTGAAAGAATTGATTTTGGTATTTTTCAGAGTTTGAAACATAATGTAACTCTATTTACCAAATTTTAAAATGTAACAATTTGTTTAATAATAGTCTATATAAAAGCAGCATACATTAAGTTCAGAAATTTATTTCCAGAAGATAATTTACTGAATAAATTTTATTACAGTACCGAGGTTCAGTGCTTGCAACAACAATGGCCATAGCATCTGTAGCTGACTTCTTCCAACTGTTATTCTTCAAGCCGTTAGCTAACTCCGTCGGCGTCTATGCGGCATTCTATTTCTTCGGATTAATGTGCCTTCTAACTTCACTCTACGTTATCGTTGTTGTCCCAGAAACAAAGAACAGACCTTTAGAAGAAATCTATGATGATTTACGTCCGGCTAAAGGTAGAGTAAATATTGAACAGAGACACGTAATTTGAACAGCAAAAATATTATTTTAATTTCGTGTTATTAATGAATTGAAGAACAATTGATATTGTAATTATTACAGTTTACAGAAATAATAAATGTATGTCAATTTTGACCTTGTTTTATTTTTAGATGGTAATTTATCTGTTCTTATGTTATGGTTTTTGATTTCTAATGATCATATTTTAAAGCATATAAATATGCATTTGTCATATTATATTTTATATAGAGAGGTATTGTAAGAGCTGTTTACACTCTACTGCTCTTAACAGTTACAGCTCTTAATAGTGATTTTCATTATTATAACACTAGAAATAAGGTTGCTTGTAACTAATTCTAGTAGGCTTCATAAGATACATAATAGCTTTAAGGGTAAATTTATACACTTTTATAATAAAGTCCCAGCCACTGTTCAGGCATTATCTATAAATAAATTTAAATTTTTTATAAAAAAAAATGCCTCTGTCGTTAATCCTATTGCTCCACAGCTGAATATCTAAGTGATCGGACTAGATTATGATTATTTTATAGCAATAGCAATGAAAGTATAATATTGTATATTTTTATTATAAGGAGCGCAAAAAGAGAATGCTGGGAGAGTTACTTGCGCCGCTTCTTCTCTATCAGAGCGCCATTTGTTTCCGAAGCGGTAGTAGTATCTAGTAAATAAATGCCTTTTATGCCTTTACACAAATACGATATTAATTTTTATCATTTTAGTACTACATATTATATAAATCATACGTTTTTGTTTCATTTTTAACTAAATAACTTTGATTGCATATTTCCGGTGGCTTTCGACCACATCATTCCCCAAATACAACAAATTTTTTTCTATTAACAGAACAGCGTCTGTCGGGTCAGCTAGTTGAGCATATAAACATTTCTTTAAATGGTGATTTGATTGTTCGATATACTTTTAAATCATTAGATAATATTATTAAGTGGTTCCTATTTATTATAATATAATCTGTTATATTGCTTATAAAAACCTAAAATAAAATAGGACCGTAATGAGATCCTTGATCCCTACGTTGGGAAAAACTTTCGAAGTTAAATTTGTTTCACCATTTTATAGGTATGATGAGAAATATTGTAATAATATCCCAGTGATAAAATAATATCACATATTCAAATTTTTTCAGTATATATAAAGTATAATATATTGACACACTTTGTCAAATGCACTACTGAAATCTGTGTAAAGTGTCAATTGTAAATTTTTGTTAACACTCTCTTATTGAAATTTCTCAGACAAGTTAAAAAGTAATCGGATAATTGATCTGAAATGATTGGTTATAACTAGATGTACAAATTTCAATATTTAGAAAAGTGTCTCAATATACAACTGAGTTATTTTTGACAATCTCCTTATCTTCTTTACACATCCAAACAGTTGTTAAGTATGCATGCATCACTCCACACCGTAAGTTAATATAGGTATAACTCTGACCACTTTATCATCCTGTAATAATATATTCTTAAGAACCGCTTACTTTAAATCTTACAACAAAAATAGAGTACACGATGAAAGGATTACCTAAATAAATAACATCCGTACACGAATGAATCTTGATACCTGCCATCTGTCCCATTGATAACTTATAAAGAAGAACTCGCCACACGACAAATCTTAAGTAACGGCATTGAAGCGATCATAACTGAGAGACGTATTAGCCTAACTATTTCTCGGTATATTATATGTCGGTACTTATCGTCGTCTCGGGCTTAGGGTAAGGCACAATCTATCAATAAATAGCTACTTTTAAAGGAAATAATACCCGATTAGGTTTAAATAACTTTATTCTCATTAAGACCTATTGTCACTTACATGAGAAATTAATATTTTACAAATTAAAGTAGGTACTTAACAACAATGATTTTGGTGGGTACAGAATGCAATTCAATGTTAGGCAAACAGATAAGACATAAAACAACCTACATATGTTATTGAAACATTTCATAATTATTGAGTATGTGCCTTTGAAGGCTCGCTTTAAAAGAAGTCAATGTTTTGGCATTTCTTATTTCTGAGGGCAGGTTGTTATATATCTGAGCTCCCACAAAGGTTATTGTCTGTTCCATAATTAGTTCTCACCATTGGCAGCTCAATATGACTAGCTCTTCGTGTAACAGTTCTGGTTAAATTCCTTTTTTTAAGAAGGATATGTTAGTATGAATTTTTTTATTTAAAACCTTGTATCTGTTATGCCTTAGATATTATATACATGTGCAGGAAAAAATACTTCAATACGTTTACATATGTGGCAAAAGTACCAAGTAAAACATAAATGAATTTACAAACGAAACCATAGCTTAGGATAGGGATTTTTCATAAACTATATTATTTGTATCTAGTAAGTACAATTTGAATATAAAAAAGTTGCACGTTGTGTTTCTTGCGTCTGGTCTTCTTAGACCTATACGATTTAAACGCGTTTATCTTAGCACTCGCACTTAAAAGGCATAGTCACAGAAATATGAAAGTCAGACATTGTCCATCCGATCCCTAAAAAAGGTGACAGCTCGAAACCAAATAACTAAAGGTTTATTTACTTACTACCCAAAATCTAGGAGACCATTATAAAACACAAGCTCCTGGTATACCTATGCTTTTAGAACAGCTTTGTTGAACGGCTGGCGATATTTTGTATACCTCACACATCGTAGAGTGACGGCTATTGAAAGCAAGGGAGAAGAGGTACAACAACTTACTTACTAGCGGCAGAATTTGGGTAGCAGTCGACGGGTTCTTTAACTATCATATAACTTTTTAATCCTTAGCTTAACTCCAAAACTATTTCTTCGACATATCAATGTTGGTTGATGGATCCCATTATGCATTATAATGACGATAATAACATGTTCTAATTATTATTATTAATCAGTTACTTATAAAAATATTTGAATTTGAAAAACAGGAGTGCTAAATGTTGCACGTCATAAATATGGTGCCATAGTTACCTTAAGACAAGTTTATGTCTGGTGTGCGGCCTTGCTTACACAATTATTCCACAATAATTAATACACTTGTATACATCGGGAATAATACATGAATATTTCGTGACAAATAAACGGAGTATTACTCTGATATAACTATTCTTCCGTTTTTGTCAAGATATTCGGTTTGGCAACAGCGCATTATGACGTATTTTTTTCTATTTTAACATTCCCTTAAAAGTATTTTATGCTATTTTTAAGTTACGAAATTTAACAGAAATAAAACTTGTAACATATTTGTAAAAAACAGATGCAATAAACAGTAATATGTTGGTCAAACACAAATTCTGCATTTAAAAATTATTTCTGTCTGTATACTGTATGTCCTATATTTTGCTAATAGAAATAAATTTAATCTTAAAAGCTCAAATTATTGACTCCATTTTAGTATTAAATTTTTTGCTGTAACTTTGTGATTCTCAATGTATGTTTAGCTGATTTTGTATTGGAATGTATATTGGCTATATTTTCGTATTGATAGCTTATTATAAGTAATGTTATAGTTATAATTACATTTAATATATTATCTCACCATGTTAATAAAATAAACAACACTGTTTAGACCCACACCGAAAATACCGAACATTATGCAGATCTGAATTTCTGTTTAACGATACTGATGAAATGCTAAAAATATATTTAATATATTCAATAGAGACAGAAGCAGAAACAGCTAATTAATCAGTGAAAGCTCATATTTTTTTAGAAATATCCAAAATTATTCTTAATTGCTTAGTAATTCGTAGAGACTTTTTAGGCATTTGAGATTCGGTTCAGAAATACAGCACCCGGCACAGTACTATTCTACAAAGTGGCTTTGCGAGGTAAATGTATCTAGATACGTGCAGGGAGTGGAATTTCGCATTTATGTGGTATTCGGCGGCAAGAATCAAGTGAAACAGCACTTCGGAACACTCCCCGAGATAAATGCGGCACAAAACACACAATGAATTGACGTCTATACGCAACGCCAAGTGGTCCAACCGTTCACACAGCACTGGGTCCGCGACAATTCGAGCTGATCTGCGTTGCACGCAGTCCGATGTATCGTGCTGATACTATTGCTTGAGGTATTGGCATGCTCTATTTATGACGCTCCAGGTTCTTAAAAACCAATTTGGCTTTGCCCTACAGATGACCACGGAATTAGCAATCGCTTAAGGGAAGTCTTGTCGAAGAGCGGTGATAGGGCAAATGGGTTTTTTAGTGATAAACTCGCAAACTTGAGTTTCTGAGGGTTAATTTGGACAGGGTCAATTTACCCATTCCGCGACTCGAGAAGGAGTCGATAGAAGAAACAAGTTTCTCCCAGCTCTGGTCGACGAATTCGACGAACCTTTGTATACGGCATCACCAGTGCTGTCTCGGCTAACTGAGCACAGCAGGGTTTTTTCAAGCCTTCTCTTCCAAGTGACCACGAAACTGAACGTCACTTGATCGACGCCCAATATGGACTATTTCGGCTGTGGTAAGTAGGAAATTATTCTGAAATCGAGGAGTTACGAATCTGTGTGTAATACGAGTGAAAACATAATAACCTGACTATTAAATCATTACCTATCACGAACAGAAAATCGATTTATTTCGTTATAAGTTCAAAGATTTTCTCGTTTTTTAAGAGCATTTTATTTTTCTTTTTCTCCATTTTCATCCATAACGCTTAATTCAATTTAACATGCAAACGAACTCAAACTGTTATTTTCATAGTTATAGACTTTAACAAGGAGAATAACATCAATAACAACGCTATGAGAATAACATCAGAATAATCATTGTATGGGCCACGGAACAGAAAAAAATCTTTTGGTATGGGCAAATATGTCAACGATATACGAAGTATAAATTATTCTTATTTTATTCATAGACATTTTGCTTGTGTCTAGTTTGTTTGGAGGTACAACGTTTCCCGCGTTTATTTGCAAGGCTGCCTGACATTTGGTAAACTTCACAATAATCATTGTTTTGACAGTTGTCAGTGGAATCACTAGATGAAAATACAATACAGAGACAAAGCTTCTTAAGAGAAATTTAAATACAATGTTACGCGTCCTAGATACTAATTAATAAGGAGTTACCTCGTAAGGTGACAGTTATCACTGCAGCAACAGATCGTAATTAAAACGTGATCAAATATCAAAACTAAACTTACATACAAAATTTTGTGATCGTGGTGTTAACCGTTGAAGAGTTCCCTATTGAAGAGATAATCTTGGC
Organism: Leptidea sinapis; assembly: GCF_905404315.1. Lineage (NCBI taxonomy): Eukaryota > Metazoa > Arthropoda > Insecta > Lepidoptera > Pieridae > Leptidea > Leptidea sinapis. The sequence continues at coordinate 14,950,438 of NC_066277.1, read as the reverse complement.
TGCAGCTTCAGATTATGTATTATACATATTATTGAATTCTCATCGATGTTATGTAGGTATACAAAATTTCAGCTCAATCAGATATCGGGAAGTGTTATAAACGATTCTTTTAGAATTTGAACTTAAACAAATACTTGCATTTTTATATATACCAACTAACCGACAAACAAGTATTAAGTAAAACCTTGCAATAATAATAAAATGGTGAAAACATACCGTGATGTAATCGCTTCCCATACACAAAAGGATCATACAAATATGAATATATATATCAAATATTTACTTACCTGTTATAGACCATGAGATAGTCAACATAATATGATACATTTTTATTTTTTATCATATTATTTATGCATATAGTACAGTAATCCACCATATTAATAATATTATAAAATCACTATGTTAAAATATTAAAGCGTGCAATTAATAAAACAATAAGAACGTGTGTCGCGCTAACTCTTGTCAAAGTGTAGCCGCGTACGCAACAAGACCAAGCGGCCAGTAGACACTCACATGTGCCCCGGATTATATTAGAAATGCAACCTTTTCGCGTGGTTGTATGAAGCTTAGTATCTGTACATTTATTTACTCATGTGGCGATATAGTCGGTAAAATGCTATTTTCAGTTTATTTGTAAGCATTTTGCTTATTCTTGTTTTATTCTCAAGTATATATCCGACCAGAGATGACAACAATACAGGTAAAATCTGGTGTTTGCGCTTTTGGAGAGCGCTAGAATCTAGATCAGTTTGAAGTATTACCGTGATCTATTAACTTAACTGTGAACTGTGACTGTGTAACTGTGAACTATTAACCCCCAGCTTTTTGAAGCCTTTGAAAACATCAAATCTACATCCAAATCTACTCGCAGCCAGAGAGAATACTCTACCCTTGAAATTGCCGAAATGTTGACAGTAGATATCCTCCTCAACGAACACACATACCCATTTTATTATTCACGCCGGTTTTTTGTGCGAGTGAGGAACTCAATCTTAACGAGTCTGGTCCGATCGTACTGTCGTCATAGGACGACAGCATGATTCTGCCATATCAAAAAACCCTTTTAGTCACTCACGACTCACAAAACAGTAGTTTCGTAAGTTTAATCGTAAAGAAATACTTGCTAGAAGTTCATTAAATTTATAATTTGTTAAAATTATAATAACATTCGAATAACACAAAAATAGTTGTATCCTATCCTTGGGAAGGTATTTGGTTGCTAAATAATGGTAAAAAAGTATCGAGAAACTGTGTGTATGAGGTATTATTATTACTATTAGTATTATTATTTTCCCTATTTAAGTAGGGAAAATTTCCCTATTAAAATAGAGAAAATAAGTCTTTAGACTTATTTTTTTCCTTATTTGAATGTTCACCACTTCAGTCATCACTCATCACTCATCAGTAACCAGTGTCGAATAATAATTCTGATCGAATAGATTATGTGTTTGCCTTTTGAAGGAATCAAGCTGAAATGGACACTTTTTACTACTGTATGTGTGTACATGTGAAAATTGTGTTTTTAAGTTTGTTAATTGTTATTGCTTTTACGGTGAATTTTATATTTATTTTTTCTTTGACGTTTGCGAATACGGGTGAGTTTGTTTTTAATATAAGACAAGATGCACAATATTGAATTTAAAGTCCAGTTCAGTAATACCGAAATAAAAAAGTTTTCGTAAGAATGAACATAGTGAATTTTTATTTCGACGTAAATAATCAAACAAATCAAAGGTGAAGCCGACGATCCAGAGGTCAATGTACGTCGTCTAAACAGTACTGCTAACTCTTGGTATATTTATTTTGTTTGAAAATTTCACTTTTACAATTTAAAGTTTTTAATTATATAATTAATTTTGCGATAGTTATAATAAATCTTCACAATAATTATTTATTTTTATTAGGCCTGAACAAACATGTTTTTTGTCAACAATATTGGTACCAGAACCAGAGACTACTTAAAAAGTGTATGAAATCGTTTATACGCCAATCTTAAAAGTACGTGCTAATATTAGCTAATAATTGTAGAAAAATAAAGCAAAACAAATAGGATTTCATACGAAATTAACAAAATCATTAACTTACCTTTACAATTTTGTAGTCATTAAAATAAATTTAAATATGAGTAATAATTTCTATAGACAAGGACACATAAAATCTATAGAATCAGAAAAATTAACATAAAATCTAAAATGTTAATAATTACACTTATGTAAAGTATGATTTCTGGGTACAGTAACGATAATATTATAAAAGAATGCTCGCTATTTCGTAAGTAGTAAATGAATAATTTTAAAACTAGCAAAAAAGCGGTGATTTCCGTGAGCTTGTGAAGTTTCTTACCTAGTATTAGGTACTGAATGAGTTACCTAAGTTTGATGATAGTTTTTTAAGATAACTTTATTTTAATGACTATTATTATTATTATTATTATGATGACACTTAAATCCTAGCATCTAGTGTGCCCTCTTCTTGCGCTAGCGCGCCTGTTCTCAAACTTAAAAGTTAAGGAGGAGAATCGAGGCTACTAACTAGGATACGTGTTACTGTGCCGAGATTTAAATTATATCCTCGAGACGTATTACTTTTAAAAGGCTGAGACTCCTATCCTCAGAGGGTCCAGGCATGGCACGTCCTCTGCTTTGAATGAAGGTGTTCTAAGACACCCCAGCCTGATTCTGGCAATGGTTTCGCATTCCAGAAGAATGTGTATGGGGTCTTCAGCGGCTTCGCAGCAGAATCTGCACAGGTTTGATTCACTGAGACCCATTCTGGCTAGGTGCCCATTTAGCTTGCAATGGCCGGATAGGAACGCCGTCAGGGCTCTCAGTTGTGTCCTGTCCAAGCTTATGCATTTTTGGCACGCTTACGTTGATAGTTGCCTAGGAGCAGCTTAGCTTCCCGATGGCTCGATGCCTCGATGCCTCCTGCATTTCTTGCTTCCTTAGGATCCTTCCTTATTGCAGATGAGAGATTCACCGGCTCCACAAAAGGGTTCAGGGTCTATAAAGGGGGGTGAGGCACCATCCTTAGCTAGCTGGTCTGGTTTTAATGACTTACATGAGTTTCAATAAATAATTCATAATATTATCACCAATGGTTTCTAAGTTTGTATACTAAGTACATTTTGCACTTTTCCCCCGATTTTTATGTAGTTTTATGATACACGATCTTGACGTAAATGTAACAAAATAATGTGACTGTTTTACATTGTGAAATAAATAATAATAAATTTCTATTTCTTTTCTCCTCACAAAGATCGTAAAGCTAAAACAGTACAGAAGTGTTACATTTTTTTAACAGCTGGTAATTTATGATGAGCTGGTGTCTAAAGTAGGTTGACCCTGTATTACAGATCACCTGGACTTCACCCCTATATAATCACAATTATTAAAATATTATACATCTGTACTAGATCGCTGGAGACGCATTAAAAAAAAGCAATAGATTACCTTAAAGCTTTGAAAATTACTAATATAATGTGTGTGTGTTTTGTTTTTTTTGAAAATAAGGGACGAGACGAGCAGGACGTTCAGCTGATGGTAACTGATACGCCCTGCCCATTACAATGCAGTGCCGCTCAGGATTCTTGAGAAACCCTGAAAATTCTGAGCGGCACTACAACTGCGCTCGTCACCTTGAGACATAAGATGTTAAGTCTCATTTGCCAAGTAATTTCACTAGCTACGGCACCCTAAACACCGAAACACTGTGTAAACATTACTGCTTCACGTCAGAAAAAGGCGCCGCTGTGGTACCCATAATCTAGCCGGCATCCTGTTCAAAAGAGCCTCCCACAGGTACTCCCACAATGTGTGTGAGTGTTTGTGTGTGTGTGTGAGTGTATTATACTCTCAGATACTATCAGTGGGTAGTATTACTATTACTGATTGAAAATAAACTAAATTGCATTTAGTTCTGTTGTTCAATTAAGTGGTAAATTGACAGAACTTCGTTTACCTAATTGTAAAGGTTACCCTTAACACAAAAGAATAAGTGGGAGAATCTAGTATTAAACAATAATTTTTCACAGATTCTATCTTTTCGTCGTTGCGCTTATTTTTTTTCCGGGCCGTAACTGATAAGGAATAAATATATATATTATATACTAGCTGACCCAGTAAACGTTGTATTGCCGATATTAAAATCGCGATACAAAAGTAACTGTTGATCGTAGATGGGTGAAAATTTGAAGTTGTATGTATTTTTTAATGCTGACACATAATCTAACAAAATTAAAAGAAAATTAAAAAAAAATTGGCATGGACCACCCTAAACATTTAGGGCGATGAAAAATAGATGTTGTCCGATTCTCAGACCTACCCAATATGCACTCAAAATTTCATGAGAATTCGTCAAGCCGTTTCGAAGGAGTTTAACTACAAACACCGCGACATGAGAATTATATATATTAGATTTAAATGTAATTAATATGTGTCACGTGATTGTTGAACTAATTAATGCGAATAGAAAAGTATACAATTTCGTGAAACGTTTATTTGGGATAACACCCTTTTTAGATTTGTTTTACGTAAATTTTATATTTTATTTGTGTTTTCTTTTGTGTAATCAATGTAGCAACAACATTGTACGTGCAGATTATCAGCAGTATTTTAAAACATGATTAAAAAATGATCATTGTCTAGACTATCTATCAAGGTATTTATTGTAGAACTTTATTGTTATAGAAGTAATATTATAACTTCATTACTTCAGCTGAAAAACGTCCGGTGCTGGACAAAATGTAGAAAAAAAGTCACGTGATTTATGGAGCATGTCTTTTTTTGTATGAAAATAAGGAACGAGACGAGCAGGACGTTTAGCTGATGGTAACTGATACGCCCTGCCCATTACAATGCCGTGCTGCTCAGGATTCTTGAAAAACCCAAAAATTCTGAGCGGCAACACAATTACGCTCGACGCCTTGAGACATAAGATGTTAAGTCTCATTTGCCCAGTAATTTCACTATGTATGGCCCTTCAAACCGAAACACAGTAATGCTTACACACTGCTTCACGGCAGAAATAGGCGCCGTCTGTGACTATTACAGCAAAGTAACAAAAAAAAATATGTGTTATTTTTTCAGACTATCTAAGGTACAGTAAACTTACATATTTTGCATAAAAAAAAGGCAATAAGAGCCTATAATTAGGCATCTTCAATCTGAATTCTAGAGAATCACTAAGAAATCACTTTATAGAAATAAGTATTCTAACTATCATTTATCTAGTGTTACTGAAATTGTATGGAACCGGGTAGACGATGTTATTTATTTATTTATTTATTTATTTAACACCAACAAGACAAACATTAACAAAAGTATAATAATATTAATACAAGAAATAATAAATTCTAAGTGTTGGCTTAATTATATATAGGTGTTACACACATTTCAAAAACATAGACACAAACATATTTAATTAAAATGAATGCAAAAATTATCGGAATATTTAGAAATTGAATTAAACGTAAATGAATAAGAAATAAATAATGTTATATAATAATTAAAACATGCATCATTTCACAATTATATAAAACATACTAAAACTTATCAGTTTTTATAAATTACTAGCTGACCCAGCAAACGTTGAATTGCCATATAAAGTAATAAGAAAAAATCAACGATCAACAAAAAAGGCACATAACTTGAAATTTCACTATCACAACAGATAACCCAAGTAAAGAAAGTTCTCGCGCAAGTAGCAGTAATCGTCACCCACAAAGATAGAAGGATGCATGCACTCTTTGTCAAAGGTATCAATCGACATAGAAGACGACATATTGGTTGGCAAATGACAAATATGATTAGGTTCGGAAATTTGTGACAAAACTTATGATTTATTAATCTATATAAAAATAATCTGATAGATATTTAACAACTGTAGTTAATCTACCAACTATAGTTAGCTAAAATTAAATCCTGAGAGATAGAAAGATAATATAGTTTGTAGATTCTAACTACTAGTTATATTTTAAACTATTCTTTCAAATTAATTTCTGAACGACGGGGACACATCAAAGGAAGAACAAAATTTTTGTGTATACTTATTTATTTATTTCCGAAAATTTTCATATTTATTCCCCTTTTAAACCTTCCCTGGACTTCCACGAATAATTCAAGACCAAAATTAGCCAAATCGGTCCGGCTGTTTTCGAGTTTTAGCGAGACTAACGAACAGCAATTCATTTTTATTTATATAGATTTGCATGTAATATACTTTTTGTCAATAATTTACAAAAAACAAAATATGAATATTAATGAAATAAATTCCGTTTAAATGACGAAATATTGTCTGAAAATATATCAATATCAACTTTTTTATCTTTTTCTTTATTAACAGTAGTTGTTATGACACCAATACATTTCTTATGTGATAATTTATATATAGCATTATAACTCAACATCAATCTATTAATTGGAGAATAGCGTCTTTGACGTGAGCGTGTGCTTTTTTCTACGAATGGCATAAAAGACGACGGATTCACTGTCTTTAGTGGGGCACGAATATTTAATTGAGCTAATAAATAGGTACTATCAATGACGCCATTCACCAACTTATATAAGAAAGTAAGATCGAGGAGCTGTCTTCGATTCGAGAATGACTGAAGCTTGAAGTACTTTAATTTATCCTCGTAACTCCTAAGAGTTTTAACTACATAATGATTGTAAGGTTGATGCAAAAGAAATCTCTTTTGTATCCTTTCGATTCTTTGTAAGTAAATATTAAAGTGTGGATTCCATACAACGCTGCAGTATTCCAAGATACTACGTACCAAAGCTGAGTAAATAATTATTTTAGTGCGAGCATCCTTAAATTGCTTACAGTTACGAAAGAGGAAGCCAAGAGTCCTAAAACCCTTGCTAACAATATTATCTATGTGGATATTATAGCGGAGCTTCTTGTCTAGCATAACTCCTAAATCGCGTATGTGAGGAACTTCAGACCAAAGACTACCATCAATGTAATATGTTGTTGCAAGAAATTTTTTCATTCTAGAAAATTTCATAACATGACACTTGTTAGGATTTAAAATCATGCCTTTGTTACGACACCACAATAACAAATTGTTTAAGTCTTCCTGTAAAAACTCTGCATCTGCATTTGAAGAGACAGGTCTAAAGATCTTAAGATCGTCAGCGAATAAGTAAAACTTAGAATTCCTAAGGCAATTACTGATGTCGTTAATGAATATGTTAAACAACAAAGGCCCTAGATGAGACCCTTGAGGTACACCAGAATAGGCAAAAAATGGCTCAGAAGCATAACCATTAACAACAACAGTTGATGACCGATTGGCAAGATACAATTTAAACCAATTCAATACCTATGCCTTTGAGTTTCATTAGTAAAATGGAGTGATCAACCTTGTCGAAAGCCTTACTGAAGTCTGTGTAGATTGCATCAACGGATTTGCCAGTATCAAGAGCCTCAGTAATGTATTCCACAAAAGAAACAAGGTTGGTAACTGTTGATCAAGCTTTCACGAACCCATGCTGCTCAGATGTAACAAAGCTTTTAAATGCCATGAAACGACAGGATATATGAGTAGCTCTGTTTGAGCTACTTTTGCAAAGACAGAAATTATGGAAATAGGTCTATAATTTTTTATCTCCTCTTTGTCACCGGCTTTGAATAAAGGCAACACCAGGGCTTTTTTCCATAAGGTTGGATATGTACTAGTCCTAAGAGATTTGTTGATAATCAATGCAAGTGGTAAAGCTAATGCACTAGCGCAATTATGTACAAATATCGATGGAATACTGTCTGCTCCAGCTCCTATCCTAATATCAAGTCTTTTAAAACATTATAAACTTGGTCCACTATATAAGATATATAATCAAGGTACACATTACAACAAGGGTTCATAAGATTTGAAAGACTATTAAAATTTTTAGTATTACTATTACTATTATTGGAACTGTATACTGACGAGAAATAATCAGCGAAAACATTACAAATGTCTGTCCCATTGGAAACAGAGTTAATATCGTTTTTTAATTTTTGGAGGATACGAACTTTTGCCTCTCTTTTGTTTTATGAATGACCAAATTAATTTGGGGTTTGAATGTAATGATAGTTCAAGTCGTTCAATATATGTAGCGTAGGAGCTTGCTAGCAATACCTCACATCTTTTTTTCAATAAATCAAAGGATAGTTTATCGCGAGGATATATTATATATATTTGCGAACTTTCATCCTATATTTATATTTTTCTTTAATGCACTTAATCAGACACGGAGTGAACCAAACTGGGTATACATGACTGCGTGATTTTGCCTTAGGTACATATTTCAAAAGTAATTTACGAATTACACCAAAAAATAGTACAACCATATCGTCCGCAAGGCTGCGTGCTATCCCCTACGCTGTTTCTTCTGCATATCAATGATATGCTACAAATCAGCAATATTCATTGCTATTCAGACGACAGCACAGGGTATGCTTCCTACACCGGCCGTGCCAACATGTCCTGGGATAGCGTCGACGAGAACCGGAACAAACTTGTGTCTGAAATCGAGACTATGCTTTGCAAAGTCTCGGAATGGGGCCGACATAATTTAGTCCAATTCAACCCCAAGAAGACACAAGTTTGTACGTTCACCACTAAAAAGTCTCCCTTTGTCGTATCCCCTCGATTCGAGATCACTCCTCTAACTGCCACAGCCTGTATTGGCATACTTGGCGTCGATATATCGAGCGACGTTCAGTTCCGTGGTCACTTGGAAGAGAAGGCCAAACTGGCCTCTAAAAAGCTTGGTGTACTCAGTAAGGCCAGACAGCACATATATAAAGTTTTTGAGGCTTACCTTGGTCATTTTCTACTTCCACGCAAACTCAAAGATCCTCGCACTCAGACTCGAAATTAAAGAGCCGCTCAGAATTTAATTGCTTAGAAATTGCTATAAGTACACCGCCGCCATTCTTTGAAGCGTGAAAACCACTACTCTCCCGATCACGTCTATATTCATTATAACGATCATCAAAAATTTCTGAATCGAAAACACTCGCATTTAACCATTTTTCCGTCATAATAACAATATCATATGCATTACAAACTATGTTATTAAATACATCAATTGTATTAGATCTGAGACCCCGAACATTTTGGTAATAAATAGAAATGTTAATCTGAAAAGTGCCCTTTTGTAAAAAAAAATATACAAATTTAGCGCCACTCTATGACAAATTATTCACAGTATCAAGATTACGTATATGGATGTAGTTAGATCCTTCCGATTTTCTGACAAAAATTATTCCATCACGAACCCAAACAAAACGGAAACCGAGCTCTTTCGCCTTAAGGCGAGCTGCAGCATGTAGATTTTTCCCTTCTGGCGTGAGATTTTCCGCAACGTATATTGAAGTATTCTTGACGCTTGTGATTCCCAAATGGCTAGTGTTCAATTAAGCGGTGCTATTTTTTTATTATATTTTATAGTAGCTGCTAAAAACTCATCATGAAGTCTAGGACTACTGAACTTTACTAAAATCGATCTTGGTCGAGGACTTTTAGAATTCATCTTCGCTAGTCTTGCACAAAAATGTATATTTTCAGGGGCTATTGGGCATTTAATGACCAAATTTGTAATGTATAAGTGTTGACCAAATTTTCCTGTCTGTTTTCTGGAACACATTGGATTTCAATATTGGAAGTTGTAATAGTCTGGTTTGCTGCTCGCAGAGTTTCTTTAATAACGTGTAGCATTTGTGTGGATTGATTTGCATGTACAGATTTTATTTTATCTATGTTTTGGTTTAATGACGACAAAGAAGTTTCAAATGAGGCAAGTGTATTTTTTATTTCTTGAATTTTGGGGTGTAAATCATTACTGAAAATGTTGCGTAATTCGTCTCTGATTATTTCTCGTACATTATTAGCCGATAAACAGGAGCAAGTGGAACGACTTTTTACGCGCTGAGTTACGAACTCCATATCCACCGGTGAGTTTCGAACTGGAGTGTTTGAATTATCTGCTCTTAGTTGTTTACATTTGTATACATCAAATATCCATGAACTTTTCATTTCAGGGCTCATCACACTAAAATCTTCGATAGCAATTCGTGTGCACGCAACATGATAATTATAATTGCATTGGCGACATTGCAATGACATGGTGTTATCTAGTGCATTGGGGCACCCAGCACATTCAAAATTTGCCATGATTGAATGATAAAAATTGTGCACAAAAAATTACTCAGCGCTCGGACATCACTTCTCCAACAATCGTGTTTTACAGCCTTGATGTGATTTGTCGGCAAATATATGGAATTGTAATATTGCCATTAATTTTTCTGTAGGGGCTTTGTTGATGATAGTAGAAGATGAGGGTACGAGCAAAAATTTTAATGAAGCAGGGTTTCTTTATTTTTTGTGAAATTAAGAATCTTTTGTTCCAGTAATGTGGCGAAAGTGTTTATTTGAACTGCCTAGTGTGATGAATATTATGCAGGTTGATCTAAACAATAATTATCTTTTCACTTTAATGTTGAGAGTTTTTACGATAGGGTCAAAATATGAAGATGTGAATTTTAATGAAGCAGGGTTTATTTATTTATGTGACGTTCTGAGTTATTTTAACCATAAAATGGTGAAAATGTCAATTTAAACTGACTCGTGTGATGTAATACTATGCGTGGTGATGTAAACAATAAGTATCTTTTCACTTGCAAGTTGAATGTTTCCACCACGGGGTCAAGATATGACGATGTGAGTATAATTTTAAAGTCACTCGGTTTCTTTACTTTTGTTTAGTACTTACACACATTTCCTTTCACATTTACACACAGATAACGTTCACACTTAAAAATTTTAACTGTAGTAACAAATTGAATTAATTATTATTCCACAAAATTAACGAATTTAATTAAAAAATTATAAAATATACGGATCTAGTTTGCACGACTTCAATGTTTATATATATATATATATATATATATATATATATATATATATATATATGTATATATTGATAACATTAGTAATTTTAAAATGGAGTTTTTTTATGTCATCTTAACCATTAGTTCATTAGCCTCAACTACTATTACTTGCGTGTTTTACGGGCTTTACGAGGATGAAATGGGGGATCATATATGTATAAGATTATAATATATTATGTATTAGATGTTGCCTATGCGAGAACAGTACACGGAAAGAACAGGTTTATAATTCGGGCATGTAGCTGTTATAATAGAGCATACAGTCATATTGACATGCTTCATAAAAAGTTAAATGTTTTCAGATCGCTCATTTGTGATAATTTAAAGTTATTACTGATTTTTTTTAATTGATATAATTTTTTTTCTGAATCCTTAACTAGTTCATTCGCAACTAGTTCATTGTAGTATTGTATAATAGGCGTGTATAGTATTGTGTAACTTATATGACTTACGGCCGTTCCCAATATACTATCTACAGATAGAGATAAATTGCTTCCTTCTACTGTCAGTAAATAGTCGTCACTAGTCTGAAGCTGTCCCAATATACCCGATAAGGCATTCTTATCGCCTTATATTGGGTCGCGTGAATTGCAATTTCCGTACAAACTTCTATTGCTGGTAATCTATACGTCCTCCCATTGAAAGACAGCGTGTACGGATAAGGTGAGTTATCGTCGATAAGTTTGTTGGGACAGAAAAGTCAACGATAGTTACGATTTTTATCTCAAGTAGGCCACAACTGGAGATACACTGAATATTGGGAACGGCCGTTAGTGATTATTTGTTAGTATGTATTACTTTTGATTTGTGGTTTTTATCGTTACCTTTTAACTAAAAGTGTAGTATAATTTTTGGAAACTTCACTGGTGAAAGTGTGAGTTTTAAGTTCTGTTAATATTTTTTATTGTAATACTGTTTGTTTCCTATACATGAATAAATAAATAAACAACAAGCTTTTGAGACTAATTGGAGTTTGTGTGTCTGTGGCGCTGCGGGAAGGTCTGTTCCTCCGCCCTTGCATAGCTAGGCATGGAATCTACGCAGCTTTGGCTTTTTGGACGCCGAGGAAAGGACCTCCGTGCCTCCGGCATTCATAAAACACTTTAAGGGTCCCTACCCTTACCATACCAGTACTACGTGGAAGTTACGGTCTATTGAATCGCTTCTGCCAAGTTTAGTGAAAATGGTCGTTAAAAAATTAAAAAAAAACCTCAGCCAATTCGGCATGCTAATTTCTATTGCGAACTAAAATTTGATGTGCAATCGTTATATCATTAACTACTCACGCGTTTTCTCTACATTAATCACTCTTTCATACATAATTGCCGATTCCGGGTGCTTGGAACTTTCCTTTTTTCAAAACGTCCCAAATTCGGTCGACGAATATCCTACGGGGTCCTCCGCGACCACTTGCCAAAACACTCTTGCCTTATATAAGTTATTCGTCATTATTTCTTCATTCATTCTCGCCCTAAGGCACCTTTCTAGTGCGACATCCAAGGATGTCAATCTAATTTTGTCCTCTAATTCGTAATAATATTATTTTACAAGAATACTGTCCTCCTTTAATTATGGCAAAAACGTCATCAACATATCTTCTCCAAATTTTAAGATAGGTAGTAATGGCCTTTTTCTCGATACCCATCCATACATTATCCACCACCGATGCGACGGGACTGCCTATGGCAACGCCGTCAATATGAAGAAAATATTTTCAATTCAGAAAATATTGGAAGTAATTCTCTAATAATTTAACATATTCCGTAGAGATGTTGTTGCTTTGAAGAACATTAGCCTTCGCAAAATTTATTTACAGAGTGCATAGATACACTCCTCTATTCTAGAACTCTTGAAGCATTCTTATGATTTAGATATTGTTAATTTTTTGTTCTACTCAAGTAAGCCGCAACGTTCGAGTATTTTATTGCATCAGTTTGCATAGATTGAATTAAAAATATTTTATAAAATATGAAAGCTTAATAAGAGGATGAGACGAATGAGTTTCTTTAGAAGTGATAAGAAACTAATTCAATGAGTAGTCATTCAAGTTTATCTTTTATTAATATAATACGAATACATTATTTAGTTTTTCATAACTGTAATTTTTTGACCTATGTTTCAAGGGATTCCTGACGGGATGCTTATTGTGAAATGAATTTATAGTAGGATGAATTAGGGTTGAATATCCCTTTAAAAAAATACCGATCGAATTGAGAACCTCACCCATTTTGAAATCGGTTAAAAATTAAAGAGAGGAACATATTCTACCATGGTACGGTATCCTTAATAAATGGTAAAGTCTTGATGGAATTTTGTACTTTACCAACTTCTACTTACTGTACTAACAGCAGACATGAATAGGCAAGCATTTTTCCTTCCAAATTTATCGCCAATGAATGCCATTAAATACGTTCCTGACACACACGCAATGTACGGAAAGGAAGCCAGCCATGAGACCTGTATGAAGGATTAAAAATTTAATCAGTCATTCAGACTGCCAATGACAACAGACAAACAATATTTTCTTGCTTCGTTATTATTTGACGAACACGTAGTATACTACGTGTTCGTCAAATAATAACGAATTGTTTACAATAATAATACTATAGTATTATTTAAAAAATATTCGTGAATATTTTTTAAATAATACTATAGTATTATTTAAAAAATATTCAAATCGATTTATTAATATTATTGTATTATTTTCTACGTGATAAGTTAAGACGGTGAGTTTGTTGCGCCCATTCTTCTCAAGCCTGAGGCATTCATTTTGGAATGGGTGGTAGTTTTTTTGACTTTAAATAAGTGATTTCACATCCTATTTTGAAAAAAATTTTTGAATTTGAATTTGAATAAAAAGTATTCTTCTCCGAAGGCAGTACAAAATGCTTTCACACTATTTGTTGTCGAATCTAGATCACCACAGTAATTCTACCAAAAATGCATAAACATTCCTTCCTATTAGATGACAGCAATAAATATATTAAATTAAAAAAACGAATTTCAATTTTTCAATTCAAATCGACAATTTCATACTATAACCCATACTAATTATATATTTTAAATCAGGTAATAAGTAACTCATAGTTTACGATGCAATTTTAAAATTAAAATAGTAATTTAAAAATTGTAATATTAATTATGTTTGGTTTGCCTTATCGCTAAATTTTATAATACAACTCGTAAAACATATTTTTACAGTTATTTTATCAACGTACCGTTGAACTGAAGATAAATTCTATTTAAGAGGAAATTAATAATAAGAAAGGAAATTGTCATTATCATTCGTTTAACAAGAACGACACATTACAACAGCCATCCTATTTTATTATTACATTTTTACAGTACCTACCTAATTACGAGATTAATATTAAACAAATTGAAGATAAGAAAATTTTGCCCTTATATTTCTACATGTGTGTGTTTTTTAAGTTATTCGAGTATTGAAAGAAAGAAAAAAGATAAGTAAAAGAATAAACTAAATATAGTGTCACGTGTGACCAAATATAGGTCTCCCACTGAAAACCAGCGCTACAGCTTGCTGTTTTCAGTGGGAGCCTTAAAAAGTGAAGTCGCGAACAATGAGGTATTTACCTACTACAGTATATTATAGAATAAAATACGCAAATTAGGGTTTAACAAATAAATAAAAAAAGACTAACAATATCAGAAAACTTAGACCGTACATAAAGTAATATAAAAAACATGAGAAGTGAAATAAAAGTGTTGAAACGATAGGCGCTAATCCGAATAACATAAAATGATTGAGTAATGTTAATTATTTATTTATTATGTTAGATAAATATATATATATATAATTAATAACGCTTTTTTTATAAATAATAATAAAATAAAACGTAAGTAACCCAACAAAATTAATTAATTACAAATAGAAAATATCATTAAGATCGCTGTCGGCAGGTAAGGTGCCCATGAAGCTGGCAACGTTACCTCTTTGTATAGCCAAACTTATCCTTTGACAGAGGTACGTACCAGATCTTGGGTCACCTGTTAAATCGGTTAGACGCCTGGATAGCTTTTATATGAGTTTTTGTGCCGATGAACCCCAAGGACCCATCGTCTCCACCCCAAAGGGAACAAATATGTATCCATCACCGAGTGATGCATATTTCCACCGCTTTAGGTTTTCGGCAGATTCCGCCGCTGCACCTCCCGCTCTCGATGAATGTTCAATATGAGAGGAGGCTAGCGGGTCCACACAAGTCGCATCCCACACCAGTGGCTTTCCACGACTCCAAGGAATCAACATCATGCCATCAGGCCTCTTACCATCATCACGTGAAATTCCGTTCCGCTCTAGGATGGCCGGCACGTTGACGGTAGTAAAGGCCCGACGCAAGACGTCGTTTAAGGCCGCATGGCGTGAGAGACGGCCCGCACTGCGGCGGCAAGATAAGCCATGGTGACCAAGGCTGTCTACATTGCCTCCGCAGCGGCACATATGGGGAAATGTTCTTGGGATACCCAGGCGTAAACCAACTGCGATTGAGAAGCTGGAATTATCAAGAAGTGTCCCTATGTTACTCGAAGGAGTGGCCTGAAGCCAGTACCCTGAATCTCGTTCGCTAATAGCAATAAAACGTGCTTGATCCGGAATATTGTGATTTGATAATAATATACTTTTGTGAATGATTTTGCACTGTGGCTCATCCCAAAGCTTTTGTAATCGCATGTTTAAAGGGAAATTTTCACTTGGACAGGCAACTTTCCAAGCATTTTTAGCAGTTTCCGCATACACCAGTGGCAGGGACCCTAATGACGGGGAGATAATTTTATCATATAAAGTGCTGACATTGTGAACAGAAGATAAGAATGCTGGTATTTTTCTGATGCCAATTCCACCAAAACGAATGGGCAGAGAAGCCTGGCACCAAGAAATATCAGACAATGAACAATTTAATATTTTTGATAGTAAATTTCGTAGAGAATCGTCCAAACTTGACAAAAGTATCTCATGATTCCAAAGAGAGCAACATCGGAGAACATAGGTTAGCTTGGGGACAAAAAGACAAAACCGAATTATATGATAGGCCATGTGGGAATGTATGCATAGTAAGCGGTCTGAATATTGTTCAAATTTTGAATTTCGTTCATTTTTATATGCTGAGAAAGATTCTTCCAAAATTGGTGCACCTAAAAGGCGAAGAGATTGCTTTTCTATAATTTTTAAATTTGGGGCAATAATGTTGAATTGTTTAATTATCGCATCTCTTCTATCAAAAGGTACTAAATCTGAGATAAAAAGTTCACACTTTGAAAAATTTAGCTCTAAACCAATTTCATAAAACTTATTTATCAAAAAACTGAGATCTTTTAGAACTGTATTTGTTTCACCTCCTAAAGTGCCGTCATCTGAGTACCACATATTTAATTTAGAGTTTAGTTTTAATTAATTATTGGGTGTATAGCGAGACTGAATATTGCCGGTCCGAGTGGATCACCCTGTTGACAACCAGTAGAAGAATGGATAACATCGTCCCTATAAAATAATTTTGACTCCGAACCATAACATTGCCAAAGATAGCTAAATGTTTCTGGAATCGAATTTTGAATTTCTGTTAAAATGCTTGATCTACTTACAGAATTGAAGGCATTTTTTAAATCCACTTTCAAGACCACCTCACCTCCATCATTTTTCAAAAAGGAACGGAGCGCGTGTACTGCAGCTTCGCAGCCGCCTTTCGAACCAAATCCTAGCTGCAGTGGCTGAAACTTTTCAGCAAGTTTAGTCATAATAGATTTACAGCAAACTTTGGAAGCTATTCGTCTATAGGTACAACCTACAGCAATCGGCCTAATGCCACCATCTTTCTTTTTAAAAGCACATAGGTTGGCACCATACAGAATGGAAGCAAAATTTTGGGGTACTTTGCCTGCCAGCATGACATTTATTAAAGCGGTGATATCTGACAGGAGGGTTCGGTCAGTGTCACCGGTAGAACCGAAGACGAGATCTTTAATATGTTGCGGTGTAAGGCCATCCAGGCCTCCAGCCGAATCATTCTTGAAAGACATCACCGCTGTCGTTAAGTCTTTAATTGTGACCTGCAAAGGTAACTGAGGTGAAGCAGGCTGGAAGAGAGGAGGTGCTGCTGATAAAGGATGTTTCTCTTTTAGGGCTTTCAGCATTTCTTGCGAATCAGGCGCAATGACGTCGTTTGAGAATAATAATTGTGGTGCACCTTTCAGGTCCCCTCCTCCTCCATCACTCACTTTACTCTCGACTTTCTGGGATAAAGTACGTGTTGATGTCGGTGGTTGTCTATAATTTTTCTTATTAAAAGTATTTGGGGAAGGAAAAATTTATGTTCTGTGGGGCCGTGGTTGTACAATTATTTTTAAGTGTGGATGTTAATGATTTATGTTTGGAATTGGCATGTAGAACCTGAAAGGGAAAGTATAGCAGCTGCTCCCAAGCACATTCTGGGTTTTCATTTCTGGCTTTTTTAATTTTAATTGATAAATTACTATTAAGTAATTAATTTTAACTTGTATTTTTTTTGTATAAGAAGATATGTTTTTAATTTAGTTTCAAAGTTCCAAGAGATATTGACGATTTTAGCGGCGGTGGTAGATTGTTCCAGCACTAAGTAGCTGCAAATTTGGTGCTTCCCTTAAATGCCGCAGTTTTATGCCTTGATGTAGATAGAAAGAGGTGGGAATTTCGTGTAATGTTTGCTGTAAATTTAATTATTATAATTTTGTAAATTATTTATAATTTTGTTGTAAATAAAATATAAAAATATATAAAAAAAAAAAAAATATTAAAAAAAATATTACAAAAATATTGCTGTCTTATCACCAAACGACATTAGTTTCTTACGCACATATTCTGGAATTCCGTGTTTAAGTACCCCAAACAGTATTGTGTAGTCTTAGGGTGATGGGGGTAGTGTGAGCATCACATCGGGGTCATAGTATATTATGTCTACCTTAGGTGTTTTAGTATTGTACTTATTACGACACTGTTACGGATAGGCTATGACGCGTGACATTATTTTGGATTTATTTTATCAGCTTCTCGCACTCCTCTATTTGTTTATCTTACAAATGATTACAAAGTAATACATTTGAAGTAGAAAAGATTTATAAAAACAGTACTTATCACTTTCAAATTGTAAATTTAACTATTGTACACAGCGTTATATTATTTACATTAACATTTAAAATATGTAAGTACAACTAATACTTGAGCTCTTTGTTACAGTGTTAATAAATTGTTATTTTAAAATTATACAAACTTATACTAAATATTATGTCGATTTTACAATTTTTACTACCACTTAACTCGTTATATAATTAGCAGATAAGATGAAGTGGTTATTTAAAAGTGCATTATTGCAAAAAAAATAGGTTTAGGAGCGGCTCGCTTGCGAGTTATAAAGAGAACATCTCTTAATAAATCATTGCTGAAAGTCCCATGCACGGTCATGTGTAGGATAGCCATGTCAGAAATTTCACGCCTGCATTTAGGACTTTGAAATTTAAAATGTACCAAGCAGTCCTCATACTCAGGTATGGCTCGACTCAATCCCAATTTGGAACTTAATTGTATAAATAATCGCTTTTGAATTGTTTCTATAATTTTCTATATTTTCTATATCTTTGTCAGGTTTGTAAATGGGTGCCCAGACTGAGGAATAGTACTGGAATTGCTGTCTTACTAGTGAGTTGTAAAATATGTTTAGCGAATCTTTATGCTTGAATGGTTTTAAAAGGTTTTTGAAAGGATTTATGATCTAAATCACATACAAAACCAACACTAACTAATTTGGTACTATCTTCATCCATGGAATAGTTAAAAAATTTTGTATTGCATTTTTTCGTGAAACTAACAAATTGACATTTTTATATTTACCGACATGTTGTTAGTTTTACACTATTCATTTACAGTATTAACGTTATCCTGAAGTAAATAACAAGTAAGTAACAGTCATCGATGAAAATCAAAAATAACAGCGGTCCTTAATTTGAGCCCAGAGGGAAGTGGGTTTAAAAGGAATAAATTCAAAACCAAACAATGCAACTATCTGGGAACGATTCATAAGATAACGATATAATAGACGATGATGATTACCATTAAAACATAAGCATTCTAACTTGATTAAGAAAATAAAAAGATTGACGTGATCGAATGCTTTAGAAAAATCTATAATATATAGATTAATAATATAAGTTATAATAGTAAGTAATTTGAATATGTTCACAGATTGAATGCAGTAGACTTACCACTGATAAAGCAATGTTGAACCACATTAAGTCTATGCTTGAAATGATTATAGATTAAGTATTAAATTTTTCCCGAGAGATAATGAAGAGAAAAGTGTAAAGATTATAAACCTTAGTCACAAATATTTTGGCGAAACAGTTTAATATTCTAATAGGCCGGTTGGTTTTTGCGTCAGTTCTGTCGCCTGCTTTATGTATGGGAATGATTTTAGCAATTTCCATAACTCAGAAAAAACCCCTTCACTTAGTGAGTCGTATCAGATTTTCTGTACGATTAACCTTTCCAAGGTTCAGAATGACTGTTTTTCGTGGTAGCTTCCGCTACGCTACCACGAAATGTTGGAAAACAATACCTAACTCAACCTACTACTAACAATAACTCAAAATCTTAATTCAGAGCAGTCGTTCGGATCTTAATCTTGATATTAAATTATTGTAAAAATATTTACAAATTTTTGTGTTTTTGTTTATTCTGCCAAACAATTACTTGTACCTACCTATTACTTTATTGTATCTGTCTGTAATTGTTTTTTTTTTATGAAAATAAGGGACGAGACGAGTAGGACGTTCAGCTGATGGTAATTGATACGCTCAGGATTCTTGAGAAACCCAAAAATTCCGAGCGGCATTACAATTGCGCTCGTCACCTTGAGACATAAGATGTTAAGTCTCATTTGCCCAGTAATTGTATAGTAGAATATACAAAAACATGTGTTTTCGGGTTAGCTATACTATATATAGCTATAGCGGGTACTCCAGAAAACCAGCGCTGTAATATGTTACAGCATTAAGCTG
This sequence comes from Leptidea sinapis, assembly GCF_905404315.1. NCBI lineage: Eukaryota > Metazoa > Arthropoda > Insecta > Lepidoptera > Pieridae > Leptidea > Leptidea sinapis. Next base: position 14,930,452 of record NC_066277.1, on the reverse strand, counting down.
AGGTGGAAGCCTTTTTCAGTGTTTGTTTTTTTTCTTCTTCTTTAGTTTAGTTTATTTTTGTGTAACATATTATAAATATGTAAAACTAAATATAAAATTTTATTCTATTCTATTTATATGGCAAATAATAATAACAAAACAGTAACGGATCACATTTTCAGTTTTCTACATTTCATTTAGTGGACTGTAATGAACAAACAAAAGATATTAAAACTGCAAAATATATTCAAAATTTCTACTTCCGCACCTATAATATTTCTTATAGTCCTTGCAACTAAAAGATCCCTTTCAGCTATGCAGTAAGACCCCTGGAATGTTAATTACTGTTACTGTATCATGTACACAATTAAGTAACGATTAACTGCATATTTACTAATCTATATTTTTAATAATTAAGACAATTGTTTTTTATAAAAGTTAAAATTTAAAATAATACTAATGTTGTGATCTAATTTAAATCATAGGCAATTACCGCATAACAAATCCAAACAGGTTTTTTTGGCGTTCTTGTTTTGCTCGGTAAACGTGTTTTTAATTAATTTAATGAGAATTAACGTGTATTTACAGAACATATAATTAAAATACCAAATGTGGTCTAGCAAGGTTCAGACTATATTTTCAATAATAAATCATAAATACATAACAGGATATTATATCGTTATAATATCCTGTTACGTATTTATGATTTATTTTTAATATGGCGTACGGCAGGTACTGTTACGTTCCTGCGCAATTTTTTGTAAACTTTTGTATAGAGTGTTCGAAACTATACCTACATTTTTTGTCTTCATTCTATTATAAGTTCAATATGTAATAGGAAATAGCACATCCTAAAACTAGAAACCGAATGAGGTGTGCGTATTTCTAAGTACTTTCGATCGACTCACTGGGATTACCGGTCAATTTTCAAAAATTCCGATTGACGTACTCGGCACGAAGCTCACAGCACACAAAATGAAGTTTGAAACCAGTTGAGAAGTCAGAAACATAAAACTCCTCCAGTAAATAATATATTGAATATTGATATACCAAAAGGTCAAAATGATAAAATAAATGCGTAGTCGATCACGGCCATTGACGAGGTCATAAAGGATATGCGATCAGCTGCACAAGGCTACGAAACATCAATCCACGATGTTCTTCATTACCACTTATCATTAGATACTACACATCCGGGCGCCCCTTGCTGGTGGTGACTGCGGCGCCACCTGAGCGCTCGTGGAGGGATTTAATATCAATGATCAAACCCAATAAAAAGTAAATAAAAAAAATGTTTTGTTTAATTTCTCATAACTCCTTGTGACAGCCATACCAAAATAGCTAAGGATTTTGCCCGCTCTTAAGGTTCTCTGTACCGGTTTGTTTACTCATGTGGTTGCGGTCACGTACGCCGCGTGTAACGTGTGGCGAACGCAGAGACCGCGTTCCTCGCACCACCCACAGGTGGCGCTGCAGTCAGCAGTGAGTGCAAAATTACTGTGAGTGATAGTGTAGTGTCTAGTGATAATGCTCAATACAGTGTTAAGTGCAAAACTGACATGGCTACATCGTCAAATCTCCATACGATTAATTTCATAAGCGAATTCAATTGTCGGGCATCATTTCTTTCTTACTAACATCACTGTTGTTACATTGTTCTCATAATCACCCTCATACATTAGCCCTATACGGCGCCTATTTCTGCCGTGAAGCAGTAATGTTTAAGCATTACTGTGTTTATATTCGGTCTGGGGGCGCCGTAGCTAGTGAAATTACAGGGCAAATGAGACTTATGTTAAGTCTCAATTACCATCAGCTTGACGTCCTGCTCGTCTCGTCCCTTATTTTCATAAAAAAAATATGATCATCACCCGCTCCTTATGTTGCGCTCCGGACCATGCTCAAACGTTACTTACCTATAGCTGAGTTCAGTCTTAGCGCGATCTTTGATTTGATATTAAGAGTCATTTGTCAGCTGAGATTATGTTGAGCTTAGGCTAAGACAGCCCAATAGATTCGCCCGCGATTCATTACAGTACATTGTCGAATTTTACTAAGCAAACTTTTACAATTGAAAGTATACTAAATTTTATCAGTATCCAAAACTTATCTGATTAATAGTTTGATATATAATCTGAGTTTTTCCTAAGTCGTCGTTATGGTGGACTTTGCAAAGTCTAGGACTCTATAGATCTAAACCTAACATCGCCAATCAACGACAAACCGCGGCGCGTACATTGAAAAAACATTAATAATATTTATTTCTGTTACAAAAATAGTACAAACATAATAGTGGATATGACCTTCTATTAAGTGATGAACACCTGTGCCAGAAGGCCACGACGTACTAATACATACAATCTTTCATTACTTTATTTTTATTGGAATTATTATTCAATTTTATTAAAAGGCATAAAAGGCATTTATTTTCTCAAAATTGATTCCTTTAGAATTCTTTTTGATGTCATTTCTTATACTACTTCGGAAACAAATGGCGCTCTGAGAGAGAAGAAGCGGCGCAAGAAACTCTCCCGGCATTCTTTTTTTTGCGCTCTTTTTTCTTATTTTAACACTAGCTGACCCAGCAAACGTATTGCCGATATTAAAGTCGCGATACAAAAATTTAAAAAATTTTTTTTCGTGGACCACCTTTAACATTTAGGGGGATGAAAAATAGATGTTGTCCGATTCTCAGACCTACCCAATATGCACTCAAAATTTCATGAGAATCGGTCAAGCCGTTTCGAAGGAGTTTAACTAAAAACACCGCGACATGAGAATTTTATATATAAGATTTACTGTATAATTTCCGTGTCACAACCCCAATATTTATTCATTTACAAGTCGCACAAGAGAATTGATAACTCCAACATTTTACTACGATTTCACCATTGAAGTAGAACGCGATTAGCTTTTAAATTAGATATTAAGCTTAGTAAGCTTACGCCTATAAACAAGTTTACAGATTCAATTCGGATTTCACCAACAAACACTAAACGCAGTTTAAGCCTAACCATGTTTAAAATGCTGACCGCCAAATTTAGGAACTTTAACATATTATTTGATCACTGAGCTGTCACTGGCGTTATCGTTATAGAAACATTGATATATAATAATTTTCATTTTGTTCATACTTATAGATAACAGTTTTGACAGGTATTTGATACATTCGTTTGTTTATGAAATGTAAACTCAGCTTACGTCAACACGTTCAGAAGGAATTAGTGAAATCGCTTTGTGTTTAATCGAGAGCAAGACTGGTGTTTGAACTTGTTTATGTAAAACTGGGTTTTATTAAACTCAGTTTGAAGTGTGATTGGTGAAATCGGGGCTTAATAATAAAATACGAAGAGTCTCCGAGTCGAGTCAGTCCGACTTCACCCGACCGAGCATTATATAGCTTTACCGTTCAATGAGACGACAGTACCAACGGAATATAAAACTATTCAAAAACAACAATGAAACACTAACTCATCATTTTATTTATAAACAGACAATTAAAATCAATTGCGTATAGGCTTAAGACCGTTAATTGACAAACAAGCATCCAATTTAATTCTGGACATCTGTGGAATGAGTAGTTATTATTAATCAGCGGTGGTGAAACCGAGTGCTTGGAATTATGAAAAACGGAGTGCTGTTCAAGAGAAGTCAAATAAATCAATTATTATGTGCTTTGGCTGGTGAGTTTTTATAAAAAAAAATACTTTTAATTGTCTCGTTTTAGTTTTTTAAAGATAATAATTTATCAACCTACGTAGTCCTATTAATTAAAAAATAAATATAACATAATGCTAATAAAAGTATGTCGTAATTAATGAACTAATTAATTTTGTTTTTATTTTTAAAATATTCAGAATTGTAATTGTTACGTTCTAACTCACTCAGCATTCATTTTTTGCGCTCTTTTTAATGTAATATACAATATTGTACTGTCATTGCTATTGGTATAAAATGATCATAATCTAGTCCCATTCTGTCCGATCACTTGATATTCAGCTGTGGAGTAGTAGAAATGACCACATTTTTAATAAAACGTTTAAATTCTTTTATAAATGTTGCCTGAACAGTGGCTGGGACTTTATTATAAAAGTGTATATGCATTTACCCTAAAAGCTATTATGTATCTTACATACATACATTCGAAAAACATTAGCCACCTTATTCTTTCTATAAGTTTCACCTGCGTTTTGTGATTGCAAACATTTTGTTCGAGTTACTCTCTTTGACTGTCGGAGTTGATTTAGATTGTGTGCTGTATATCAATGATAGAGACCAAGCTTCAGGTTTTTTTTTATGATACGAGGTAGAGTCTTCAATAATCTACATTTCTCGTGATAAAATGTTTGGATTCCTTTTTGAATTTCAGACAAATTCGGGATTTAACAGCATTAACAGCCTTTATAGTTCTAACAGCACGGGACTTCTTTTATGGTCTTCGACAGAGGATCTGTTGGTATATATCATTATCATCATCATCAGCCGGAAGACGTCCACTGTTAGATTACACGGTAGATTATCAATCGACAATTTAACTGCCTAGTTTCAGTGACATTTAATGTCACGGGTACACCTTAGTGATATTATAATAAATCTATGTATATTACAAAAGCGTTCTGATTGGTAATTTTTTTTTCATACGCAATTTGCAAAACAATAATAGTAAACATTGGAGCGATAAATAAATATACAAAAAATACAAGAAACAGACCAATCAGAAACAGCCTCATAAACTAAAGACTAGTAAACTTGTCAAAATATAATTGAATTACAATATCACTATAGATAGTGTTTTAGTGACATTACAATGTATCTAAAACCAGGAGTCACTTAAACCATACAAAGGAGTTTTACTAAATATTTGGCATATAGTGCTCAGGGTACATCGCACACAAGTTCTTACAGAGACAGAAGTACATTTTTTCAAATTTAACACAATCGACGACATAATTTAGGTTTAGTTTTCTTGTAATATTTATTGTTCGAAATTATTAGAAACTGTAAAATTATACATCCCTCATAATATGCCTCGTAAAGCTAATAATTCATGTATTTTTGATATACCACGCTATCGAACAAACTAAAACTGTTTTCACCACTACCACGACTGCTTAGGCAATACAATGAGATAAATAGAAAAATAGAGAACTTAGATATATTTTTCAATAGGCCATAGGAATTTAAACATAACCTACGAAAACATCCCAATTAATAAAAATCAACAGGCATTTATTTTTTATCTTTTATTCCTTTTTTTATTGTTCGACAGAGGATCTTTTGGTATATATATCATAGGTATATTGTTATAGCTGTGATATTACAATTTCACTAGTAATATTACAATAAAACGGTAGCCTGTCAATCGACTTCATGTCTAACAATTTAACGGCCTGGTTGTATATATTTATTCTTAATTATACATGAACAGTACACACATATTACAATTACATAATATAGTATTACAAGAAATTAAATTACTAATGTGAGTAACAATAACAGATGTACACAACATTCATAGTTGCTGCTGTGACAATTAACTACTTACTACTTACAAACTTATTATCACGAACTATTAACTAATAACATCATATAAAGTAAGATAAAATAACAAATTAAAGTTCATTATGGACTTTTAGTTATATAAGACTACAATTACTAGGTTTAGTTTTTTTTGTCTTATATAACTATCAAGCTGCCGTGTTATGACGTCAGCACAATCGGGCCAGACTCGTCCGGGTTAATTAACACACTCGCACAGAATACCGGCGTGAGGTAGCGGCCTAGTGCCGCTATGTTTCGCATAGGTAAATGTCGAGGACCGAAGGCCATTGACTGCCTATTCCGGCACTCATATACAAAAGGCGTAGTCCCTGACTCATGGAAGTCAGCCCTTGTCTATCCGATACAAAAAAAAAGGAGACAGTTCGGATCCGGCAAACTACAGGCCTATAGCTATTACCTCCCTACTCTCCAAAATCATGGAGAGCATAATTAACTGCCAGCTCTTGGTATACCTAGAGGGTCACCAGTTGATCAACGACTGGCAGTACGGCTTTCGCCATGGTCAGTCGGCAGGTGATCTTCTGGTATACCTAACACATAGATAGGCGGCGGCTATTGAAAGCAAGGGGGAGGGCCTGGGAGTTCGGCTGGATATAGCGAAGGCCTTTGATCGTGTATGGCACAAGGTGTTCCTCTTAAAACTTCTATCATTTGGACTTACCGAGAGCTTATGCAAGTGGACCTCCAACTTCCTCACTGGGTGCAGCATACAGGTCGTTGTCGACGGTTATTGCTCGAACCTGAAGCCCGTGAACGCTGGAGTGCCCCAAGGCTGTGTGCTATCTCCCACACCATTTCTTCTGAATATCAATGCTATGTTGGACACCTCTAACATATATTGCTATGCAGACGACAGAACGGGCGATGCCCTATACACGGGCCATGCAGGTCTCTCTAGAGAAATCGTCGACCAGTGCCGAGAGAAACTTGTGTCTTCTATCGAGTCCTCTCTTGAGAAGGTCACGGAATGGGGAAAATTGAACCTTGTCCAATTTAACCCCCAGGAGACTCAAGTTTGCGCGCTTACCACAAAAAAAACCCCATTTGTCGTATCACCTCTCTTCGACAACACTTCTCTTACAGCCTCGCCTAGTATCGGAATTCTGGGTCTCGATATCCAATTCCGCGGCCACTGGAGAGCAAAGCTAAATTGGCTTCGTAGAAGCTGGGCGTCATTAATAGCAGCTCGAATTGTCGGGGACCCAGTGCTGTGTGAACGGCTGGATCACTTGGCGTTGCGTAGAGCTTCATTATGTGTCCTTTACCGCATTTATCATGGGGAGTGTTCCGAAGAGCTGTTTCACCTGATTCCTGCCGCCGAAAACCATCTACGCACGACACGCCAAGTTAGGATATCATCCCCACCATCTGGATGTGTGGCGGTCTTCCTCAGTGCGGTTTTCAAGGAGCTTTCTTCCACTTCCTACAAAACTGTGGAATGAACTTCCTTGTGCGGTATTTCCGGGACGATACGACATGGGTACCTTCAAAAAAGCACGTACACCTTCCTTAAAGGCCGGTTACGCTCCTGTGATTCCTCTGGTGTTCCAAGAGAATGTGGGCGGCGATGATCACTTAACACCAGGTGACCCGTACGCTCGTTTATCCCCCTTTTCCATAAAAAAAAAAGAGATCTGACGCTTAACCCAGCTCGTTTTATTTTATTCGAACTATAAATAAACTTGAGCGATAAAACGTAATAATTATACTTTTGTTAAGAATATTAATTGCAGAATATTAAATGTAGAATGTTTGTGTGGTTATAAAAAAGTACATGCAAATTACTTTCAAGACGTTTTTGCTTTTGAGTGTCTGGACTTGTACGGCCAGCACATAAATAAATTAACCAATACTTGTATATATTTATACTAGTGGGAGGCTCCTCTGCACAGGATTCCGGCTAGATTATGGGAACCACAACGGCGCCTATTTCTGCCGTGAAGTAATAATGGGTAAACATTCTAAACCGTCTAAAGGGCGCCGTAGCTAATGAAATTACTGGTCAAATGAGAATTAACATCTTATGTCTCAAGGTGACAAGCGCTATTATAATGCCGCTCAGAATTTTTCGGTTTTTCAAGTATCCTGAGCTGCACCTCTTTGTAATGGGTAGGGCGTATCCATTGCCATCAGCTGCTTTATGCCTTGCTCGTCTTATATCTAACAACCATATTTAATAAGTGAATATTAATATTAAATATAATTTTTTCAACTCCAGATATTTTGCACATATCCTCATCTCACTTTCATCCAATGATTCATATGCGTTAAGTTTAATATGTTTTAATATTATATCTTAATTCTTATCCGTGCCTTGAAATTTCTAATAACTTTTCAATAATAATACTGAAAAATAAATATTGAGTGATTAGCATAAGAATAAACCACAAATAAAATCAATTCATTCATTACTAAGTAAAACACTGACCTCTACTTTTTACCACTGGACTGGCTGCTCACAAAGTGCTTTTGTGCCTGTTTGATATTTTGGCGCTGTAGCGAGAGTCTGCGGTAGTACAACATGACGACCTCAGCTAAAAAACATAGATAGATGGTGGGAAACTATTTACAAAATAATGTGTACTTTATTACGTTGATTCTTAAAGTATAAACACGGAAAACGAAAGGATATTAATTCAAAATGTAAAAACATATCAGAGTACTGTACGCTTCTCTTGCAGCCATCTGTATTATACGTCAAAATTAGTTCTCTGCACTCTCACGAGTGGCGCTTCAAATAGGCACAAATAAATTGCTGTCAAACATATGGAACAGCCTGTCCAGTGGTATTTATACAGGTCAGTGAAGTTAAGACCAAATAGTCAGACCTCACAACAATTATCAATGTTTATAAATATAATTATTATTTATTTGGCATTCACCATTGGCTTTTCATTGTTGCTTCTTCAAAATGTAATGAATATCTTTTTTTCTGACTGTACTTGAAAAATTAAATTTCAAGTTATTCCGGTTAATATACAAATAATAGGGGTTAAAAGTATGAAATTATCGTTTTATTGGAATATGTTATGATTATTAGATATTCCAATTAGTACCAACATTCAGTTATGATAATATTAATAGAATAATTTGTAACCTGTTCATATTATATTGTTTTAGTTATTATAATATTTAGTATATTTTTAGTACTTGTTGTAATATTATATAATCACATGCAAATCTTAGTGATGTCACTTTATAATGAAGTTTTTTTTTATGGTATAGGAGGACAAACGAGCGTACGGGTCACCTGGTGTTAAGTGATCACCGCCGCCCACAGTCTCTTGCAACACCAGAGGAATTACAGGAGGGTTGCCGGCCTTTAAGGAAGGTGTACGCGCTTTTTTTGAAGGTACCCATGTCGTATCGTCCCGGAAACACCGCACAAGGGAGCTCATTCCACAGCTTCGTAGTACGAAGAAGAAAGCTCCTTGAAAACCGCACTGATCACACATCCAGATGGTGGGGATGATACCCTAACTTGTGGCGTGTCGTGCGAAGGTGGAATTCGGCGGAGTTGGTAGTTTCGTATTATTAAGATTGGTAGTAGGGTATCTGTTACGAATTGCTCTCAGCTATTGGGCACTTCTTGTTGGGGCTGTCGAAAGTATCGGACGTGCTGGCTGCTGGTCACCCGACTGCCCTTTTATAAATCATTTAGTGTTACTTGTATATAGTTTTTTTTGTATTTATTTTATCAAAATAGGGGACGAGACGAGCAAGACGTTCAGCTGATGGTAATTGATATGCCCTGCCCATTTCAATGTAGCGCCGCTCAAGATTATTTAAAAACCCAAAAATACTGAGCGGCACTAAAACTGCGCTCGTCAACTTGAGACATAAGATGGCAAGTCTCATTTGCCCAGTGGCGAGGGTACCTTTTTTGCCGTGAAGCAGTAATAATCTAGCCAGCATCCTGTGCAAAGGAGTTGTTAGTATAGTGAAATAATTGAATACATATTCTATTCAAGTAGTTCGTAAAAATGTTTTATTATAAATAGGTAGGTAATTCGGATTGACATAGGACCTTCATGGTTTGTGATTTTTGAGTGAAACTTTTTTCAATTGTTACCTATGTAGTTTTTATTTTAATGTGCAAGATTCGACTATCGACTTTCAGTTGTTTTTATTTTATTAAGCTTAGACAAGTAAGATGGATACTTTAAAAATTCGAGTGATTTTTGAATACAAGTTCCGACGCGGAACTAACGCAGTAAAACAGCTCGTAATATCAATATTGCGTTTGGAGAGGGGGCTGCAGGCTGCTAATGAACGCACCGTGCGATTGGACCTTAAACGTCAAACGTAAAATTAACCTTTCGTGATGGAAACTTTAAATTGAAGAAAGAACCGCCCACACAGGTGAATAAAAATAAATTGTAGGAGGTGGTCGAACTACCCAAGAATTAGCGGCATTATATAACGTTACCTTACCAACAATATTGACTCATTTGCGTCAAATCGATAAAAATTTAAAAATTATTAAAAATGGTTGCCTCATGATTTAGTAGAAGTGGAGGGATTTTTATGAGATAGAGTAATATTTAACGATTTGGCGTCAAGTTACCAGCTTGCTTTTTAACATGAAGCCGAAGGACAATAGCAATTAATTGTAATAATTGGTTATTCTATGCCTGCTTAAAAGTCATAGAAAATAATAGATGAACCAAGCGCAAGACATTTTTTATTACTTTGTGTTGTTTCGAATGTGGCAAGTTTAAAGTCAGTAGCATAATTTTAGCTCTTTGGAGAGGTAATACGAAGAATTTTTCTCCTTCCTTCGTTGCTCTGTTTGCAAAAGTGTTTGCGATTGCTCATCTCTTGAGCAATTTCGTGCCATTTTCCATGTCTTTCTAAATCACTATCTCAATGATCTAGAATAGGGCCTTTTTATGTATGATTGAAAATATTAAAATTATTATAATATTAATAATTAAAATGATCCACTTGAAAATATTTTCAACAGCTCATGATATTTTCTCTAAGGCTTCTGTCTTAGACGTGAGCAGCACCTCATAATCGTTCGTTATTGTAATAATGCATTCATTGTTTCTTGTTCTTCTAGTAAGTTACCCAGCATTCATTTACGGGTTGGCCATCGGATGGATGTCACCAATGTCACTATTACTGCAATCAGAAGATTCCCCGAGAGGTGAACTACTTTCAGACTCAGAGGTATTTATTATTAGAGTACTTTACAGTTGATAACGTGCTCAACCCCAATATTTGCATATTAGGAAATTGACTTGAGTGTCGCTCTTGCAAATCTAAACTTGTTATCTTTCAAAGTGATAACCCTCACTTCTGGGATTAAATTTAAATTATTTGTGAAGTAAATTTAAGTTTAAAATGAAACTATTTTCTTAAGATGAAATTACTACTCACTCCGATGTTATTAGTATTATAATGAAGAACTTTATAGTGAAGTACAAGTAGCACTTTTGTGTTTTGCTCTGTAATATACTTTTTTGGATTTGGTATTGTTTGAAGAACGCACAACTAGTATCTAGCTATCGAAATAAAAGAAATACATAATTTCCTTATTATGATGCGCCATCACTGTCTACCATACCAATCAGCTTTGCAGCGATCTCTTGTCACGTCACGGGATCATCTATAGCGCGAATTATATTTAAAACATCTGTTGGTGTGTCATCTTTTCTGACTATATCATCATAAACATAATAATTTACTTAAGTAAAACAAACATCTTGTTCATGTATATTATGTACATTCAAAGATTCAAACAAGATTATCACAAATTTTAATGTAACATTTTTGGCATACAATTACACCACAAAGTTTGTAAGCAAATATTTTTGTCCAATTTTGAGGATGAATTAATTTATTTCAGATATCTTTGATGGCGTCACTACCATATCTTGTCAGCATACCGTTGTATTATGTGGTAGCCTATATCGGGGACAACTACGGCAGAAAAATTGCATACTTATGGATCTCAGCTGTGGGGTCTGTGAGTATTTTTCAAATTGATTATATTTAGAATCCATACATCATAACCAATTCAGGCCCGTATGCACCAAAGCGGAGAGGAGAGAAGACGAGAGGAAATAAGCCGCGAAGGTGTTAAGTTATTTCTACCAAAGCGGTGAGGAGATCTGAGCTGAGGATAGCTGTGATGTGAGCGGTCGAAATCAATGAAGTGATAGATACGAAAGAAATACGTCGTGTCGTTACAAAACTTATATTTTAACTTGATTAAAGAAGAGGAATTAGAGCTTGAAGAAACAAAATTAATTCTTCAATAATTCAACAATCGAAGGAAACTTAGATGCTGGAAAGAAATCATTTAAAATACACGCGAGCGCGGACGGCGCCCTACAGTAATCTCCACTCAGCCGCGTGGCTTAATCGCTCGACGCGGCACAAAATTCTATAAAAAAATGCGACATCTCGTCTCCTCCCGCTTGATCCATTTTCACCAAAGCTAAGCGGAGAGGAAATGTGGAAATAACGAATCTCCTCTCCTCTCCACTTTGGTGGATACGTGGCCTAAATCATCGAATGATAAATTGTTAGACCATTTGTTATTCCTTTGAAAAGCAGAACGATGGTTTTACCGCCAGACTGACCTTTACAAGAAGTATTTATCGTCAGAGAGAAAACAAGTAACTAATGCTGAAAATATCTGAAAAATTTTCCCATATTGGGAATTGTGTCACTAGAGTCGGGGGATCTATTGTGGACCATCTAAATGCTTGTGTAAATGTGGTTTCTGTGTACTTTGTAAATTGAGATTTTTGACAATTTCTTTTTGTATTGGCAAAGATTTAAGAGACAAAATTCCTCAGGTTCTATGTCCCAAATTCATAAATTGTGCAACAAAAAACGACGTCTTTGATGACGTCGTTTTTTGTTATGATGATGTTGAAGACAACAGGAAAAGAAATAGAAAACTTAATAACGAACCTTAAAAATGACTCAGCTGCTGGGTGAGACAATATCTCACCAAAAGTAATAAAACGTAGTATACATTCTAGTTTCACTCTTAAAACACATCTATCAGTGGGAACCTCTTTTGCACAGGATGCCGGCTAAATTATAGGTACCACAACGGCGCCTATTTCTGCCGTGAAGCACAAATTTGTAAGCATTATTGTGTTTCGGTGTGAAAGGCGCCGTAGCTAGTGAAATCACTGGGCAAATGAGACTTATCATTTATATCTCAAGGTGACGAGTGCAACAATTGTAGTGCCGCCCAGAATTTTTGGGGTTTTTCAAGAATTCTGAGAGGTACTGCATTATAATGGTCACTGCGTATCAATGACCAACAGCTGAAGTCGTGCTCGTCTCGTCAATAATTTATGTCATAAGAAATATAAAAAAAAATATTTCATATATACTTTAAAAAACATATATTTCATATATGTATTGAAACAAATACTTTTCCACAGGTATTCAAACTTTCCGTAATCATCCCTACATCAATCAGGGGATAAATCCTGTGCCAATAGTTTTAGTCGTATTCAATTTATGAACTATTTCTAAAATATGTAAATTATTATGTGTAAAAGAATGTTGAAGATGTATTCTTTAGTTGTAGAAAAATTCTTATGCAAGCATCAGTATGGCTTTAGCGCAGAAAAATCAACAGGGGATTCAGTATCGAAACAATCAGAATTTGTGGCACCCTGTTTGGATGAAAAAGGAAAATGAGTTGATATTGTATTTCTGGACCTTGCGAATGCTTTTGACAGATTTTCTATACCATAACTTTCTTAGACAAAATGGTGCATTTAGGTACTATCTAAGGATTATCTAACAAACAGAAAGCAAAGTGTAATAATAGGTATAATTTTAAATTAACTATTTTTACTAACTCTTTTCGTCCAGTAACTTACGGAGTACCTCAGGGTTCTCGGCCTACTCTATTTCTGATTATTGTGAATAATCTATGCCACTTCAATATTTGACTACATAGTTAAAAAGGGACTTTAATGAAGTTTCCAAAAATCGTGAAAATTTTAATACTAGTGATCTATAATAATATATACTTATAGAACCGTTACTTGGCTAAACTAATTGGCTATGAGTATACAATGTATTAGAGATAGCTTGCCAATAAAAAATTGGCCGCAATTACCTGTAAGTAATTTATTTTGGTAAAGTTAGTCAGCTGCAACATAGTTGTTGCTATGTGCCAAAATATAGTCTTTGCATTTTACTATTTATGATAAGTTAAAATGGCAACCACTCTTTTATCAGTTCCATACATAATTTCCGTTGAAATTACGTAACATTGATTAAAAACATAATATAGTTGCTCCCACTTAACTGGAGCGAGAATCGTTTATTGAAATCATGGCAACCTCTGCTTGTAATTTTTTACTGGCAACCTATCGATAATACATTGTATGCTCCCTAATCGTTCATTTGAAATTAGTTTTGTCAAAAAACGACGAACCTGCAGATTCGAGCAGAGGGATATTGAATAGTGAGTTTATTATACCTGGAATTGTTAAAGTGGATGGGCCTTGAGATAATCAGTGAATAACAGAAAGCCTTAAGTTAACTTAACTGTATTTAATATAACAACATAATATTGACACACTTTTACACAAATTATCTTGCCCCAAACTAGGCGTAGCCTGTACTATAGGTACAAGACAACGATATGTTTAATACAATATACTTACTTAAACAAACATCAATACATATTATAAATATCCATGACTCGGAAACAAACTTCCATATTCATATAAATGATTGCACCTACCGGCATTCGAACCCGGGACCTCTAGCTTAGTAGTCAGGATCACTAACCATTCGGTGATATGGGTCGTCAAATATACATTGGTGAGCTGGTGTCTTAGGTTTATTCATATAATGCTTTTTTGAAGAAACCCTATAGCTCGAACCCGAAGCCCGTGAATGCTGGAGTGCCCCAAGGCTGTGTGCTATCTCCCACGCTGTTTCTTGGAGGTGTCCAACATATCATTGATATGCAGACGACAGCACTGGTGATGCCGTATACACGGGCCATGCAGGTCTCTCTCGGGAAATCGTCGAACAGTGCTGGAAGAAACTTGTGTCTTCTATCGAGTCCTCTCTTGAGAAGGTCGTGGAATGGGGTAAATTGAACCTTATCCAATTTAACCCCCAGAAGACTCATGTTTGCGCGTTTATCACTAAAAAAACCCCATTTGTCGTATCACCGCTCTTCGACAACACTTCTATTAAAGCCTCACCTAGTATCGGAATTCTGGGTCTCAAAATTTCGAGCGATTGCCAATTCCGTGGCCATCTGGAGGGCTAAGCCAAATTGGCTTCAAAGAAACTGGGCGTCATTAATAGAGCACGGCAATACTTCAAGCCGGCCCACATTCTAGCGCTGTACAAAGCGCAGGTCCGGCCACACATGGAGTATTGCTGTCATCTCTGGTCTGGCGCACCCCAGTATCAGCTCGATCCATTTGACCGCGTGCAACGCAGAGCAGCTCGAATTGTCGGGGACTCAGTGCTCTGTGAACTGCTGGATCACTTGGCGTTGCGTAGAGACGTGGCTTCAATGTGTGTCTTCTACCGCATTTATCACGGGGAGTGTTCCGAAGAGCTGTTTAGTCTGATTCCTGCCGCCGAATTCCACCTTCGCACGACACGCCACAAGTTAGGATATCATCCCCACCATCTGGATGTGTCGCGGTCCTCCACAGTGCAGTTTTCAAGGAGCTTTCTTCCACGTACTACAAAGCTGTGGAATGAGCTTCCTTGTGCGGTGTTTCCGGGACGATACGACACCTTCAAAAAAAGCGCGTACACCTTCCTTAAAGGCCGGCAACGCTCCTGTGATTCCTCTGGTGTTGCAAGAGATTGTGGGCGGCGGTGATAACTTAACAACAGGTGACCCGTACGCTCGTTTGTCCTCCTATTCCATAAAAAAAAACAACTACTAAGTCAATCATTCTATTTTCAGATTATTTGGATACTAAAACTCTGCTCGACAAATTCATGGATCCTCATCTTAGCCAGATGTCTAGTCAGTGTTTCCATGGCGGGAAGTTTTGTCACCTGTCCCGTGTATATAAAAGAAATAAGTGAAAACAGCATTCGAGGGACATTAGGATGTTGTGTAAGTATATTTTGTTGTAATAAACTTCGTGGTATACCTAACACATAGATGGAGAGCGGCTATCGAAGGGAAGGGAGAAGGCCTGCACCTTAGTCTGGATATAGCGAAGGCATTTGGTCGTGTATGGTGCAAGGTGCTTCTCTTAAAACTTCCATCAATTAGGCTTCCCAAGAGTTTAAGTCAGTGGACCACCAGCTTTTTCATTGGGCGCAGCATACAGGTCATTGTTGTATTCAATAGTTATTACTCGCACCTGAATCTGCTATATTGTTTCTTCTGCATATCAATATAATATGTTGGACGCCACCATCATGCATTGCTATGCGAATCACATCACTGGAGATGTCGTATACACGTGTGATTCAGGTCTTTTCCGGAAATTGTCTACTAGTGTCGGAATCGATTCCTCTTTTGAGAAGGTCGCAGAATAGACCCACAAAACCTTGACCAATTTATCTCCCAAAAGACTCGAGTTTGCGCATTTTTTTACAAAAAAGAACCAAATTGTGTTGCATAACCTCTTCCTGCTCTTCAACAATACTTCCCTAAAAACTTCGACAAATAACGGATTACTGGGTCTCGATATCTCGAGCGATTGCCAATTCTCCGGTCATCTGGAGGGGAAAGCCAAATTGTCTTCGAAGATTCTGGTCGTCATAAATAGGGGATGGCAATACATCAAGCTGGCCTACATTCTAGCGCTCTACAAAGAGCAGGTCTCGCCACTTACGTAGTATTTCTATTATAACTGGTCTGGCGCCCCCCAGTAGCCAGTAGTGACCACGTATAACGCGCAGAGCTGCTCGAAATTGGGAGGATCCAGTGCTGTGTGAACGGCTAGATAAGTGATATTTTAACCGGTAACCCGTATGCTTATTTGTTCTCATGTTTCATAAAAAAGACGTGTTAGTATAGTAAATTTTGTATTAAATCCTGACTATTAGTAGGTAGGAACGCATAATTGTCAAGACATGAAAGGCATTTATTTTCCCAAAATTGATTCCTTTAGAATTCTTTTTGATGTAATTTCTAATGTACTCGACACTACTACCGCTTCGGAAACAAATGGCGCTTTGAGAGAGGAGATGCGGCGCAAGAAACTCTCCCCGCATTTTTTTCGCGCTCTTTTAATCAAATATACAATATTGTACTGTCAATGCTATTGCTATAAGATAATTATAATGAAGTCCCAAGCTGTCGGATCACTTAGATATTCAGCTGTGGAGTAGTAGGATTTACGGCAGAGCCATTTTTTAGTAAAACAATTTAAGGATAATGCCTGAACAGTGGCTGAGACTTTATTTTAAAAGTGTATACATTGACCCTTAAAGCTTACATAACTTAATATTATGTATCTTATAAAGCCTACTAGAATTAAAAGAAAAAGAACAGCCTAATAAAGTTTTATTTATTAAAACAAAACCATTGTTTTGATAACTATATTAAACTACCACTACGGGGAAGTGTACCAAGAATGCTCGAAGTATTTCCGATTCGGTTAGCAAGCAACGGAGCAGCAGTTGACCGAAATTCTTGTCACCGCTTGGGTTTCCAGTAGCCCTATTGAGGCGCGAAGATAGTACAATCTCCGCGCCTGTTGGTCTCACGGACAAAGTGCCTCGACAACAAATGGTATAAATTTGGTAAAAATGGTTTGCCATCTTCGGAAATCAAAGCAGCAGCCGCAGCAACAACTGAAGTAACCTGGACATGAGAAGAATGACTTTCTAGAAACTGACCATCTTAATGACGACATAACAAACACAAAGTTGTTATGCCGACTACTCGGTTAAGTCGAGTTAGTAAGTATTTTATTGGGCGATGTTTATTATGCTTCTACAATATGATCCCAGAAAATGTACAAAACAAATGTGTTGATAAGTTTAAAAGAATTGTTAAAAAAAGTTTGTGTGGGAAAAGTTACTATAGCATAAACTATTTTCTTAATGATACTACAGACTGGGAATGAATCAAAACACCCTCAGGCTCTTTAATTATAAATGTTTTCTGTACGATATTACATTGTTATCCATATTTTTATTTAAGCCCGCCTAGTTTCTTGTACCCGTTCCCCTCAGGTCTGAGGCAGTCTATTTTGAATGGGTAGTTTTTGACGTCCAATAAGTGATTTTGAATCCTACTTTGAATAAAAATATTTGAATTTGAAGGAGCCAGAGTGTCGGCGCAAGTCGCATCCCACACCAGCACCATGTGCAGATGACATTAATGCTGGCATGACGACTGATACGGCCCGCCGATTTTAGGCAGAATAGCCCGTGCCGTCAAAGAGCATCTACTTGCACGGCACATCGGTTTTGATATGGTTCATTTAATTTTATACAATGCGAGCAATGCACTTTTTGCTGGCTAGTTAGTTATCTACTCAAGCGTGTTTTTAATGTCCGAAACCATTATTTTATTTAAATACTTATCTATTTTCAATAAAAAAGCACCAATGTGACATTATAATGTTTATATCAAGTCATGTTTAAAAATTGCGGTGAATTTTTCTCCTTTTCTTTTCTTTCTATTTAATTTCTTCCTTTATGTTTTTCTTAATTTTTATGTATTATTTTTCTTTTTTCTTAAACTACAAATTCAGTCATATTGTGTTAAACTTTTATTAGCATTCTTTTGAATTGGCGTATCTATTTTGTTTTACCTTTATATACTCTTTACAATTTGTTAGCTGCAAGGAATCTTTAATAAATAAATAAAAATGACTTATTTTAAATCAAGCTTATTGACTAGGTTTCTACTAGCATATCCGTTTGTAATGATTTTAATTAAATGAATTATTTCTTTGTTTCAGACAATCATCCTTTTTACCATGGGTGGACTTTTTGCTTTTATTATTGGGGACTTATTAAGCTACCAAGTTATTTTACTTTTAAGTCTTAGTTTGTCGTTGCTCAGTTTTCCTCTATTCTTCTTTTTGCCAGAGACACCTTCGTATCTTGTACAGAATAGCAGAGTTGAGGTAAGAACTATGAAACACACATAATTTATTATTACAGCTGTTTTCAAAGCCAGGCTATCCTCCCATTTATTTTTCCCTATTACTCTCTCTGTAGTCTTCTGGTGGTTCTATTTTTTTGTACTATATCATTCTCGAAGCCTAGTGGTCAGTGACCGGTAGAGGTTCCGGGTTAGAATCCCGGTAGGTGGAAACATATTATATTGTATTATATTTTAAATATTAAAACAGCCAAGATATAATGTAAAAAAAATTAAGCCACTGGTTCAATGGATTTTGAATTCATGCTGACAAAATATCAGATATGTTGACGAAAATAGTGTGCACACTTTACAAAAATTTACAAAAAGTTTTCTTGTAATTGTAATGTTTTTTATTGAGAATCTAATTGGGCATGAACACCATATATCCAAAGAGTTATGTGCTTATATCCAAATTTTTATTTGTCCCAAAACTTGTGACCAATGCTGAATACAAACCTGTACCCTCAAAGCGAAACTTTTGGGGCTCTTAACCAAATGGCACTCCTGTTTGGTTAAGAGTACAACTACGACAATTGTCCCATAACTCATCATATGAAAATTGCAAATGTTTGTTCTTCAGTAGAAACTCCATCTATAAGTTCTACTATAATTTAGTTTATGGCATGAGAGTGGTTCTGAAATTCAGTGGCAGGAATTAATTAATTATGTAAATAATATTACGTTTAAAATATTTTTTAATCATTCAAGGATGCACAAAAAGTATTATGTTGGCTAAGAAGGAAGAACCCTGCAGACAGAAGCATTCAGGAAGAAATAATGTTGATACAAATTGAACAAAAAAATGATGAAGCTGTTATTGGGAAAAAAATAATAAAAACTATCGGTATGTTGGAAAATTATTATTTTTTATAAATTGCTCGAATGAAATCTAGTCATTGGAATAAGTAGATGTAAATATGTATCATCAGAAATGATGCTCAATCAGTGTTCAAGAAGTACTTGAATAATTATTGAATCATTGTATCTCTGCTATATTATTTTAAGCTGTGGAAAAAAAACGTGCCTTGAGCTATACAGGCCGTTCGTTCGAATGTTGTGTTACGGCCATTTTAAAAGACTCATAATTTTTGTTATTGCATTAAATGCATTATATGCATTCAATTAGTTAAAAACTTATACTTTGAACAATAAAATATGAAGTCGTGATAAACGATGTAGAATCCTGCACCTCTAGGCATACGCCCCAGTTGCCTAACCATTTAACCAACCGTCCAGATGCATGATCCATAAACATACGATGACTTTTGCCAACTTGTAGGTCAAGTAATTCTGGCAGCTTTGGCTATTCAGTTTTAACGATATCAGCTTCTTGGATACCTAGCACTGCGATATCAATATTGCTTGTTATTTATAAATAGTTATAAGTTTATTTTAATATAGTTTTTATAATGATAACCGCTGCCTATTCCAAGTTGCAACATCAGGGAAACAACAAGGGCGTATTCAAGTATTTTATATCTGCTCGCTTTTATGATTTTATCTTGAAAATACTGTGGAAGTTTGTTTGCCCTCGAATGAAAGATTCGTTAAATTACAAAATGCGTTTTTATTTTCAGTCTCCGACAAAATACTATTCAAAGCATTCCAAATATCACTTATAGCGGTTCTTTCGAGAGAATTCTGTGGTGCGGTCCCAGTGATGAATTTTGCAGGAACTATATTTGCTCAAGCATCAAATAGCTCAAAATTAATGCTTAACCCTAATCAGCAAGCAATGGTGTTGGGCGTCGTGCAACTGGTTGGATCCATTGTAGCTTCCAGTATTGTTGAAAAATCAGGACGAAAGGTAAAGGTTGACCATAATGATGCTCAAATTATACCAACAAACATGTTTGTGTTTGTTTGTTAGACTTTCAACCGATAATAACTGGTGTAGAGAGATAATACAGCTTGTGCATATATTTCGAAAAATTTTAGCCGTTCTCGAGGCATCATGATACAAGCAGAAAGAATTTCGTACGTTAACCTTTTATTGCCTATCTCAGACACTCCCGTAAATAAAATGCGTCTCCCTCGAACAGATGCAAAAGGTGCCGTCCTTGGGGATTGTAAGCCTAATAACTGAGACTGTAAGGACAAATGTTACCAGTGATTACTTACGGTACGTAGACCTAGTCGCTAACTATGGCCTGATGTGAAAGCTCATGGTCGAATCAGAAATGAAGAGGTCCGTAGGAGAATTAACTTCACTGACATAGGCCAAATGAATGCGAACCTGAAGTGACAGTGGGCAGGGCACATAGTTCGACGGACAGACTACCGGTGGGGAAGAAAAGCCCTCGAATGGCGACCACGTACCGGAAGATGTAGTGTTCCCGATGGCACAAGATGGACTGACGATCTGGTCAAGATCGTTGGTCCATCAGCATGTTGGGTGAGGGCAGTACAGGACCGATCGTCATGGAGATCGTTTGGGGAGGCCTTTGTCCAGCACGTGTTAGTGGACGTCTTCCAGCTGATGATGATGAAGTTTATTTACTTTGACCTTTAACTTTGTCGATAAGAAGGCAAAAGCAGTTGGCGTGGAGGTATTGAGATTACCTCCATACCACTGCGAATTGAATCCCATCGAACTAGTGTGGGCAGATGTCTGGGGTATATGGTCCGGCAAAACACAACATTTAAGATGGCAGATTATAAAAAGCTGCTCCAGTAGGCTTTATGCAACATTTCAGCAGAAACATAGCAAAATTGCATCAGTCACGTAAAAAAAGGAATCTATATTAGATAGACTAGAGGTCAATGTAGATAAAACTATTGATTCTTTTGTAATAAATATGACGCTGTCGGAAAGTAGTAACTCCGATACAGATAAATCGGATGCAGATTTTTGTTTTGATTGGTTATATCTGCCAAATTTTGTTACTCAATTTTATTTCGATTTAACTGTTTATATACTAAAAACAAAATAAATAATTTATAAAATACTTTTAATAAATTAAAATATTTATTATTTTGTACTTCAAATATTACATATAAACCGCATTTAATACAAAAATGTTTGTGAAGCCGTTGAATTTGATAATGGGCTTTCATATTCTGCCTGCATATTTCTAATAAAGTTCTTTTCGAACATACATAATTTTATATTATGAATAATATATCGTGTAACACTTTAATATATACCTACTTTTTTTCGTTTTCAGTTACTGCTTTTCACAACCAGCCTTATATCTGGCATTAGTATGTTTCTACTGGCTACATGGTTCCTTCTGAAGAATAACGACATTGTTGCTCCAGCATGGATTCCAATCTTAACACTTTGCATTTGTATACTTTGTGATGCAGCGGGTCTATTGCCCCTTGGAGTAGTTATTGTTGGAGAAATATTTTCTTTCAAGGTTAGTTGAAAAAGTATTTTTAAATATTATTGTTTTATAAGTTCAATGATGTATCTAGGATTCAAATTATGGCTTTTTCGCCAATGCTCCTAAAGTACAAAAGAAATGATGAATATTGACATAGTCGGACATCGTTTTAATCTAATAAAGGGACAATTGGGAGGATTTTTTGCACAAGATGCGTGTTAGTTGCATACCACATCGGTGCCTTTTTCTGCCGTGAAAAAGTAGTGTGCAAGCTTTAATATTTTTAATTACTGGGCTAATGAGACAACATTTATGTCTTAAATTGACGAGCGCAACTGCTATGATATTCAGAATGTTAGTTTCAAAAAAGAATCCTCAGAAGACAAAGGTCACTAACGTTGGGTCTCATGGTCGCTCAGAGTGGAATGCTATGCTCGGAGTTCCCTTGCGAGATCGAATCAGAAATGAGGAGATCCGTAGGAGAACCAATGTTACCGACATAGTCCAAATGATTGCGAAACTGAAGTGGCAGTCGGCAATGCACATAGTTCGACGGATAGATAGCCGGTAGGGCACAAAAGTCTTAGAATGGCGACCACGTACCGGAGGACGCAGTGTTGGTAGGCCCCCTATAAGATGGACCGACGATCTGGTCAAGATCGCCGGAATATGTTGGACGAGGGCAGCGCAGTACCAATGGTCGTGGAGATCTTTGGGGGAGGCCTGTGTCCAGCAGTGGACCTCTTCCGGATGATGATGATGAACGCGTGTATTACACATTTAAATAAAACACTTTTTAAAGGATTAAAACGCATTTAATTGTAACTATGTTTAAACAAAATCAATAATAACAACAAATAACAAAATAATAAAAGGAAGATATAATATGCCCTCGCACTTCGTAAAAATAACGCGCCTTACCTTGTTTTAACAGCAAAATTTAAGTAACGCAAGTAGAGCAATTGTTAGCAATTATTAAAATTTATTGTAGTAGGCGTTATTTTGCGGAAATCCATAATTATCCAAATGTTTTAACTTTTCTTTAGTTGTAATTCCGCCAATATTTGTCTTTAAACAATTCGACACGTGTTTCAGTCAGTCAGTCTGTGCCTCGTGCCAGAGTTTTGCGAGTCAACATCTTCTGAGGATGCCTCGTGTAGAGGCGAAAGACGTGTAGAATTGTTTAAAGATAAATATTGGCGGAATTAACACGAAAGAAAACTCAAATCATTTGGTTAGAAATTATGTTGTTAAAATGTAAATTGGTTAGATAGTTCTCAATAGCATCTTCAGTAACTATTTTACTTTCATCTGTTTTCGCAACAAGAAGGAATGGTTTTCAATAATTGTCATACCTGAAATCTTTCGTCAATATTTAACTTTATGTTTCCTGATTTTTGTAGGATTATATTTTCAGGGGAATACTAACTAACTAGGGAAACTTTTATGCTGTGTTAAAATATTCATAATTTATAGTTTATGTTTTAAGTTTTGTATTATATGTTTGATTGAAATGTATTTTTAATGAAACATTATTTTCAGTATCGCGGCATCGTGCTGGGAATAACGTTAGCAATTGCAAGCCTTTTGGACTTCGTTCAGTTGATGATATTCAAACATATGTCACATCTTATTGGGGTTGAATCATCATTTTACAGTTTCAGCATTATGTGCCTTCTGACGTCTTTGTATGTCATATTTTGTGTGCCAGAAACAAAAGAGAGACACCTCGATGAGATTTACAATGATTTAAGGGGTAAGAGAAACGATGCCATTAAGGGGGCCGATAGAGAATCAAACTGTAAATGAATGAATAAATGTAACGTTTTGTGTAAATATATTTGTTAGTAAATTGTGTTTTCTTTTCAAAATTTACCACCAGAAGGTGCTACACAGAATTCCGGCCAAATCGGTACCACTAAGGAAACGTTATTGTATTATTCTTTAAAAGAACTTCTAGCGCTCTACAAAGTGCAGGTCCGGCCTTGGAGTATTGCTGTCATTTCTGATCAGTCGCACCCCAGTATCAGCTCGATTCATTTGACCTCATGCAACGCAGAGCAGCTCAAATTAACGGGGTGAATTAAAATGCTCTTTGAAGGGCGTTATGTAGAGACGTCTCTTCAATATGTGTCTTCTACCGCATTTACAACGGGGAGTGTTACGAAGAGCTATTTCATCTAATTCCTGCCGCCGAATTCCACCTTCGCACGACACGCCTCAAATTAGGATATGATCCCCACCATCTGGATGTGTGCGGTCCTCCACAGTGCGGCTTTCAAGGAGCTTTCTTCCACGTACTACAAAGCTGTGGAAGGGTACCTTCATTGTGCGGTGTTTCAGGGACGATACGACATGGGTACCTTAAAAAAAGCACGTACACCTTCCTTAAGGGCCGGCAACGCTCCTGTGATTCCTCTGATGTTGCAAGAGAATGTGGGCGGCGGTGATCACTTAACACCAGGTACGCTCGTATTTCCTATTTTTCCATTAAAAAAAATACCAACACTACAGTCAATGTCAATATATCGGCCCATCTTCCATTTAATGTATTGCCTTTAATACGTGACTGATGATAAGAAACAGCATTTAATATGCTTTTAGTCGATTACTTACAAACATTTGCTTAATACGAGTATACTCAATAACGGATGAATAAAATATGACTAATGGTATTATCAATTAATTATTTCTGTCTGCGATATTACAAGGTCATATATTTGTATATATTTTAAACATAGCCAAAATAATTAATTACAATAAATTGTAATTAAATTGAAAAGCAATTCGAGTAAAATTTATTAAGCTTTAACTAAGAGACACTGTTAGAAAAAGGAAAAAATTGATAGATGCTCTTGAGTACGCTGTAACACAAAAGTGGCGCTGGGCAGATACTGTGGCGAGATTCATGGACAAAAGATGCACAGTTTAAGCGACGATTTGGGAAGGACCATCTGGCAAAAGAAAAATAAGCCCCCCAAGAAACAGATGGGTACATGAAATAATAAAAATGGCAGGAAAAGAATGGAGAGGAAAAATACTGATGAGGGATACATGAAGTAAGCTTGCGGAGCCTGGTGAGACCCAGAGTGGGGTTCCAATAACATAACCTTTATATTTAATTTTATGGAACAGGAGGACAAAGAAAGCGTACGGGTCACCTGGTGTGTTAAGTAATCACCTCCACCCACATTCTCTTGCAACACCAGAGGAATCACAGGAGCGTTGACGGCCTTTAAGGTGGGTGTACTCGCCTTGTTTGAAGTATGTAAGCATGTTTGACGTATCGTCGCGGAAATACCGCACAAGGAAGCTCATTCCACAGCTTTGTAGTACGTGGAAGAAAACTCCTTGAAAACCGCTCTGTAGAGGATCGCCACACATCCAGATGGTGTGGATGATATCCTAACTTGAGGCTTGTCGTGTGAAGGTGGCAGGGTACCTAGTTTTAAAATGATAATATGTTTTCGAAGATTGTTGGAATCAATAAATTATTAGCTTATTTATATTATTATCATTATTAAACTTTAATCATGTACTATAATAAAAAATCTAATACATACATTTATTTGCTGAAGATAAATTTATATATGATTCACAATAATTTCATTCTTAAACCTTGAGCGAAATTCATTAAAATAACAATTATATAAGCTATTTTAAGGGTCCTTGTCCTGTCAGTGTCCGCATCCTATTATCACAATACTGTAATAGAACAGTACTTTAACATCAATCTAGAGCGCCGACGGCGCACACACACAAACACTCGATTTACGCGGCGAAGCAGTCTTGGGAAGACAAAACTATTGAGCGCCACGCCGTACACCGCCGAGAAACGTAGCAGAATATTAGGTTGGATTTGGAACGCTATTATATGTAGATGAACATTATCTTTTGTTATTTGGTAGAATTCTCGTGACAGGCATCGTCATGCCACTGCTTGTGGCGGTGACGTGGTGCGGGTCGCTCCTTTCCCTAAAATATGGTCGAGGGAGGCGATGGCTGGTTCATGCGTCATGCTCGTGAACGGGCACTGCTTGTGATGGCAGGATGATCCTCTCATCGGGAAATCTGATTTATGTTTTTTTTATTTTCTTTATTTTCGAAATTAAAGTAATTTTTTTTATATAATAGCTAATCAAATGCTTGCATGATGCCTTTATTTTATTTTCGGTATGTCTGGATTGATGCATCTACTGTATTGTACTTCAAGTATGTACTCAATAATTATAACTATGTTTTTACGTTTGTGTATTTTGTTACATGACTTTTCATGTTATATTGTAATTGAATGGATTTGTAAATTTAATTGATAATAAGAATCTTTAATACCATTTTGTTTTGAAAAGAGCGGTCTTAGAGTTTCTTGCTCGTTTGTCTCTAAAGCAAATCTGCCTTCCAAACGAGCTGTATGAAAAAATTACATATTTCAAGTAGAATGCAATTTACCTACGAAATAAAATATTTTTGATTATTTTATTATGCGCGCGGAACATGGATTGTTTGCAGGTGGCCAGAAGCGTCCCTTCAATGTCCGCACGCATGACGGTAAATGGCCCCTAATACAGTATTTTATCATCACACATTATATCTACAAAACAGCAAATTGGACGAGAACAAGAACGTAGTTAGCCAGGACGGCGATAAAGTGAAGCGGCAGAGACGCATCAACGACAAAGAATACGCCACTGATCTTGTCCATATTATGAATTTTGTTTATACGCAGTGCATTCATCGCAAGACGTCTTATGATTTCTGAAAACAGAACAATAAAATCGATACGTTTTAGAATTTTTTTATGACATACAAATTATCTTTTTTCTCAAAAACGCATCTTGTAAATAAAGATGAAATAATCATCAAATGTCATCTACATACAGTACGGAAAAACCACGCGACGATGATATGATATCAAATTGTTATTGACTTCTATGTACTTATTGTTCAAAAAGTAAAAAAAAACTTGTAATTTAAAGATATTTTCAATTCCGCACAAATTAGCGTATACTGAAAAAAAAATCTAAAAAATGCCATTTTTGTTCGATGACTTGTAACCAAATTATTTATTTAACACATTTTTTAATCATTCATAGATAAAAAAACGGTAACATTAAAGAAAAAAGAAGAAAACAGAAACAGTATAAACATATACTTATATTAAACATAAATACATTATAGTAAAGAATTAAGAAGTCCATACAACTTAAGCTGTATTCAAAAAAATTCAAACTGAATATATAATTAAAAAATCAAAATACCTAAGCCTAAAATAAAGAAAAGTTTAGAAACTATTGATCCTACGTTATAAAAATATTAAAAAAATTTGCAAAACTTCATGTAAATTTAAGGCAAATGGAAAAAACAATGTCTTCAGATCATGAAGTGGCTTTTCCATTTGAAGAATTTGCACTAAAAATTCTATAACTTTTACTCCAACAAATACGAAAGGTCTGAGTTTTTCACATTTTGCCGCTAGAACATATTGTTAGAAATAAGATTCAAAGATTTTACCCGTAGGACTTTGGTACTCGTATGTAAATTACAAACAAAAATCGAAACTTATATAGATAATGAGTTTAGCGAACCTATTGCTGTTCTAGTGTTCCTAAATATAGAAATATGTTATAGTTCAGATTTATTTGTTGTAAAGATTTATTTAAAGCATTTAAATTACTTGACCAAATTGAGGATCTCTAGGGTGTATCTGTATCTAATCATTGTAAAATCAGTAGTAGAAAATGTAAGTTACAAAGGAATATGATTTTCAAGAAATCACTTTGCAGACTAGATGAAATTGAGGAAAACTATACCTTTATTAGCAGGTTGCACTTTTAATCTAAGTAACTTGAGACCTATATTCGTTATGCCTTCGTTAATTTAAATCTTTGTAACGGTAAAACTTTGGATTTACAAAAGGTCGACCACAGTCAACAGTTAGACACTGCAGTTAGATCATTTTGACATATGTTCATCGGGAAGAAACCCACGATGCAGCTGGAGTTAATGATCTAACTGTTCAATGATGTTTAACATCACACCGAGGAGAAATAATCTAAAAAGTTAAGGGCAATATAACAACTTTGTTGGAAAAATCTATCTATAGAAATACTAAAGCGCTCTATCCTTCCGCCCTTCTTATAACCCATCTACACCAATGACCACCGATTTTAATAAGCTTCAATTTTAATAATAAAATTCAATTTTAATAAGCTCCACACAGAAAACGTCCTTCGAAGAAAAAAAAACTCCATAACATAAGCAGTAACGAATGTTTGGCAGCTTAACTTTTTAAGGAATTATGAACTTTTTAGTTTAACTCTGATTATAAATTCTAGTAATTTAAATAATAATTGTTGTTGTATGTATTGCTGATACAGAAGAGAAAGTCAAAATTGTCTTCATAACTTACTTGAAAATGGGTAGGTTGTAAATCTAATCAATGCAACATTAGCTCGTAATAGTTCCTTGTAATATATTTCGGATGTAATACACAATAGAATATCAATAATGATTCCCTTTGATATCCACAACAAAGTACTGACAGCATGAGACGTGAATTCAGTTGTTCGATTACCCTGTAATTTTATTTAATTGAGATCTACTGTTGTGCCTTCGCATATTATGATCACTCTGATCATTTTACTTATAACTAGCTGACCCGATAGATGTTGTTTTGCATATAATAAATAAAATACTGTTTATTACGAATTCGTACATAATATTTCATAACATCAAGAATTATTTCAAAAATATTCTCCCTTTTGTTTTAATGAAATTGTTTTACAGCAGAACTGTTAAACTGTGCTTAAATTCCCTCATAGAAAATTTGTCAATTCAAAACAAATAATATTGGAAATAAAAATTATCGTGTCTTTCAAGTTGGCCTAATTAAACTGAACTCCATGAAGTAATCCCTCCCCATTTGAATCCGTTCATTAGTCTGGGAGATCACTAGAAACAAACATCAGGACACCGGATTTATAATTAAATTAAGATATCTTTAGTAGTGTACTTGTATATCGATATTTATGAAATTGTGGTGATACGATCAATTAATAAAGTGATGTTAAAAAGTTTAGTATCGGTTAATAATATAATTTTGATTTAAATATTACCTCATTTTTAAATCCTAAGATCAATATTGCAATATATGATATTGTTTGCGTAAATGTTGTAACGAAGTGCAGAAGAACCTGTTTCATTAAATAGTATTATTACTTCAGCCATAAATGATATTAATTATTTTAAGAACTAATATTGGACTAGTATTGTAAGATTTCCTCTGGACAATTACGTAACTTACAACCGACTTTGGGTCTTAATTACGTATCTGACGATGGAACTCAAAAAGTATTGTAAGATTTCCATAAAATTTTATGATACGTAATTAAGACCCAAAGTCGGTTGTAAGTTACGTAATTGTCCAGAGGACGGTATTAAACCTTAATTTTATTCTCAATAATCAGAGTCACCTGTAAAAATATCCTTATTGTCTTTTGTATCACTATTGTCTATGTAATTTTCTTTAAGAATGCTAATGTTTGAAGAAAATTCTAACTGATCAGAACCAATCAGTACGAATTTTGTCAAAAAATAGCAATTCTTTCTGTGCTAAGTACAAGATCCCAGTTTAGGATAATATATAATAACGCTTCTTAATTATTCATGACTCATAATAAGTGATCTTATCAAAGCTCATGATATCGGTAATGCTACTAGATATTTCCGTAGTAAATAGGAATTATAACAATATAAAAATGTGGTACGTACCGAATATTTTGCATATTTCTTTATTGAAGACGATGTTAATACTATAGCTTCGAATGAAGTAAACATAGTTTTATATGTAGCAATACCATCCTTAACAGCCATAACACTTACTGATTCAGCATATACATTATTCCATGTTTTTAATTTTAATCCCATATAATAAACGAAGAAAAATTCATATATCACTTCTACTTCAAGAATCCCAGAGAATGCTACTAAAAAGCATCTTGATCCAGAACTATAGGAATCTAGACTTATTTTTGTAAATATCAGTATGAAATATACCAGTGATATACCAATAGACATTACCCACATTAATATTTTGGCGTGTTTCTTATCGCCATCACTATGTAGGCGCCGTTCTACTTCTTGCGTTTCCAATATTAGCTGTATATTTGCCTGACTCTGGTGTATATTCAAAAGTGACACAACAGTAAAATTAAATGCAATAAGAACATTATTTAAAATATGGAAACTTAATACGATTGGACCTAATTCAACTATTGATAAGAAGTATCTTAAAGCAAATAAAATCAACAAGTATACCACGACATTCGCTATCACTGGTATAGCAATATATTTTTTAGAATTGAATGTTATAAATCCATTACTGAGGTGATACATTCTAAAACAAAGCATAGTACTCAACAAATACATTGGTTGCAAAATATCTTCAAATTCTTTGCTGACATAGTTGTTATAAACATCATTTGATAAATCAGGGTTGTTCATTGTGCTGCGGAATTAGGTATTATCGTTGTTATGATTTGTTTTATACGTCTTTATTTAAATCACGTAAAATTATGTAAAAGTATAATCAATATTACTAAATGTTACTGCTAACGTATTCTGCAATAGCACTGCGACCAAAATGATTGTGGTAATACGGCTTGAGCTGTTTGCAGTGCATGTTGGAATACAATTGTTATTACAAATGCATTTCAAATTTCATTACCTAAGTACTTTATGCGCAAGCAATTATTAATTAAGTTTTATAACCTGATTACTTTCAAATACTTGCATGTTACATATACAGGCTATCCAAAACTGTGTGGGTTGGATTTCCATAAATATAACACCCCTAAACCTAACTCAAAAAGGACCCTCAATTTTTTATGGTTTTCGAGTTTGGACATTTTTCTTATCTTTTGTCGAATGCTGACTTATAATAAATTTGTAATTATCACAGGGTAAGTAGTTTACTACAGGAGCAAGTCTGCTGCTGCACGGCGTTCTGAGTGGAGCTAGTTAAGGGTGCTCACTCTATAGATTTATGTCTTGTCAGCCAAAGTAGAGCATAGCAACAAGTTGTAGGTACATTTACTTTACACGTGTAGAACTTTCTGGAAACAATATTGCTGATGTACCAATTTACTTTCTGTGAAATAAGTAATATGACTCTCTTTGTCAGAATAAGCTATATAAAGTAAGTTTCGGTAAAACTAAGTATTCTGTGTTTAGTCTTAGCTCCGTAAACATTGTAAATTGGGTTTATTGAATAAAGTAATCTCTTTATTAAATAACCATTAAGTTATTCCTTGGCTAGCTACTTTGCAGAGAATTTACATACGTTAAAGTTAGCTGAGTTTAAGCTCAGCATAATATTTGATTTCTTTTTATGGTTATTTGCTTTTTATCACACTGAGTATTAATTAGTAGTAGTAGAAGTCTAAGTACTCTCTATAGATCTCAGTCTAACTATTAAGCAAAGGCTATGTGAGTATATACCTCTCCTTGCCATAAATACTGAATTAAAGAAAAACAAAATTTCTATTGCAAATAACATTTATTACTTATACACTATGTTAGTTTAATACATAAATATAAAAAGCTTATTGAGAGTGGTCTCTATTGGCAGCAATACAGTCCTTTAAACGTTGAGGTCAGTTATGAATATAAACACGCACTCTTTTCATGGGAAAATTGTTCACTGCCAATCGTATGTATTGTTTTAGGGACTCCAAATTATCATGGTGTTTAGAGCAAGCCGTACTCTCAACTGACCATAAATCATAATCCAGCGGATTAAGATCGGGACTAGACGACGGCCAGTCATTTGTTTCCAACCAAGACTGCGTAGACCGAGCTTTATGACCTGGCGCTGAGTCTTACTGGAAGGACTCTTCTTGGTCATCGAACATGGTGTTGTTAGGGGGCTTCACTACCTTCTCAAGAATGATATCTTGATACACTTGAGTCGATGTTTTGATACTTTTTCACAAAAGTACGGATTAGTCACTCCTTCATACCAAACCATCACTGAAGTCGGATAGTGCCCACGTTGCAGTCTGTCGACTAATTGGGTAGCTTCCTTGGAGCTTCGAGCATAGATACGGTAATTTATTTTGTTAAAATGTTGCTTAATTGTAAACAAAATCTCATGCGTAAACAATTTTTTTCTGTGACCTCCCTTTGCGCTTCAGTGGTGGTGATAAAATCTTTTGCTTTCGGACAGGATTTCTTTAAAGTTAGGTATAAATTTCAAGGAGACCGCTGATTTACTGAGACCTTTACGCGTACTTATAGCGTACTTTTCTATTACTTGTATTGTAATGAAACCTATCACGAGAATTCAACCCAATAACAAAAAAGAATGTTCTTCTATGTATTATGCAATACTCATTAAATACCTCATCTTACGAAACCATAGTGACTTACAAAAAAAAATCCATTGTGAATAATCGATTGGGCAACCCCAGAGAAACCAAAAATGTGCTAATCTTATGGCCTAAACACATGGTCGGATTTGGTAAGGCCAGACCATAGGACGGTGCAGTGAGCGTTGGTGGACGCCGTCGTACTCTGTACGGTTTGGACGGAAATAAAAATAATTTTGTGACAATGCGAGATACCATTCAATATGGTCCGGTATCCGACCGCGTCATATGGTTCGGCCGTACCAAATCCTACCATGGCGTATTTAGGCTATTATGTGGCTCAAGACCAGATATAAGCGTCAATTGTGATTGACTATTAAAGTGGGCCGTTAGTGATGCTCACAACTCATCAGCCCATCTCATGTCCGATCCATCTTTATTTAGTTATAAAAAAAATAATCGAACTTAAAGTAAATTAACAGCTGTTATTATTCGTTAGTTTCGTTAGTTTCGTTAATTCGTTAGTATTTATCGAGTGAAAAATAATTACCTACATGATATACTTATAAACTGCCAGTTTCATTTGTACTCGTTTAGTCTACTGCAGTCTAACGTACTGGTCATCCGACGGTAAAATGGAGAAAGACGTATTAATTTATATACTCCTTGGCAAGAATTCAAACTGTATCGTTGAATCGTATGGCATGCCGACGAAATAAGTACCAACAATAACAGTGCCTTTTTCTACCATCAAGCAATAATGTGCAAGAATTATTTTTGAATCGATTTGAAAGATGATTTAGATTTTTTTTTTTATAAAAATCCAGCACCAATCAATTATTAAATAACAAACCAGAATAAGTAATAAATTCTTAGAACTAACAGCTAATAAAACCAATTAAATAATTCAATTTATTACTAAAAACGAAAAAGTAGGTATGCGGCAGTGAATGCCACCAAATAGAACTAGCTCAGTAATAAGCTGCACTGGCGTGGCGCCAATGTAGTACTGGTTTTCAGTAGCCCCAACATTATTATAATTATATCTACAAAACTGCAAATTGAACGATAACAAGAATGTAGCTAGCCAGGGCAGCGATAAAGTGAAGCGGTAGGGACGCGTCAACGACAAAGAATACGCCACTAATCTTGTCCTTATGAATTTTGTTCATACGCAATGCATTCTTCGCGAGACGTCTTATGTTTTCTGAAAATAGAACAATAAAATCGATATGTCTTAGAGTTTTTTATGACAAAAAGTTTTGTTTTTTCTTAAAATCGCATCTTGTCAATAAAGTTGAAATTAACATCGAATGTCGTCTTGAATTCCTTGAATATTTTTAGTTAACCGATGATAGAGAAATTTAGATAAAATTAATCCTCCGTCATAAAAATATTATATAAATTAGCAAAACTGCATGTAAATTTAAGGCAAATGGAAAAAAAATATCTTCAGATCATGAAGTAGCTCTTCCATTTGAAGAATTTGCACTAAAAATTATTATTATTATTACTTTTTCTCCAACAAATACGAAAGCTCTTAGTTTTTCACCTTTTGCCGTTATTTTACAGTTAGAAAAAAGATTGAAAGATTTTACCCGAAGAACACAAAGTGCCACTTGGGTATGTAAATAACAAACAAAAATCGAAACTTATATGTAATGAGTTTAAAGAACCGATTGCAGTTCTAGAGTTCCTAAATATAAGTTAAGTTAAAGTTCAGCTTTATTTATTGTAAAAATATAATTAAAGCGTTTAAATTACTTGACCAAATTAAGGATCTCTAGGGTGTATCTGTACCTAATCATTGTAAAATTAGTAGGAACTGAAAATGTAAGTAACAAAAAATTTTGATTTTCAAGAAATTTCTTGGCAGTCTAGATGAAATTATGGAAAACTATACCTTTATTAGCAGGTTTCACCTTTAATCTATGTAACTTTAGACCTATATTTGTTATGAATGCGTTAAGTTAAATCTTTGTAACAAAAAGTTTTGGATTTACAAAAGGTCGACCACAGTCAGCCGTGCAGTAAGATCATTTTGACAGATGATCGTCGGGATAAATCTCACGATGCAGTTGAATTTAATGATCTAACTGGTCAATGATCTTTAACATCACAACGAAGCGAAATAATTTAAAAAGTTAAGGACAATAAAACAATTTTTATGAGAACATCTATGAATGAATGAAGTAAAGCGCTCTATCTTCCTTTCACCCTTTCCGCCCTTTTTTCCTATCTACATCAATGACCATCCATTTCAATAAGCTTCAATGGGGCCAACACAGAAAAAGTCTTTCGAACAAAAAAATCTCCGTAACATAAGCAGTAGTATGTTTGCCAGCTTCATCATCATCAGCCGAAAGATCTCTACTACTGGACAAAGGCCTCCCCCAAAGATTGCCACGACGATTGGTCCTACGCTGCCCTCATCCAACGTATTCCGGCGATCTTGACAAGATCGTCGGTCCATCTTGTTCGAGGGCTTACTTGCCAGCTTAACGATATAGAAATTATTGGTAACGTATATCCTATAGGAATTTTTCATTTTTTAGTTTGACCCTGACTATATCTTTTAGTAATTTAAATAATAATTATTGCTGTATCTATTGCTGATACAGAAGAGAATGTCAAAACTGTCTTCATAACTTACTTGAAAATGGATAGGTTGTGAATCTAATTAATGCAACATTAGCTCGT
Organism: Leptidea sinapis; assembly: GCF_905404315.1. Classification (NCBI taxonomy): domain Eukaryota; kingdom Metazoa; phylum Arthropoda; class Insecta; order Lepidoptera; family Pieridae; genus Leptidea; species Leptidea sinapis. The sequence continues at coordinate 14,895,425 of NC_066277.1, read as the reverse complement.
AATAGTTCCTTGTAGTATATTTCGGACGTAATACACAATAGAATATCAATAATGATTCCCTTTGATATCCACAACAAAGTACTGACAGTGTGAGTTGTCAATCCATAATTACCCTGTAATTTTATTAAATTGAGATCTACTGTTATGCCTTCCCATATCATGATCACTTTGGTAATTTTATTTATATAGATAATATTATCTTTGGCAGTGTACTTATATAACAAATTTTATGAAATTGTGGTGATAACATAATTTTCATTTAAATATTACCTTATGTTTAAATCCTAATATCAATATTGCAATATATGATATTGTTTGCGCAAATGTTGTAACGAAGTGCAGAAGAATCTGTTAAATTCAAAATAATTATTAAATTGTATTACTTAAGCCATTAATAATGTTAATACTTTTTAAAACTAATATTGGATATTTAATATTTTTTTTACGGAAATCTTTCAATACTTTTTGGCTTCCATCGTCATATTCGTCATTAAGACCCACAGTCGGTTGTAAGTTACGTAATTGTCCAGAGGACGGTATTAAACCTTTTTAATTTCATTCTCAACAGTCAGAGTCACCTGTACGAGTATATTTTATCCTTATTTTCTAGATAGCCTCTGTCAATGCTCATCGGTGGTCTTTGTTTACATAAATCCAAAAAAATGATAATACTTCTCAGAGCAAACTTTCTCAAAATTAGAAATTCTCGATTTTTGTACAAGAATGCTAATGTTTGCAAAAAATCTCTAAAAGATCAGAACCAATCTGATTGAAATTTGCCAAAAAATAACAATTCTGTCTGTGCTGAGTAAAAGATCCCAGTTTAGGATAATAGCCAAGTACATCGCTTCTTAATCATTCATCACTCATAATAAGTGATCTTATTGAAGTTCATGTTACCGGTAATGCTGCTAGATATATCCGTACTGAATAGGAATTATAAGGATAAAAAAATGTAGTACATACCGTATATTTTGCATATTTCTTTATTGAAGATGATGTTAATACTGCTTCGAACGAAGTAAACATAGTTTTATATGTAGCAATACCATCCTTAACAGCCATAACACTTACTGATTCAGCATATAGACTATTCCATGTTTTTAATTTTAATCCCATATAATAAACGAAGAAAAATTCATATATCAATTCCACTTCAAGAATCGCAGAGAATACTGCTAAAAAGCATGTTGATCCAGAACTATCGGAATCTAGACTTAATTTTGTAAATATCAGTATGATATATACCAGTGATATACCAATAGACATTACCCACATTAATATTTTGGCGTGTTTCTTATCGCCATCACTATGTAGGCGCCGTTCTACTTCTTGCGTTTCCAATATTAGCTGTATATTTGCCTGACTCTGGTGTATATTCAAAAGTGACACAACAGTAAAATTAAATGCAATAAGAACATTATTTAAAATATGGAAACTTAATACGATTGGACCTAATTCAACTATTGATAAGAAGTATCTTAAAGCAAATAAAATCAACAAGTATACCACGACATTCGCTATCACTGGTATAGCAATATATTTTTTAGAATTGAATGTTATAAATCCATTACTGAGGTGATACATTCTAAAACAAAGCATAGTACTCAACAAATATATCGGTTGCAAAATATCTTCAAATTCTTTGCTGACATAGTTGTTATAAACATCATTTGATAAATCAGGGTTGTTCATTGTGCTTCGGAAGTAGGTATTATTGTTATATTGATTTGTTTAATTCGTCTTCACTTAATCTACGTAAAATTGTTTGTGATTCACAGAATATTACTTTAAATAAGAATCATAACTTAAAACTCATTTATTATAATCAATAATACTAAAGGTAATAATAGCATTGCGACCAGAATGATTGTGGCAATACGGCTTGAGCTGTTTGCAGTGCAGGTTGGAATACAATTGTTACAAATGCATTTCAAATTTCATTACCTTAGTACTTTATGCGCAAGCAATAATTAATTGAGGTTTTTAACCTGATTACTTTCAAACACCTTTTTTATACAGGCTTTCCCAAACTTTGTGGGGATTTCCAGAGATATAACACCTTGCTTGCTTTGTGAGCATTAATTTTGTAATGTTTAGTTATCATGCATAGGTATGCTATAACATGGTTCGTCATGCTCACTGAATGGCATTGGTTGCGGCAGTGTCGTGTGCCGGGTCGTCTCTATCCCTCTAACATGTGCGAGGGGAACGATGGCTAATCCATGCGCCAACTCGAGAACGGGGGCTGCTTGTGGTGCCAGGTCGACCGCTTATAGTTAATATTTGTTACATGCAATTACTAATTGTGACAATAATCACGACCATCATGTTCACGAAGCATCCTTACACAAACAATGACTTCAAGCTCTAAAGGTTGATGCTTTTAATATACGATAATTTATATTTATACAGTTAATTATTTATTACTTTTTATGAATATGTTTATATTATTTAAACACGTCTCATATATTGGATGCAGCTCCTCACAAACCAATTTTTTGTTATATAATATTACACCCATTGTAAAATACTCTATTTGATTGAAAAGAGATGCCGTTGAGTTTCTTATATTAATTATGTTCTTCTCACGAGCTCAACTACTTACGAACATATCGTAAATTCAGTAATTTAACGAAATATCCTATACATAAAATTCTCGTGTCACAATGTTCGTTCCCGTACTCCTCCGAAACGGCTTGACCGATTCTCATAAAATTTTGTGAGCACATTGAGTAGGTCTGAGAATCGGCCAACATCTATTTTTCATACCCCTAAGTGTTAAGGGTGGTCCACACGATTTTTTTTTAAATTTTTTCTGACATTTCTTTTAAATTTATTTGACTATGAGTCAGCATTAAAAAATACATACAACTTCAAATTTTCACCCATCTACGATCAACAGTTACTTTTGAATCGCGATTTTAATATCGGCAATACAACGTTTTGGGTCAGCTAGTATAATATACATATTTAATAAAATTTAAATACATTTTTGACATTTGGTACGATAAATCTTAATATAATATATAAATTACGTGACATGTTGTTTGTCCGCGATGTACTCCTAAACGAATGAACGGATTTTAATAGGGATTACTTCATGGAGTGCAGTTTAGTCCAATTTGAGAGATAGGATACTTTTTATTTCGATTTAAACCCATAATTATTTTTATTTCCAATATTTGTTTTGTATGGACATAATATTTTCCATGAGAGAATTTATTGACGCACGGTTTGACAGTTCTGCTGTGAAACAATTTCATTATAACAACAAGGAGCATACGTTACGAAATAATTCTTGATGTTTTGAAATATTATTGGTAAATTCCTATAAAACAGTATTTTTTTTTCTATCTACAGAACAACGTCTGTCGGGTCAGCTAGTTTTATATATTTCTTTTTCTTGCTATTTAACATTAGGTTATTAGCGCCAAACCAGTACACGATGTCAGATATAATATCGTTTACTTCATCATAATGTATAAACCTAGTTTCTTTTTACTTTAAATATCGGTGAATTGTCATCCGCAAACAATACTATTTTATGATTTTCTTTTTAATTTTAAGCTGTAATGTATTGAGCTAAGCTTTCTCAACAGATGTGCTGCAATGTAGGGGTTGTATCAATAACAGTAAAACTGTTAGTCTCATTTGTTCTTGTTAAGTCTACTGCAGTGTACCGTACTGGTCATCCGGTCATCCGACTGTAAAATTGAAATCCCCCATGTACGGCACGCCAACGAAATAGGTACCAACAATAACAGTACCTTTTTGTACCATCAACCAATAATGTGCTAGAATTACTTTGGTATCGATTTGTAAGATGCCATAACTAGTGAAATTGCTGGGAATGATTCGAATGCGTTTTAACATCTTTTTTTAATGACAATACGGGATGAGATAAGCAGGAACTTTCAGCTGGTGGTAATTGTTACGCCCTGCCCATTACAATACACTGCACGCGATTCTTGAAAAACCCAAAAACTCTGACCGGCACTACAATTGCGCTCGTCACCTTGCCCAGTAATTTTATTAGCTACGGTGCCTTTCAGACCGAAACACAATAATGCTTACACATTACTGTTTCACGGCAGAAATAGGCGCCGTTGTGGTACCCATAATCTAGCCGGCATCCTGGTAATTCTAATAAAACTGGATTTCAGCACGCGCAGTCAATTAATGTTTCATTTTTATTTTAGCTTTGAAGAAACCTAGATTATATTGTTCAAAAAACATATTTCTTTGATTTCTCTGGTGGTACAAGAGAATGTGGGTGGCGGTGATCCTTAACATCAGGTGACCCAGCTGTCCTCTTCTTCCATAATATATAACATAAATTCTTCCATAATGCTTATACATTACTGTGTTTCGGCCTGAAGGGCGCCGTAGCTAGTGAAATTACTGGGCAAATGAGACTCGATAACTTATATCTCAAGGTGACGAGCGCGGTTGTAGTGCCGCTTAGAATTTTTGGGCTTTCAATAACCCTGAGCGGCACTGCATTGTGGGGCAAGGTGTATCAATTACCATGTGCTAAACGTTCCTGCTCGTCTCGTCCCTTACCATAAAAAAATATTGAGGATCACCGCCACCCACATTCTCTTGTAACACCAGAGAAAGAACGCAAATATATTTTTTGAACAATATAATCTGGGTTACTTCAAGGCTAAAATAAAATAAAAACATTTTTTTGACTGCGCGTGCTGATATCTCGTTCTCATTGGCACTTGCCATCAAACAAAATTGAAGACAATCGTTAATAACCACGTAACAATCTTAAATTTTTATTTGTCTGTTTGTGAAATAAAATGTACAATAATTATTTTTAAAATTTTAATAAAATAACAATGCATTTATTATAATATAACGGTTTAGTAGATGATTGCCAACTATTCTCACAATAATAATAAAACAATAATTCTTCAATATCAGTATAGGAGCTGTTTTATTTCTTCTGTCATTTGCTTACATGATCTTCATGCTTTTGTCTTTTACGTGCTTCATCTTCATTAGTTTATTCATTGACCAAATCCTTATCATTTCCATCATAATACGTAAATTGTAAAATTACTATCACATAAGTTGTTACTACATTAATGAGATGCAAAGGAAATGTAGCGTTGATTGTGAATATATTAAATACCTGTTTTTTTCTAAAGATTGCTTCATTTGCTCTGTGAATATTCTTGTAAAACATTATCGATGCTGAAATGAAAATAGTATCAATAGTGTTTACATTTTATGTTGTCCAAAAAAGATTACTACTTTCATGCAACGCCGGTTTGGATACGTGGTTAAACTCATTGGCTTACAAATAAACTTGGTACAAAGTTATTTATTTATATTTGTGGGAAACATACAGAATATTAATCTTGTATATAAAATTCTCGTGTCACAATGTTAGTTACCTTACTCGTCCGAAACGGCTTTATTAATTTTTACCAAAATTTCGGGAGAGAATCGGCTACTATGTATTTTTCATACCCCTAAGTGATAAGGGCTGTTCATCCTTAACATTTTTTTTAATTTTTTTTTGACATTTTTTTTAAATTCATTCAATTATGACTCAGCATTAAAATATACATACAACTTAAAATTTTCACCCATCTACGATCAATACTTTTGTATCGAGATTTTAATATTATTCTAATCCATCCACAGACACACAATAGAGTTGCAACATGCCAATCGAATATAATGATTATTTTTGTACGATAAATTTTTATACCCTAAAAATTTTAATTATTGATTTTTTTTTATTACTTTATATGGCATTACAAAGTTTGCTGGGTCAGCTAGTAACTTATAAGAAACACAAATTATTTTCTTCCTTAACCAATAAAGTTTCCACTACTTACTAAAATATATAGCTTAATTGATAACATTTATGCCATAAGGATCAAATAAAATTAAAAATGAGAACTGAAAACTGTAGTAATTGGCACCGTTGTGGTACCCATTATCTAGCCGGCATCCTGTGCAAAGGTTGGAGCCCACTGGTTGGAGCTATATCAAAATAGTTATACCAACCTGCTGATATTTCCTTTGAAATGTGATAGTTGCACGTGGTATCAATATCTATAACTTTATTGTATAAATCTTCATATGCTCTCACATATGTCAAAATAAACAAAATGTTTTTCATTAACCATAAGATGGCAAAATATTCCGTTGGTTTTTGGAGTTCCTGCAAATTTTTGAAAACAATAAAACTTAAAAATATCACTTGCAGCACACAACTTTAAATATATATTTTAAACTTTTTTAAACCGCAAATTTAACAAAAAAAAAATGACAATTATTTTAATACCAACATTAACAAGGTGGAATGTCCGTTTTGGCAAACGATTAAGAAACCCGAGCTGATGACGAGGTTAGGGTTGTTGATACGAGTAAAAGGAACTAGGCGTCGGTATGGTAATCGTACACAACCTATTATATTTTTGAAACTTGAGTGGATGTGAAAATAATTCAATTAAAATTGATAATTAAACATCATAAGCAAACATTTAAAGAAATAACCAATAAAACATCACATAAAAGTAAACTGCCAAAGACATTAAAAATAATTCTAAACGAATCAATTTTGAAAAAATCAATACCGACCGCGTACAAGAAAGATGCCTATAAACTAAGTCTTCTAGCAATAGGCGCGATATGAGTGCATTATTCAACACAATTCTACTTTACATTGTGCATAGTAAATTTAACACATTTCATCTTCTTATCATTTAGTAATATATTATTGGCCGTGAACCATAATACTACAAAAATATGATATAAATGTCAAAAATCGTTTTTTTTTTTGAAGAACGTAGTATCTTGTACGATATAATCAAACCCTCCATATTGTGTCTGTCAGACTGACCCGCACTTAACCGGTTCTTTTACTTACCTTAATAATTACAATTTTATCAACCTTCGTATACTGCACGAGTATTTGCACGTATATCAATGTATGACAGAAGCAATCAGCAACTTGCAAAAAAATCTGGAAAGATCATCATCAATTGTGAGTTGTTGTAATTAAGTGAATTAGGTAAGTCTCACTGAACAAACAATAATACACAAATAAAGAAAGACACCGTGCTCTAAAGACCACATTAAAGAATTGATAAACTTATTAAATTCAGGTTACTAAATGAAACTTGTGCGTACACGATGTTAGTTATCGACATTATGTAGGTCCACATGTTGTTTTAAATGTGAACTTTTATCTTGCAATAAACTCAATAAATTTTCTAACATTCAAACTCTTGTAGCCAATACAATGAAATTATTTAAAAAATATCCTCTGTATTCACTGGCCCGACAAAATTTCCAACAATCATCTTTGGCAACGCTATCATGAAGTCCCAATCGACCAACAGATAAAATAGAGCTGGATAGATCACACACTGCACAGGGATCCCAATTATATGCCGAGGCAAGCCCTAGGCTGGTACCCTCAAGGAAAACGCAAACGTGGCCTTTCAAAGAAAACCTGCCAGGGGACTGTCAGTGACGAATACCCTCTGCCCCAATTAAGGGATACAGGAAATCAAATCAAAATGAAATGAATTAATAAAATCATTATAGTGCAGTTGGCTCGTTTGGAAATGACGATCTAAAGACTTGTATGTAATAAATAGTTTTGTGTTGAGCTTTGGAGGAGGTTTGTAGGTATTGAGGGAATTATGAAATGGGAGTATTAAAAATGTATTCTTGTACCGGAATCCAATATAAGCGCCGGAAAGTACTGCAAGCTTCCAAAATATCCAAATACGTAAAAAACAATCTTGAATACTGCTTTTTATTATTCGGGGAATGATATGTTTGCATAGCAACCTCATGCCAAGAACAAATGCTCATATTAATCAACTTTAAAAATCTCAATCCACACAGAGCATTGACATCTATATAAATGTACGACAGAAATGAAAATACATATATACTAATATCAATCTGCTTTGTAGCAATAACATAAAACGTTAACGATGAAATAAGAGAAAAGGAAAGCAGGAAGTAATACACATAATTCCAAAAGATAAAATAATTTAGTTTCGTTTTCGTTATATTTACGGTATTAAGAATTTTCTGCAGCAAAATTAACAGATTTATGTATGTTGTTTTATTGTAAATGTTACAGATATAAATGAGTAAATAGAACAAACAGTTGATTATACTATTCAGTATAACAGCCGCATACACTCCATCACCAAAAATATCTCTCATTAGATTATTGTTTTTGACATAATCGTATTGGAAATAGATAAAAATGATAACAAGAACAAAAGAAAAAACATTGTAAATATTACGACGTGGATTTATAAAACTGTTCTTTATCTCATGTGGGGCAAGAAGAAGAAAATTTTCAAAAAAACGCATTGGTTGTAATAATCGTTGAAAATCTCGGTCAATAAAATTCGACATAAGGTGTTTTGACATTTTCGCTATTAGAGCACGTTTATACCGATAGAAAGTACACATTTAAGTGAGGTTAACTTAAATTTTGAAATGTCACCTAATATATTGTATTACATATTTATAAAAGCAATTCATCAGTCATTTATTTATTATTTCCAATTACTCGCGGTTCATTTCATTAATGGAAATTGACGCTTATAATAATGTTAAAAGCATGTGTTCTTTTTGTTTTAATTGCCTCGATTGAGTAAACATAGATAACAATAAAAAGTGGAACTTAATTGCGATAAAATTCCGTACATTTTTCTAAATGCCGGGCAACGCTCCTATGATTCTCTTTCTGGTGCTGCAGGAGAATGTGGTAGGTGGTTGGATCACTGACATCAAGTGGCCCGTAAATATATTTTTTATGGAATACGGGTAGTATTCCATAAAAAATATATTTAAATGTGTTTTACGTTTCGAAATAATAATAGATGTTAAAGTATGAAATTGCCGTTTTATTGTAATAGGTATTTCGAATTGACATAGAACCTTCAGGGTTTGAGATTTTTGAGTGAACCTTTTTTCTATGTAGTTTTTCTTATAAAAAATGTGCAACATTTGATTATAAAGTTCAGTTGATTTTTTTATTCAGTTTAGACAAGAACGATGGATATTTCGTAACGAATGATTTTTGAATACGAGTTTCGACGCGGAACTTGGAGAGGGGACTACATGTATGAACGCACCGTACGATTTTGTTTTAAACGCTTTCGTGATGGAAACATTGATTTAAAGAACGAACCACGTGGAAGGCCCACACAGGTAAATAACATTGAATTGAAAGAGATGGTGAAAACCGATCCGAGACAAACTACCGAGGAATTAGTGGTATGGCTTAACTTTACCTTAACTTACCAATAATATTGACTCATTTGTGTCAAATCTGTAAAAAATATGAAAATGGATTCCTCATAATTTGACTAATCCTCAGAAAGAAACGTTTTTTGAAACTTGTGTTGCCTTGTTGAATCCATACAGAAATGAAGGAATATTGGATCGAATTGTGACATGCGATGAAAAGTGAATTCTTGACGATAACCGAAAGCGAAATATGCAATGGCTGACCCCAGGTCAGATGCCACATCAGTGTCCTAAAGCAAAGTTTACCAATAAAAAGGCAATGGTAATTGTTTGGTAGTCTAGGCATGGTGTTATTCACTATACCTTGCGTCAATCTAGTCAAGCAATAACGACAGATGTCTACTGTGCCGAATTCCGGACAATGATAGCAAAACTAGCAGTGAAACAGTCCCGACTCATGAATCGATCTTCACCATTATTGCTCCATGATAACGCGAGACCTCATACAGCACGAGAAACCGTTTTAACTTTACAGGAACTGCAATTAGAAACCATTCGTCACCCTCCGTATTCACCAGACCCTTTTTATTAGTGATTTGGACAAATTATTTTCTACATGATAAAAAGTTTTTTTTCAGGTGGCAGGACAAAATGCTTTCACACAGTTTGTCGAATATAGATCAGTACAGTTCTATCGCAAAGGCATAAATGACCTTCCTATTAGATGGCAGCAATGTATAAATAAATATGTTAAATTAATAAAAACTAATTTAAAATTTTCAGTACATATCGGCAATTTCATACTTTAACCCCTAATATTTCAAAGTACTTTATACAACTATACCAGTGGGAGGCTCCTTTGTACAGGATGTTGGCTAAATTATGGGCACCACAACGGCGCCTATTTATGCCGTGAAGCAGTAATGTGTAAGCATTTTTGTGTTTTGATCCGAAGGACGCCGTAGGTAGTGAAATTACTGGGCAGATGAGACTTGACATCTGACTTCTCCAGGTGACGAGCGCAGTTGTAGTGCCGCAGAATTTTTGGGTTTTTCAATAATCTTGAGCGGCGCTGCATTGTAATGGGCAGGGCGTATAAATTACCATAAACTGCTCGCTAATTTACATAAAAATAAATACTTATTTGATTGGCCCTCTCAGTAATATCATATTTCTGCATAAATTAAAGAAGTTACAAGTATCAAACCCTGTTCTGTTATATTACTATGGAGGCAATTAATTAAATAGTCTATTGTAGAAGTCAATCTTAATTAATCTCAATCCAGTAAAGTATTCATTGTATTTCATGTTGGACATTAGCTATAGTTCAATAAAAGCATGATAAGTAGTTACAATATACGATTTAAGAACTTTATTCCTCAGAAGAATATTACAATTTTCACTTATAGAGAAAATATATTCTAATTACTATATAATATTATATAATAATATAATAATAATAATAAATTTTTTTATTTGCGAAAAACTGCCACCAAATTTTTTACAAGTACAATAGATATGACAATTAACATTGTATAAAAAAAAGAAAAATAACAATACAAATGTTTAAAAAACAATAAAGAAAGAGATATTAATGCTTTAAAACTAACTATGTAGAATGATAACAAACCAGGCAGCAGCGCGATTCGCAAAAAGGAAAGTTCTCAGCAAACGTTAGGACATATTTTCCTAACACTGATATTATGAACTTCCTATATTTTTTTTTTTCCGTGAAAGCTATTTTGGCAGTAATGAGTGAAACAAATAATTATAATATTTAAATATTTATCGTATCCTCTATCTAATAAACAAAGCTCAGAATTTAATAAATTTATAAATCTGAAAAGAAAATATTTATATCAAGTAGTGATGCGTATACACGCATTTACGTACATCCCCACTAGCTAGACAAGTATATAATAAAAATATATATAAAAAAATGCATGAGTAATTTAATATTATATAGATAAAATATATCCACTATGATACCCATCCTCACTACAGTCGATGTATTTAATTTAGTTTTTGCTCTTGCAATAATAGCTTTTTGTAGTTATTCTTAAAAGATTCCTTTGAGTGCAAATTTCGAAGTGGTGGTGGCAGGTTATTCCAACACTTAGTGGCTGCGTAGCGAAAGCTACCACGAAATGCGGTTGTGTAGAAGATGGGTATATTTAAAGAATCGTGCGAAGCGCGGGTCTTATGTGGAATGTTAGCATCACTTCTCCATTTTAACTTTTTAAATAGATAAATAGGGATTTCGTTCTTTATTATACCGAATAGTAAGGTAGCAAAGTGCAATTTCATACGACTCCCCATTTTTAATAATGACTCTCTATTTAAATAAGGGGTAACGTAGTCTCGCCGCGGAATGGAGAAACAATATCTTGCACAAGCGTTTTGAACACGTTGTATGAGACGTTTAGTACGCTCCAATAAGCGTGGACCTATGGCTGCATCCATATAATTAAATTTGGAAAGAATCAAAGATTCACAGAGGAGTACACGTAGGTCTTTTTTTATTGAGTTTCTGATTCGGTATAGTACTTTCAGTCTATAAAAGCAACTACGAACAATCTGAAGTATATATTTTTCGAAACGTAAGTTTTCGTCTACGAGCAAGCCAAGATTTCGGACCTCGGTTACCCTCTCTATTTGTTCATTATTAATTTTAATGTTGGGTTTACCAGTTACTACTTTTTTAACTTGATGCCGAGTACCTATAACCATATATTTCGTTATTTTCGAATTTAATAGCAATCCATTGGATTTCGACCAGTCAAAGATCCGATTAAGGTCTGAGGTAATTGTATTGAAGGCTTCCTTATCATACGGCTTGAAAGACAGGTAAATTTGTATGTCATCAGCAAACATATGAAATTTACAATATTTGATATGTTGAACCACGTCCGCTGTGTACAGAGTAAATAATAAGGGACCTAGGATAGACCCCTGAGGTACCCCTTTTTTAATTGGGAGAGGCCGCGAAGTGGTCACATTTCCGTCATGGTTAGTAATTTCAACGAATTGATGTCTGTCACGTAAGTAGCTCGAAAACCACCGCAAAGTTCTTTCTTCTACGCCGTAGAATCGCAATTTAGCTAAGAGAATATCAAAATTAATGGAATCGAATGCTTTGGAAAAATCTAATAGAACCATAACAGTAGCTTCCCCTTTATCTTGTGAAGAAAGTATATCGTCTATTACATTTATTAGGGCTGTAGTTGTGCTGTGTTGTTTCCTAAAACCTGACTGTAATGTAGGTAGAATATTGTTTTTTTCTAAATAGGTCAGAAGTTGACTATGTACAATCTTCTCCAAAATTTTGGAAGCACAAGGCAAAATACTAATGGGTCGTAATTCGTTAATTTCGAGCGGGTCGTTTTTTTTGGGGATAGGCCTTACTAGTGCATTACGCCAAATATCCGGAAATATATCTGAAGCAATTGATTTATTAATTAGTTTGGTAAGTGGACTTAGTGTATAAGGAAGAGATAACAACAGCATATTCAGTGAGACTCCATCGGGACCAATTGCGTTTGACTGCAATTTTCGAAAGGTATTTGCAACTTCAACCTCTGTTACAGGTTGAATAGTAAAAGAATAAGATCCGAATCTGTTCATATTGAATGAATCTATGTATGTCCGAGATATACCCTCTCCTCCCGGAACGTTTAAAAAATATTGGTTTATAGCCTCTGGGTCACATAAGTTGGGGGGAAGAATTTCGTCATGTTTACTCTCAAACATCACGTTTTGTTTAATGTGTTTCCACATAGTTTTAGGGTTATTTATATGAGTGCTTATATATGAATTAAAATATGCCTGTTTTTCTGATATTAATGCGTTCGATACAACTTTCTTAAGATCCTTATAGTACAGCAAATGACCAGGATGTTTACTTAAATGCGCCCTCTTATAAGCCTCGTCACGTCGCTTCATCATTAAACGTATGTTATATGTGACCCAGGGGTAGCTATGTTCCTTAATTCTAGCTATTTTAATTGGTGCAATGGTGTTAAAAACCTGTAACAGATTTGAGGTAATAACGGAAGCAAACTCATTTACACCAGACGGCACGTCCTCATTCCAGTTAATAGATGACATGCAGCTATGCAACTGAGCTGGATCTATATCTTTGATGGGTCTATACTTAATAAGTTTAATTTTACGTTTAGGTTTGGGCACATCAAGTTCGCACGCAACAAATGCATGAGAACTGAGAGAAGGAATGTGATCGACCCAAACCTGTGACACATTTGCATCTGTACAGATAAGATCTAATAGGGTATCACTGTGGGTAGTGAAGTGAGTGGGCTCAGTAACATACTGCTGAAGAGAAAAGCTGGCCAAGAGGTCACGCAGAGCCAGAAGTTTTGCCTCATTTACTTTTAGAAAATGAATATTAAAATCGCCGAGTAGAACAATGTAGTCATGCTGTGATAGAGTTGAGATGGTATCACATAGGGCATTTATAAATGTATATGCACACAACCAGGGTGGGCGATAAGCTGTACCGATGGCTATTTTCCTGGAGTTAACGCGAACGCTTATCCACATTTGCTCAACTGAAGCTACAATAGGATGCTTGATAACATGTGCCTTAATTTCCCGGCGAATATAAAATCCAACTCCACCACCCCGACTGCGAACCTCTGAAGGACGAGGAATGTGACGAAGGCGATATCCAGATATACGTGGAGCTCGCATTTCCTCTCCTATTCCTAACCAAGTCTCATTAACAGCCAATACGTCTAAATCATTACATAGTAACCCAGCCACAAAGTCTTCATGTCCTGTACTCAGTGAACAAGGATTGATTAGACCAACCTTCATTCTCTTAGGACCCATTTATATAATGAAAATATATACCCATTGCAATACATATATGACCGAAACGATGTAATGCTACAAAATGGCAATAAAAAATAAAAATAAAATAATCACAATACATACCTATATAAGAGACAAGACGTGTAACATATATGATAGGCAAATGACTATTTCCCTTTTGTGTTAGTTTATACGACTTAATAATTAACTCAATTTGATTAATTAATAAACTAAATAAATTTAATTTAAACGAATGAATATTTCTTTTGCGGAGCGCGCTGCTGTCATAGTTCGAAATGATTTCATTTTCATTTCGTAAACATAACATACGAAGTTCTATAAAAGAAACGAGGACTACTACTACATTATATTTACTCATTAATAACCAAAACGAATTATAGTTAATGCAATAATAAATGAAGAAAATTAACTCAAATACAGAACATAGTTTTAAAATAAAATACAATATAAAATAGTAAATGCTACAATTAATGAATCTCAAAATTTGTGCGTTTTTAATATGAAATACGAATAAAGATAACAAAAAAATGTATTTATTTTTCAATATATAAACAGCGTATTTATAGATTAAAGTACTATAATATGTGTAATGTATACAAGTTTTTAAATGTATATATACTAATGTAAAACCATACAAAAACGTTTTTAAAAATAATTTATGACACAGTATGAAAACCAATAAATTTTTCAGACAAAATCCTTTTTTAAGTCCTGTTCCGAACGGATTTGGTAGGATTTGGAAGTACTATTTTTTCTAGCAAAAATTCGTCCGCCTTTAGTCCAGACGAAACGCCAGTTTTTATTGCGGCCAAGCTGCTCACGAGCAAGATGGAATAGTTTCCGGTTTTCGTACGTTAGATGTTCGTTGATATAGAAACGTCGCGCCTGGTCACCTATTGCAGTCCCGCTAGTGTCAGCTCCCCTCCTAACCCGCGCAGCATGAAGCAATTCGTCACGTAAGTGTCGTCGAGTCAGGCAGACCACAAGCGGACGAGACCGTGCAGTCCCCCCCTCTTCCACCGGACGCTTAGGACCGCGCCGCGCCGTATGAACAATATCGCGATCGTTAATGACCAGGCCGACCTTTTGAGCCAGGGTAATTGCTATGTGCGTCAAATTTTCATTGCCGGTCTCAGGTATTCCTGTAATCTCCACGTCATTCAATAACTTTTCCTGCTCGGAATCATTCAATTTCTTTTTTAATTCATTTAAAGTACAAGTAAGCTCTTGATTTTGCACACTATAATCATCTACCTGTACTGCTGCGCAATTCAACTCTAGCTGAGAAAGTCGCGTCTCGATACTATCGAGTCTCGAACTGAACTCGTTGACTAGTAACGATATTCGACTCATGTCCTGTCTGAAGCCGGTCAGCTCGGTGCGAAGTAATTTAATTTCCTGGACAAGCGAGGACGACTCTTTCTGCTCCGAATCCAGGTACAGGTCTTCGTCTCTGACGCGATCTTTCTGTACCGGTCTGCAGGGCTTGGGTTTACATGTAGTGCACATCCATTGCTTATTCGTTTTCGCATCAGGGCTTAACTTAAGGCATTGCTTGTGAAACGTTTCGCTACATTTGTTGCATTTAGCGCCATCTGTATTAGCGAAGAATTTTCCACACGTGTTGCATTTGTTGGTCATTGTGATGTGGTCAACGATTACCCGTGTCGATTTCGTATCAGTTAGATATTTCAGGTGTCACTAGATGGCACTTTAAAGCAAACTCCACTGAATTTATTATATTTTTAATAATATTATGAAGTAATTGTCCTTATTTAGTGAAATTGGCCTGATAAAGTGTTCAAAATCAAATAAAAATAATTAATGTAATTAAAATAAAATAAAGTACGGAACAAAATTCGTAAACAGTTAGTTAGCGTTTTAACTTTCAAACCTTGAAGGTAGTTCCATCAGCTGATCGATTGCCGGATTCTTTAATCACTTTTTTTACACACAAACAAACACTATTTTAAATGGATAACATTTACAGTTGTAATTATAATATAAATTTACACTTTATACTAGTTCTTTTTAGCAATTTTCATTCAAATTAGCAACGTTACTGCTTGACAGCCGACACGGAAAAAAAAAATATGTATTATACTATAGTATTACGTTATTCAAAAGAATTGTTAAAAAACCTTTGTGTGGTAAAGGTTACTATAACATAAATGACTTTCTAAATGATACCACAGATTGGGAATGGAGCGACCGCCCTCAGGCTATTACATAATAAGTTTAATTGTACAATGTTACTTTGTTACTTTGTAAATGTTACTTTATTTTTAAAACATATTTTTTTCGATTATTTTTTTTGTTTCAATAAATAAATATTAACAATGTAAGTAAAGTGGAGAAAAACCAGTAAACACACACTATATGAAACACTAAAAAAGAAATAACTATACAAATTATAATTTAAGGAACATTCATAAATAAGTGACCTACACTACTCTAATAGTCCGGTCATTTTAGACATTCGAAGTTGCATAAAATCCCAACAAGCTGAAAATCAGTAAAATTATTCAAAACATAATTATAAATAATATTTAAAAGTTCATTCCCGTGTGTAGGAAAAAAAAAAAGTTCAAAGGTCAAGTAAATGAGTTTTTCACGACTTTCAGCAAAACGGTAAGTTTTATCATAAAAGTACCTTAGATAAAAATTGTAGATCATAAAATTATCTCTAATAATCTCTCTATAATCTATAAAAATATATCAGTACTTTTTTTCTTACGAGCCACCATATATAACCACAGATATAACGATTCAAAAAGTTATTAAGGTACTTTTATGATAAAACTAACCGTTTTGCTGAAAATCACGAAAAACTAATTTTTTTGACCTTTGACCTTGAATATTTTTTTGTCCATACACGGGAATGATGGGGAACTTTTAAATACTATTTATAATGATGTTTTGAACATTTTTACTGATTTTCAGCTTGTTGAGATATTATGTACCTTCACTCTCATTTTTTGGTATAGACTGACCGGACTATAATGTATATAAACTAGAGACTATTACGCGATCGGGCGGCGCAAAGCGCATCCGCAGACCGTCACTCGTAATTTGTAAATATAAACAACTTGTTATATTTTCATACCCTCACTTCTGAGATTAATTACAAAGATAAAATTAGAAAACAAAATTTTAATCGTATATAAATATAATCACTAGTGGAATCTATACCAAGATATAGATTCAACTTTTTAGATTTGTTTGTCGGCACAATTTACTAAAGTATCAACAAACACGACATAGATTAGCGTTGATATCAATAATAAACATAATAATCTTAATTATACAATCATTTTATACAAAAAAGTGTGTATGCACGCAAGAAGTTATACTTCTTTGGCATAACGAAACAAAAATCCTCAAAATTATTTATTCCTCATGCTATTCTACGTTTGTAGAAAGAACAATCTTGTTAAAATCTTGCAACGATGGCTTTGACAACTAATTATTAAATAACGAATGCGGCTGTACGGGCTTGAACCCTTTGCCTATCCTAAGAATGGACCAAGAAAACAAAAAAAAACTAACGAATGTCGCAACGTCAACGTCAGAAAATTTTAGGAACCAACTTCAACCTGTTACTTTTGTGTTACAGTGATGCGCGCGCATCTTAATATTTCACTCTCATCATAATTTGCTTTACGCGCCTAAAGAAGTCTAACTTCAAACAATGACAAAATTTTAAACTTGTTCAGGTTTATAAAATGTAATAAGCGTGCACAGCTTAGATACAGGATACAGGATTGGTATCCGCTGCGCCCCAACTAGATACCGCAGGCGTAGTGGCAAAGTGCGGCAACTAATACTACGCCCAAGTGGGTACGCGTACTCGAGTCAGTCTCGAACAATGTGTGACGTTCACGTGCCACATGTTCTGTTAAACTTTGCAAATAATTGAAACTTAAACGCCGGGTTGCGTAGTAAAACTTTGTTAAAATAATACTACAAGAAATAAGAAAGACACTGGGATCACATATCATCAGTAAGTATTTTGTATTTTATTAATTTAAATGTAGAATAACACGAAGCGTATGTTACAAAATTTTACAGATGCCATTGAGTGTCAAGATGCCGCGTACACAAACATCTAATAGTTGCCGTAATAAAAAAGTTATTGTTCTTAGGTAGTGCGGTATCTAATTGGAGCGCAGTGGGGACCAATCCTTAATCTAGGAAGCACAATTCAGAAAGCTGGTCCCTAATAGGAATGAACGGCTGTATGGAACTAGTTTGTTGACACTGAGGTACTATTTATGTATTACGTATTCGAGTTGTAAAATAGGTGTAGAGTTTATATGATGCGATGTGGCAAGTGTTCAAATTCAAATTCAAATATTTTTATTCAAAGTAGGATGTGACATCACTTATTGAAAGTCACAAACTACCACCCATTCTAAAAAGAATGCCTCAGACCTGAGAAGAATGGGCGCAACAAACTCAGCGGGCATTTTTTCCATCAAAAAACATGTTTACAAAGTAATATTGTACGATTAAACTTATTATGAGGGCGGTCGCTCCATTCCCAATCTGTAAAATCATTAAGAAAGTCGTTTATGTTATAGTAACCTTAACCACACAAACGTTTTTTTAAAATTATTCTTTTGAATATCGTTATACTTTTGTTTTGAACATTTTCTGGGATCTTGTTGTAAAAGCATATACATCGCCCCACAAAAGCCTTACTAACTCGAGTAGTAGTAGGCTTAACAAGTTTATGTTTGTTCCTCATGTTAACACGTTGATTGTCACAGTTTCTAGCAAATTCCTCAATGTGCTTATGAACATAATATAGAACATTATCAAGAATATATTGAGAAGCAAAATGATTTTTGATTTGATCAAAAACAATCAAAATGTTTATTTCTTTAAATTTTTCTCTTAATGATTCAGTGGGCAAAAATAAATCCAGAAGGTCTGACAGCCTATAGGGGTTAGTTGGCCAATATGTTTGGCTCTCCCGATGAGATGAGGGTGAGGAAAGTGAACATTATTCAAATAAGTAACCAAAATAGTATCTATATACTATTATACATAAATTTGAAAACAAAATTTATGAACGATGCGGGACTCGAACCCGCTACCTCTCGCATTCCGTGCGAGCACTCATCCACTGAGCCAACTGTTCGAGTGACATCACGTTCATAAAAAGCATAAAAGGCATTTTTTTTTTTCAAAATTGATTCCTTTTGAATTGTTTTTAAAAACAAATATTGGCGGAATTAACACTAAAGAAAACTTAAATCATTTGTATAATTATGGATTTCCGCAAAGTAGCACCTAATTCAATAAATTTTCCTTTAGAATTCTTTTTGTTGCCATTTCTAATATACTAGATACTACTACCGTTTCGGAAACAAATGGCGCTGTGAGAGAGATGAAGCGGCGCAAGAAACTCTCCCAGCATTCCTTTTTTTGCGCTTTTTTTAGTGAAATATACAAATATTTTAATGTCATTGTTATAGCTAAAAATAAAAATAATCTACTCCCAGGCTGTCCAATCACTTAGATATTCAGCTGTGGAGTAATAGGATTTACGACAGAGCCATTTTTTAACAATACATTTAAATTGCTGATGCTATTGGTAATGCCTAAACAGTGGCTGGGACTTTATTATAAAAGTGTATAAAAGTATGTTACTTATGAAGCCCACTAGAATTAGTTACAAGCAATCCCTTATTTCCAGTGTTATAATAATGAGAATCACTATTTAGAGCAAAACGGTAACGATTTTTATGAACGCATATTAAAATTTCATATTACTGACAATGAACAGTCAGTCAGTTAGTGTCAACACTGTTACGAGTAAATATTGACTAGAAACATAAATATCGTATATTTCATTGTAATGCGTCTGTCAACCACACATGTGTTTATTTGGGACATTGATAGATAAACGAAAATCCATTATCATCCTGGCAGACAATTTGTTTACGATACAGACTTTTTTGTGGTTATTTAAGCTGATACTCATACCTGGTGGTAAATTAAACGCCTCACATACAAGCAATGTTTTGCCGCAAAGTAGTTTCTATTGAGAAAAAGCGGCCAAGTGCGAGTCGGACTCGCCCATGAAGGGTTCCGTAGCAGCAAGTAACATAATATAAAAGTTCTTGTAGTTCGTTGTAACGATTTATGACGTTGTGAAAAAAAGTGCTTACTAGATCTCGTTCAAATAAATTTTCGGTGAAAATTTGCATGGTAATGTACATCTTATATTTTTTTTAGTTTTATCATTGTCTTAATTTAGAAGTGACAGGGGGGCACACATTTAACCACTTTGCAAGTGTATCTCGCGCAAACTATTCAGTTTAGAAAAAAATTATAATAGAAACCTTTCGTATATCATTTTAAAGACCTATCCAGAGATGATGATATAATATATATATACAATATGGAACTAACTTATATGAAATAAATGTAGGTACATACTTGTTAGCATATTTGCTGACGATATACCAAAAAATTAACGAAATCCGTGCATTGGTTTTGTCAAAATGTAGACTTTTCATTTTACGCAAATTTATACGTACTGTGTATTATTAGTTAACTGGGTCAAGGGTTCAATGAACTTGAATATTTCAATAGTGTCATAAGACGGCCTTGCCGCTAGTGGCGGTTTTCTTTGGCAGCGTACACGTACCGGCGGTGTCTCTTTGACGGTCGCGGGCGGCGCGATTCAAAGCAAGCTCGAAATTCGTACGGGCGGGGTAGGGTAAAGATATCTTCTATCGATAAATAGCTTTCTTTAAAGGGAGTTGTAATCGATAAACAATAAGTTATTTAAGTTCATTTTAAAATTGTTCTGGAATTAACAATCATTATAGTTGTAAAAATACACTACACTTGTTTTTATATATTATAAAAGAGTTGAGAGATAATTATTGTGAATGAGGACTTAACAATTATGATTTATTACTTGTTTCACATGTTACGTAATTCGAAAGCAACCTATAAAAATTCGTACCAACTTACCTATTTGCTGCTCAAGAAATCACTCAGAAAACAGTGGTTTTGTAAGTTGAACTTACGAAAATAATTTCTTACCAATTCATTAATTTATTAATAATTGTTATAGTTTGTAGGCTAGTTTATCTGGTTGGTGTATGTGTAGAAATGTATCGATAAAATAGAATTATGGGGTAGGTATGCCTTACATCTTACCTCAAACGATTGACTATGAAAAACTAATTGTACTTTTTAATTGAAGTTCTATCTAACTAGCGTAGTAAGTAAAAAGTAATTGTATTTAATAATTTAACTTTAAGCTGGTAAAATTAATAAATGCAATTAGTGAAATAGACACTTATTAACGAGGTATCTATTTGACTTTGTATATCAGTACATTGTGTTTTTAAGTTAGTTGTTATTATTATTATTACTGTGAATTTGACATTTATTTTTCGGGACAACATTGTACGGCGATGTAATTTGTGTATTCATCAAGAATGTGGTGGACATTTTGAAAATTTTAAAATTTACGTTTCCATTATTATTCGAATGCGCAATATTCTATTTAAAGTTCAGCTCAGATAGGTATCCTGAAATAAAAAAGTGTTCATATAAATGAAAACAGTGAATTTAAATTCGTTGCAAATTATCAAACGAATTAATGGTAAAGCCGACAACTTGCCGCCTTCGCACATCGTTCCGGGGTCAAGGTAAGTTGTCTATATAGACTGTTAAATTTTACTACATTTAAGTATTTAAATATGTATTTTGTTTGAAAATCTTACTTTTTCAACTTAATCTTTTTGACCAAATAATTAATTTTGCGATAGTTCTACGCACTAATATTACTTATATTTTTATTTATTTCATAGGTATGCAATCCATACTGTATATGTAACTTTTATAATAAAGTCCCAGTCACTGTTTAGGCATTACCAATAGTATCGGCAATTTAAATATATTATTAAAAAATGGCTCTGTCGTAAATCCTATTACTCCACAGCTGAATATCTAAATGCCGTTCCCAATATTCTATCTACACATACAGAAAAATTACTACCTTCTTCTTATTACCGTCAGTAATTAGCTGTCAATAATCTGAAGCTGTCCCAATATACCCGATAAGTCATTCTTATCGCCTTATATTGGGACGCGTGAATTGCAATTTCCATCCTAACTTTATATCGCTGGTAAGCTACATCAAATAACAAACTTACATTCACATTTATAATATACTATAGTAAGGATAAACGCCTCGTATGCGGACAACCTAACTTTCAATTAGATTTTGCGCAGGATTCCGTTACGCTTCAGTTGTTTACTCGCAGCGTTGAAAGACAGACGTGTATTGCAATCATATCAATTACAATAGCTTCAGATAGAATACAATGTTATAAGTGCTTTTGTTTAAATATGGCTCCAAACAGAAGTGATAGAGAGTTTAAAATGTGTGAAAAGTGTAAGAAATAATGTCTTCTTGGACTAGAGAGTTGGATGAGGCTGCCGTGCTGGCCACCAGCCGAGGGTGGTGGCATGAACTGCTGTTTTATCTGCTCTGTGGCTTAGCGGCTATACCGACATCTTTTTTAGTTTTTTCAACGGTTTGTATGTAGTTGTTTTCAATTATAAGCCAAAGCTTAATTTTTTTTATGGAATAGGAGGACAAACGAGCGTACGGGTCACCTGGTGTTAAGTGATCACCGCCGCCCACAATCTCTTGCAACACCAGAGGAATCACAGGAGCGTTGTCGGACTTTAAGGAAGGAGTTTAGAGAGATTTTAACTAGCGTGTTAGTAGAGTATTAAAGAGCAGCAATAATACCTGAATTTTCGATGAAATTTTGCGGGTTAACGTCCTTTTACCACTCTACCAAGCGTTACATTGGCCAGGCTGCGATAGAGATTTTTTAAGCTTGCATAGAATCTTTCAGCCTAATTTCAAGCCAGTTTCAAGATGATTTTTTTCATGTATATAAGTGTTAACGAGCAGGACGTTCAGTTGATGGTAATTGATACACCCTACAATGCAGTGCCGCTCAGAATTCTTGTAAAACACCAAAATTCTGAGCCGCAATACAATAATTGTGCTCGGCACCTTGAGATATAAGATGTTAAGTCTCATTTGCCCAGTAATTTCACTACCTGCGGCGCCCTTCAAACCGAAATACATTATTGCTTACACATTACTGCTTCACGGCAGAAATAGGCACCGTTGTGGAACCCATAATCTAGCCGGCATCCTGTGCAAAGGAGCCTCCCACTGCTAGATGTCGATTTACTTTAAATTCGGACACGAACCAAATACTAATGCCATGTGTGCCGGCCAACATACCTAATTAACTTTTTAATTGAGACGAGCTTCATTGACTTTGATCTTAGACATAAAATGCATAAATAAACATATAACCTTCTGGAATTCGAATTTCATTTGAGATGCATTAATGGTATGTCGCAGTACTTTGTTTTTCATTTTATTTTTCCTATATCTTTCTTTCATCAGTTAACATCCTACAGGCTTTTTCATTTCAATATATCCCTGGATACTTGTACTACTGCTTGTTAGAAGCAGACAAATCAATGGATGAGAAACTCTCTTTCTTGCGTTTCCTCTAAAATACCACACTGTAGTAGTTTAAGTAAATTATGGTACTTTGTCTTTAGTGGTGATATATTTTCATCATCATTTTACGCTTACTTTTTTTTGGTTGTTAATTTATTTTTTTGTTTTATTGTAACTCCAAAAATTTATTTCGATTGAAATTAGAATTTATCTGTTTTTGCATACCTATGATCTTACCTATGATCCAAATCTGGCACCCATACAGTAACCGTAAAATCAACCGTTTTACCAGTGGAAGACTCCTTTGCACAGGATGCCCGCTAGATTAAGGGTACCACATCGGACCTATTTCTGCCTCACGGCTTCACAGCGGTATTGTGAAAACATTACTCTGTTACAATACTTGCACTTAATAATAATAATTTATCATAAGGTCATCTGTTTTAGAATTTGTTATTCTAGCCCAATGACATTGTATACATAAGAACGTCATTCTTCTAGCAACATAACTTTTAAAGATGCAAACTTGAAATAAAGTTCTCTCTCATTATCAAGCTTAATACTTGCACTAAATAATTAATAGTAGGAGGTCGCACCGATAGGACAGAACCAGCTCCTGCGTCCCGTAATCCCAGCGACGTATATCTACGTCTCTCGCTTTCACAACACCACCAAGGCCTCCGACATTGTTCAGTACTTGGTGGAGAAGACAAGTTTCCGGTTGGGGGTCGAAAAGTTGGTGACGCGTCACGCAGTAGACTTCAACTCTTTTTTTGTTCGCGTCGCGACAGAACATATATCGACCTTCCTGGACGTGCAGCTGTGGCCGAAGGGGGTCTTGTTCCGCAAGTATCGCGGACGTCGCCGACCGCCGGAAGCTACCGAACCCGCGCCTCACATCACCGCGAAAATGTGACGTAGATATAAGTTATATATCATATGTATGTTAGACTATAAGGTATTTATTTTATGGGCCTTGTAGCCTAAAATTAAGGAATTATTATTAATAATATAATACGATTATAGATATTGTACAATTTTTTATTGTTTCTTTCTCTTGTCAATTTAAATTCAATAATAGTTAATAATAAAATGCTGTGGGCGCCTTAAGTAAATTAAATAAGTACTAGATTAAAGATTCATTATCATTGTATGATGCTGTTGTTTTTTTATTAAAAAAAACGATTTTTTCTCCATCTCACACCACTGGACTTCTTTCGTAACCACTTCCAATGTTAGGTCTTCCTCGAGACAGAATTACCAACGCAAACTAAGTTTGCCTCGGGTTTTTCTGCTGCGAGATTCTCTTTAGTTTTAAGACGTTGTTGTGTGTATATCGTTTCACGAGCCTTTGTGACTTTAATCTTGCACAACACGACCTTTTTTCAACTTCTCACAAAGCGAGACGATTTACGAGTTCAATGACGAGGTCGAGAATAAAAATCAAGTCGTACCGAATAATAAATGTTGTACATATTACGAAGAAAAAGGAATCTGAACCTTAAAACTGTTTCATATATCCTAAAAAATTCATCGAATGTGGGTTGTCTGTTTCTCTATAAAAAAAACACATTTAGGCTGGGTTGCACCACCTAACCTTAGCAATAACAAACATGTTAAAGTACTGGTTAAGCAAAATATGTGTTGCACCATTCGACAATTTATAGATGACGTCATAACTGTTAATCGTAACCTTCCAATTTTCGCCGGTTAAAGCTATTTTATAAATTTAAATAGCTTAATAACGTCCTGTCGAAAGTTTCAAATAAGTATTCGGTATCGCCATGATATTTCAATTTTCAACTTTAACTATGCAAAGGAATATGATTAACGTTACATTTGACTTAACCCTTTACTGTAACAGCTAATATGATGCAACACAGCCTTAGTTTTTCGCAAACCCTATGAAAAAGGGGTTCATAATGAAATAAGCCATCAGAAACATAATTTGTAAAAAAAAACTAAGTCTTACAACTTAGTTCTTCTACCCTAAAAAGTTGTGAGATCCATGTAATACCAAGTCGGTCAATTTATTTCGTCCCTATTTAAGGGTCCTTCAGTCTTTTTAGCTCAGTTTTTTCTGTAATATAAATAGGTTTGAAATCAATATTTTTTCGTTGTCAAACCTATATTAGTTATAATAATGGAAGGGCCCGACATAGTCAAACATATTTATATAGGAAATAAACAGGTAGTCTTAAGTTATTACAGAATTACCTATCTAACAAAATCTTCATAAAATATATAGATTAACTTGGCCATCACATGAAAATAGTGTATACTTTTATTCATATTAATTATTGATTGTATTAATTTTTGTTTAGAAATTTTCATCTAGGGAGATTACGTTTAACACTAAGATTAGGATTGGTATCCACTGCGCTCCAACTATATACCGTACTACCTAAGAATAATAGCTTTTTTATTACGGAAACTGTATATTGTAGTGTGTATTGGCTTAAAGATGCTTGTGTGCGTGGCATCTTGACACTCAATGGCATCTCTCAAATTTCGTAACTTATATATGCTTCGTGTTATTTTACATTTAAATTAATAAAATACAAAATACATATAAAATATATAATATAAAATATATAATATAGTGTCTTTCATATTTGTTTTGATATTATTTTTACAAATATGCGACCCGGCATTTTTATTAGCAAAGTTTAACAGAATATGTGGCACGTTAACGTCACACATTGTTCGACACTAGCTCAAGTAATCCCACTTGGTCGTAGCATTAGTTGTTTGACATGACTACGTCTGCGGTATCTAGTTGGAGCTCAGCGGAGACCAATCCTTAATCGAAGGCTTAACACTTGTTAAGTTATACAAATATATTTATCCGTTTAGTTGGTAAGCGCCCTAAGATAAACTGTATCGACCCAGTAAACGAAGTATTTGCACGAGCGAAAATAGATAACAATTCTAAAAACTGATTGTTTTTTTCACTTTATCATTAAAAGATTAGGTAAATGTAAACATACAATAACGAGTTGATAGTCGTGACATAAAACAGTCTAAAAGTTGCCTTACTGTGCGGAAATCCACGATTGCTTATTTATTTTTTATTTTATGAAAATAAGGGTCTCGTCCCTTATTTTTTCTTCCATATTTCGAGCAGGACATTCAGCTGATGGTAATTGACACGCCGTACCCATTACAAAGCAGTGCCGCTCAGGATTCTTAAAAAACACAAAAAATCTGAGCGGTACTACAATTGCGCTTGTCACCTTGAGACATAAAATGTTAAGTCTCGTTTGCCCAGTAATTTCACTAGCTACAGCGCCCTTCAGACCGAAACATAAGTTTACATATTACTGCTTCACGGCAGAAATAGGCGACGTTGTGGTACCCATAATCTAGCCGGCTTCCTGTGCAAAGGAGCCTCCCACTGCTTAAATGTTATGAAAAAATATCTAAAATATTTATTCCGCTAAGGGTTGTGATTTTACATGCAGAGTACATAGAAGTAGAGATTATAGATAACTTTAATCGAATCGAGTACATCTGAACTCGAGAGTTCGAGTTCGAGACTGAACAACCAGTTTATTCGGTAGCTGTAGACTCGCAGAACTCTGAAACAAGAGATCTTTGGTGGAGGACTCGTATGGGCTATACGGCAAAGAGGGTCTAAATACTGCGTCATAAGAGGCCTGCCTCAGTAAATATTGAAATTTAGCTTAGTATAAAAAGTGCAGTGTTTTGACATAAGTTTGAAATCGTAATTACAATACTATGGCGAGAAAGTATAATCCGGCTAAGTTTGAAAGCGAAATGTTGCTTATAGCTTAGTGGATTTCGGCTAACTCCGTTTTTTACAAGGTTATAGCCGTCATCTGTTAATCTATCAATGACTGCACGTTTCATACAATTGCATACAATCGCTGTCTTCTTACGGCCGTTTTCAATAACTTATCTATACTTAGTTTAAGTTACGTATACATTGCTGTCACCGTTTAATGACAAGATCTTATCTATCCATAGTTATGTCCAATATAGTTATGGTCCAATGCTATCTGTCAATAGGTTATTGAAATGTAAGTAAGCGTAAAAGGATAGCTTTGTCTACCTCTAGTAAGTTAAACTAAGGATAGATAGGCTATTGAAAACGGCCGTTAGAGAATTTCCCTAGGCTGGTATAGGTATAGGTAATAATATCATATTTTTGCCAAAACAGATTTAAAATACGTATTAAGGTTTGGGTATATATTTTTTTGTTGTGTGCGTTTGTAGTTTGTAGATAAGTTAGCCTACATCGCTACCATTTGATTTTATTTTGACTTTGACGATATAATTATTTCACAAACCACAATTTACAAACTTTGTTTTAATGCCACCTTTAGCGTGTACGCTATATAATTTTCATCACAACTCAGTTAGTTATTAAGTTATTAAAGTTAAAATCGTTTATATTTTAATAAGCGGTTACTAAGTATTCGTACATGTAGTAGGGGTTGGTAATTTAAACGCACTTAAAATAGAAAAATCAATATTTTACTATTTCCACTATTAATAAATATTGTAATAAATGACTCAATACAATTTGGGCAGCGTTACCCCTTACAATTCACAATAACTAATGTTCTCTCGAAAAAAAAAATTAAATTCAAATTCCAAATTTCTATATTTGATATTAAAATATATATACAAAATTACTTAAATCTACTTATTAAAGTAATTTACAATGAAGCCTTATATATGTAGGTATCAGAAAACTTATTTCTACAACCCTATCTACGTATTGAGGGACAAAACTTTATTATGCTTAAAAACTAATACATGAGGTTTGTGGGGGGGGGGGGGGGGGGGGGATCCAGGAAACTGGGAAAACCTGGCTATTTGCTATGATATAACGTAATATTAATCGTAACATATCACTTAACCTATTCTAATTCTATTAAATGTATACATAGATATATAATATATAAATATAAGAGGGGTGTGGG
Organism: Leptidea sinapis; assembly: GCF_905404315.1. Classification (NCBI taxonomy): domain Eukaryota; kingdom Metazoa; phylum Arthropoda; class Insecta; order Lepidoptera; family Pieridae; genus Leptidea; species Leptidea sinapis. The sequence continues at coordinate 14,866,835 of NC_066277.1, read as the reverse complement.
GTGGGGGGTGGGATCTTGGGAAAGGAAAGGAGGGAGAGGAAATAGGAGGCCAGTTATTTAATACTTATAACTAAACCAATTTACAATATATTGGTTTCACATTTATTCAGACCTAGCTAGAACTCTGTGTGCGTGTGTGTGTGTGTGTGTGTACGCTAGTTTTCTGTGAGCTCTAACCAGTTGTGATGTTCTCTCGAACTGAGTGCTCTGGCTTATATAGGGCACGATCGTCACGGTGATGATGCTACCAACTGTAATATGCACTTCAGCAGTAGTGCCAACTAACTTACACGAATCAAATTAACCAAAGAATTGAATACAATTTGCTATAATTGATATAATTAATATAAATGTTATAATTAATTAGGATGGCTAAGCTAATATCAATCATAATCGTGAACTTAAAAATGTCAAATGTCTTTATGACAGTTCATGACGTTGGTAGCGCTTGTAAACACATCAAGCTGACATACATAACTATAATATAATAATTTATAAGATATTCAGGGTGGTTTTTTGAGAAGGGCGGTGATGGCCAAGTCGGAAACTACACATAGGTATTAGAGAAAAGTCGTGAAAGGAGTTATATGCCCTCAATTTATGAGAAAACAATAACTGTATATTTAAAAAGAATAAAGAAAGATTGTACAAAAACAATTACACTCTGTATTATTGGACCAATGGACTTTGTTGCTGATAAAGATTAATCTTTGCAAAGAAATGTATAACTGAAAATGAAATGAATATTTTTACCAGTAGGAGGCTAGATTATAGGTACCACAACAGCGCCTATTTCTGCCGTGCAGCAGTAATGTGTAAGTATTATTGTGTTTCGGTCTGAAGGGCGCCGTAGTTAGTGAAATTACTGGGTAAATAAGACTTAACATCTTATGTCTCAAGGTGACGAACGCAATTGTAATGCCACTCAGAATTTTGGGGTTTTTCGGGGGTTTAATCCTGAGCGGCACTGCATTGTAATATGCAGGCCGTATTTATTACCATCAGCTGAATATCCTGCTCGTCTCGACCCTTATTGTCATATAAAAAAAAACAAAGAGTGTAATTTCAATAATCGAATGTAAATAAAAACATTTAATGAACTATATATGATATGATATGATAGGACCATCAGCAAAATTGATACATAACCCACTTTGCTGATAATTCTTTTAAAATCATAAAAACAGGTTTATATTTGCACGAAAAATATTGGATGGCAATTGGTCATCTGTCAGTGGACTATGACGATGTTATTACAAAAACAAAAGAATTTAAACATGGCTTACACACGTGTTTTGTAAGATAGTATAGTATAGAAAACTTAAAAAACAACGTCAGTGATCTAACAATAACAACATCTAAAATAGAGTTTCTCTATTACAAAACAGTGTTTACCTTTTGTCTTACTAAAACGTCGTTAAACACAACATAAACTGAAGTGTACACGAACAATTAAAGGAACGGAACGCAATTTTTGTTAGCTGTCATCTATCTGTCATCAAATAATCTAAGTCTTCTATAAGATTATGATATATCCGTTAGACGCACCTTAGACAGGCTTCGACTCGTGTTTTAATATAAGCAATGTCTAAAGATTGTTCAACGCTAAACAAAAGAAAAACACAGATTTTGTTATAGAACTTTTTTATACCCTTCAGATGTATGTATGTTTGTTTGTAACCGACTCATTTGGGCGCGCAAAAAAAGGATTCTGGGAAAGTTTCTTGCACCGCTTCTTCTCTGTCAGAGCGCCATTTGTTTTTGAAGCAGTGGTAGTGTTAGTAATGACATCAAATAGGATTCAAAAGGAATCAATTTAGAGAAAATAAATCCTTTTTATGCCTACCTACGGTGAGGTTTTATAAGAGTACTGACAGATATGCTCAAATTAAAGCATGCTCTAAACCATACATCATTTATATGTCTAAATAGACTGTGACAGCTGCGAAAACGTTGAAAAAAAATTGAGGTTGACTGTTAACCTCTATTTTGAACAATGCACGCACACTAACCCAAAGTGACACACGTATTGCGAGTGAAAGACGTATCTTGTCACGCACACTTAATTAATAAACCTGACCTGTTTTCATCGGTTGTCTAACAGTAAGAGGCTCTATCTAGACGTATAAATTATCTAAGTCTATCTCTATAAACTAACATACTCTGTATGTATGAAATCTGTTGAAGTATGTAGTAGTGGAATACTCTCGGTAAATATTTTGGTGACTTATAGACCATAAGCTAGAAATTTGTTTTTTTTTTCTTTTTTTTTATGATAATAAGGGACGAGATGAGCAGGACGTTCAGCTGATGGTAATTGATACGCTCTGCCTATTACAATGCAGTACCGCTCAAGATTCTCGAAAACCCCCAGAATTCTGAGTGGCACTACAATTGCGCTCGTCACCTTGAGACATAAGATATTAAGTCTCATTTACCCAGTAATTTCACTAGCTACGGCGCCCTTCAGACCGAAACAAAGTTATGTTTACATATTACTGTTTCACGGTAGAAATAGGCGCCGTTGTGGTACCCATAATCTAGCCGGCATCCTGTGCAAAGGAGCCTCCCACTGGAGAAAATTCCTTTTATCATCAAAACCTAAGATTTAGCATTTTGATTACAATCTAACCGAAGGCTAATAAGTAATTTGAACAATTTGTTATTAAAGTGAAATTTTTATTACATCGTCTAAATCTTTTTCGCCTGTGTGTTGCATGTCGCGTGACGGTCGGGCGGCGCCTATAATTCGCAGTAGCTGACCGTGTAGTGTATAGACTATTACTCATTTGTTCCAGTGCTCCACTCTATTTTGTTTGTTTTTAGTTAAAGTCTATAATGTGAAAAAATGTTTCACTTTTACCGTGGTTTCATAAAACCACACAATCTTTTTTTTTAAAGTGATAACCCTCACTTCTGGGATTAATTACAGAGAAAAAAAATTGTTATAACAAAATTTATGACCACTCGCGTTCCGTGTGAGTCCCGCATACATTTTGTTTTTAATTTTTTTTTGTGTAACTTTTTTTTATTGAAAACGAGCGTACGGGTCTGGTGTTAAATGATCACATCCTCTTGCAACACCAGTAGAATCACAGGAGCGTTGCCGGCCTTTGAGAAAGGTGTATGCGCTTTTTACCATGTCCTATCGTCCCGGAAACACCGCACAAGGAAGCTCATTCCACAGCATCCTAGTACGTGGAAGAAAGCTCCTTGAAAACCGCACTGTGGAGGACCTGAGTAACTTAATTTTAACTAAATTAGATTAAGAATGTATCCATCAGCACTATTCTTAATACTTTTGTAGTTTTTTGACGTTAAATAAGTGATTTTAAATCCTATTTTGACTAAAAATATTTGATATTTAATTTGAATTGTCTCTACTAAGGGGAAGGTACTATGTTCATGTGTTCTTTCCACTTAATACCTACATGTTAGTTTAACTATTAACTGCACTATATTACACTAGCTTTTCACTACACTAACTTAAAAGGTTTATTTAGTAGTGATTTAGTATTATTCAAAACGGCGGACATGAAAAAAAAACTGTTTTATTTCGTTACCTACATAAATACAGGCAAAGCTAATATAAGTAAAATACACGAATTAAATTTAAAAACAAAATTTATGAACGATGCGGGACTCGAATCTGTGACCACTGACCTCTCGTGTTCCGTGCGAGTGCTCTTCCACTGAGCCAACCATTCGAGTGACGCAAGTCCATAAATCTTGTATGCTTTGTTCAACTCTCAGGTTGTGGCTTCATTTACAGGATCTACTTTACAGTTGATAGCTCAACTGGAGTCCCGCATCGTTCATAAATTTTGTTTTTAAAATTCATTTGTGTAAGTAAACCCAAAAGTGAGGGTTATCACTTTAAAAAAAAAATTGTTTACATAAGGAAAATAAACAAGTTTATCAATAATAAATTTTATTCACAGGTCTTCATAAACGCTACTCCTGAGCACTGGTGTGCCTTACATCCAAGAATTGAAAAGTTGGGGATAGAAGATCAGCTCATCCGTAACCTAACAGTACCAGGACATCATGGAGTCTTCGAAAGCTGTCGGGCCCATAACATAGACCCGGACGATTTCTTTGCGATTTATAATCAAACGTAAGTATTCAATGTAATGATAGATTGGCATTCAAAATAATTACACAAATAAAATTTGAACGATGTGGGAATCGAACCCGCGACTTCTCGCGTTCCGTGCGATCGCTCGTCCAACTAAGCCAACCGTTCGAGATTTTTTTATAAATACGGGACGAGCAGGACGTTCAACTGATGTTAATTGATACACCCTGCCCAAAACACTGCAGTGCCGCTCAGGATTCTTGAAAAACCCAAAAACTCTGAACGGCACTACAATTGCGCTCGACACCTTGAGACATAAGATGTTGATGTCATATTTGACCAGTAATTTCACTAGCTACGGCGCACTCCAGACCGAAACACAGTAATGCTTACACACTACTGCTTCACGGCAGAAATAGGCGCCCATAATCTAGCTGGCATCCTGTGCTAAGGAAACTCCCACTGGAGAAAATCGTATCGTTGATACCAACGACAACTCTCAGGAAGTGTATTGTGATTATTATAATTCAAAGTACTGAAATATTTCAACATCTTAAAGCTGCTAAGAGCTTAGCCATAATTTAGTTTTGAGGATTAGCCAATACTTAGAACTGGTGATTTAAAATTAAGCCGTTCCGTAGATACCCTCTGGGTACTATTTATTTTTTTATTTAAATGAATAATTTTCGTGAAATATATATTTATTTATTTTTTGACAAGTTCTAACCCAGCAAACGTTGTTTTGCCATGTAAATGAAGTACCCCGCTCATTGTATGAATTGTCATAATATGATATACACATTATGTAATGGAACATCATTGAATTGTTTATCTTGTGAATATATCGAAGTAAAAAAAATATACGCTCCGGATAAGTAATCACCAACAAATCATATACTTAAACCTTTTCCGAAACCTGCTGCATGTAATGGTATAAGTGTTGTTCCAATCGGTTCAGTAGTTTTCTCAATATAACCGAAGGATAAAAACGGCTATCAATTTAAAAATAAATTAAAATGGATAGATCGTACGTCTAGATAGAGTCTCTTGCTGTTTGACAACCGATAAAACAGGGCAGGGATATTAGTTTAGTGTGCGTGACAAGCTACGTCTTACTCCTGGTTTACACCAAGAAACAAGTCAAAAACTTGTTTTATACAAAACTTGTAGAATACTCGTCAAAACTTAATTATTTGTTTTTAACATGTATTGCAATTGTCTGAAACATTCTTGTGTTCACACTGTGATGCCAACAAGTTTTTAAACAACTATAAAACACATTTGCGTTCACATATAGATCTAAGACATGTTTGATACAGTCTGATACATTGACAGCGTTCACACCAACGTAAAACATGCATGTTTCAACAAGTATTTTTAATTTTATCGAAGTTTATGTATAATACTTATTTAAAACAAGTTTTATTCTCTATCCATGCTTGGTGAATAGAGTTTTAAACATTTACCGGACAGACCGCTTTTTTTTTATGGAAAAGAAGAAGATAAATATAGTGGTCAAAGGCATAAGCTTTATAAGCAATATTTATCTCGGTTTATATTGAGATATTCTTTCGATACTTTTATAATCGTCTCGCAAGCATGAGGTATGCATTAACTACATTTTGCCTTTGATATCCGATGCAAATATAAAGAAGAATATAAGTCACAAGTAAACAGCTTAAAAAAAAGGGCGTACACCTTCCTTCAAGGCCGTCAACGCTCCTGTGATTCCTCTGGTGTTGCAAGAGAATGTGTGCGGCGGTGATCACGTATCACCAGGTGACCCGTGCGTACATACGCTCGTTTGTCCTCCTTTTCCATAAAAAAAAAATTGCTCTGCTGGAGTGATGGCATCTCGATACTGTGAAAACTGCTAAGAAAAGTATGGTGCAAATTTTTTAAGCAAATTCTCCAAATTTACTGGTCTCATTCTAACAAAATTTCTGAATCCACTTCTGTCTTCTATTCTTAAAGCATTCAATAAGGATCGATAGGCCCCTTCTTGGTGTAGTCTCCTCAAAAATGATCGAGACCACTACTTGGGTGGTTTTCTTGAATTTCCTTTTTTTTTATGATGTACAAGTATACTGCACATATGAAGCAAAGTTCCGCAGTACCTTCACTTTCTATTGTCTGTACTAGTAGTCAATTGAACAGAAATATTCATCAACTTTCTGCATTGACATGTCAAACAAGTTAAGCTACAAGCCTACAACAAGAATAAAACATGAGATCATAAACATGTAGACAACAAGTAGGTGGCAAGCATTTAAATCAGATAAGTTTCATACAAATTTTGTCTACGACAAGTTTTATGTTTTTGTATTTTGAAAAGATTGCACACAACTTGTATTTGAAATTTACAATTTGCCTTGGTGTAAACGAGGTGTAACACTCGCGATTTGTATGTTACTTTGTGTTAGTGTGTGTGAATTGCTCAAAATAGAGGTTAGTTCCAAACTCAGTTTTTTCGACGTTTTCACAGCTGTCATAGTTTATCTAGACGTATACCTAAGTCCGTGATCTAAATGATCGAAGGGTTTTTGAAATAAGAACACTGAAATCGTAATATAAATGTGATTATAAGTAATTTTGTAAAATTGGTTCCAAGTGAAATATAAAAATTACGACTACCATATTTATTTATGCGAATTATTATCAACAACATAGAAAAAAGCCACTTCACTTAATAACCTTCAGATCTTTAACTTCAGTTAATAAAAAATATAACACCGTCTCGTCAACCGTAAAGGTTATGTTATTTTTGTGTTTAGTATGTTGTAAGTAAGTTATGTCGTAATAATTTATGTTTAACATATTGTCACCTACTTTAAAATATCTTTGGTAATATTCATTCTCTGATTTTAGTGGTTTTAAGATGTGTTTGAATCCGGTATTTTGTTAGTAAAAATTTATATTTTATTTTGGGATTATACAGTCTTATACGATTAAAGCTATAATAATATTATCATAGTTAATGATTTGTGAATTTAAATCAACAATCGATCAACTACGTTGGTGATATGACCTTGGTACTTTTCTATAAAAATCCAACTTGTTTTTTGTGTTCGGATATAATAATTGTCAGTTGACAGTACAATATTTAATATTTTATTAAAAAGCGCGCAAAAAAAGTATACTGGGAGAGTTACTTGCGCCGCTTCTTCTCTCTAAGCGCGCCATTTGTTTCCGAAGCGGTGGTAGTGTTAGAAAAGACATCAAAAGGAATTCTAAAGGAATCAATTTTGAGAAAATAAATCCCTTTTATGCATACCTACGGGGTGGTTTTATAAAAGTACTAACAGACATGCTCAAATGAAAGCATGCTTTAAACCATAGATCATTTATACGTTTAGATAGAGTGTTACAGTAATGCAGCAGCCTATAAGTTTATCTACTTGTATGTCCAGGGTTCGTGCATGGACACTGCACTTATTTCTACCGCAAACAAGTACCCTTGTATTGTGATTTTCAACGCATTCGCCCTCGTGTCTTATTGCATGGTTGTAAGGTTCATACGAGGGCGGCACTGAAAATTTCGGGAATCAAGGAAGTGACACAACATTAGTATTTAAAAATGTATTTATTGCTTTTCGAAGTATTCTCCGCGAAATTTGACACATTTTTCTATACAATGGAACCAATCATTGAAACAACCATGCCATTCGGAAGTTGGGGTCTCCAAAATGGCCGTTTTGTAGGCGTCCACAGCTTCTTCAGGTGATGAATATCTCTGACCACGCAATTTATTCTTTATTTTAGGGAAAGTATAGATTCATTATAGAGCATAGAGTATACATTCATAATCATTAGGACTTAGGTCGGGGCTGTACGGCGGATGGTCTAATAATTCTATGTTTTCTTGCTCTAAAAACTCTTTTGTTCTGTGCGCGGTGTGAGAACTCGCATTGTCGTGATGGAGGATGATGCGGTGGTTACAGTTCTCTTTACGGAGTTCAGAAATGACCTGTGGCAAACAAATGCTAGCTTACCATTCTGCATTAACCGTTCTTTGTCCCTCAAGAGGAATAGTCGCAACATGGCGGGTTTTGGAGGCAAACGTGGCCACCATTTTTTTTTGCAACACTCAGCTTTAACTCATTTACGAACACCCAAACTCGTGACTGATTTTTTGTTTCGGGTTCGTACGCGTATATCCAGGATTCGTCACCTAATACGATGTTGTGTACAGCATTTGAGGATCCTGCGTGGAATCTTTCGAGAGTTCTGACGCACCAAGTAACGCGAGCCGCTTTTGGATCTTCACAGAGCAGATGCGGTATCCATCGGGAAAACAACTTTTTTACACCTAATTGTTCATGCACGATTATTTGTATTTGACTCACGCCAATCTCTAAAGTTGCCCGAATTTCGTGGTATCTCACATGTCGATCTTCCTCAATCAGCTTACGTACAGCATCAACGTTTTCTTTGGTGACTGTAGTTTTTGGACGACCTTGACGGGGATCATCACTGAGCTTGACACGTACACGTTGAAATTCAGCAAACCAGCGATAAATTGTGGTTTTGGATGGGGCTTCATCACCAAATGCAGAAATCATCTGGTCAACACACTATTTTTGTGTTAAACCACATCGAAAGTCATAATAAATCATCGCTCTAGAATTTTCTCGAGTCAATTCTATTTTCTCAACGACTAAACAAGTTTGACAAGACCTTGTGACAAGACCGAGAATCTTTTTTAAAAAAAATAAATGGAATTCGATTTTTAAAACCAAGGAGATTTCAATTAAAAAGATTTTGATATGACAGAAACAGTGGAAATATTCCATTCTCGATACTTTTAGAGCAGCCTATGTAATACAGGATATTAAATAAGCCTGATTTTTGCTTAACATAGCCGCACTAGAGCAGTAATAAGTATTTTCTGTTATCCCGGCTACGTAATATATTCAAAATAATATTAATTTTAATACTTGCAAATACTTATATACACCTTGTTCTTGTTTATGCACTGACATGGCCTCAAATTATGATATCATCCCAACCGTCTTGATTTTAAAAATTGATTAAATCAATTTTTCAATCAAATCAAAAACAATCAAATCAAATGTCCCATCGTTAACTCATCGCGTCAGTAGATAATCGAGAAGTCAAATTAAAAAAGGAGATAAATGTACTAGTGTTCGTATCCTTTCACCCCACTGCTTCATACATTCTGTGCTGTATAAATAGTATTTATGTAAAATGACTAGTTATATATTTTTGTTTTCCGTTCTACTGATATTATATGGTTTTCCTGCATCTATAAATAATAACATTGCTGTTAAAAATGTCTATTTTGCGTGTTTTTAACTCTGTCCACGTTTAGCGCTTGCGGTTTTCGATATAAGTTTGACAAGGCAAATTTTAAAATATTATTATATCTTGAAACAAAAATATCACGTTTATTGTATGGGACCACTGGACAGGCTGTTAAATATGTTTGACACCAAATTTTTTGTGCCTATTTGAAGTGCCACTCGCGAGCGTCCAGAGAACTAATTTTGACGTGTAATACAATGGGCTGCGAAGGAACGTACAATACTCTGAAGTATTTTTGCATATTGAGTTAATTTCGTTCGTTTTCCGTGTTATTTATACTCCAAGAATAAACAGTATAAGGTACACAATTTTTTTGTAAATAGTTTGCCACCATCTATCGATGTTTGCTGAGGTCGTCATCACTAGTTTTATTACCGCAGACTCTCGCTATGGCCAACAGCGCCCAAATGGCGAATATCAAACAAGGACAAAAGCACTTTGACAGCCGCCAGTCCAGTGGTATATAGTAGGGGTCAGTGATGAGAGTCCCCATAAACATTGTTATAGAGACAACATAAATTTGCAACTGTCTATCACGGTTTATGATGCCTGGTGACAGACGGACAGACGGAGGAACAGACTTACGGATGGATAGCGAGGCATAGTAATAGGGTTCTATTTTACCCTTTCGGTATTGCACCATAAAAAAACTTCGCTCCATAAAAAATGTTCGTCTGCGCCCAGCCTAAGATATGATGAATTATTAGCATGGTATATTTTCAGCGCAGTTACATATCAGTCTCTTAATTAATGCTCACAGTTGTATGTTGCAGGCAATATCTATAAATAGACAAATACTCAATACATACATACTCTTTTGTGTTGAATATAGATAGAGTTGCACGAGTCCAGTTAAATCCCATTTTAAATATACCTACAAATGATTTCTTTAGTGTTAATTCCGCCAATACTTGTTTTTAAAACAATTCGACACGTGTTTCGCCTCTACACGAGGCATCCTCTGGACGTGTTGTCTCGCCAAAATCTGGCACGAGACTCAATAATGTCTCGTTAAATCATTTGTGTAATTATGAATTTCCGCAAAGTAACGCCTAATTCAATAAATTTCCCATTTTAAACATTTTTCTTTTAATATTGACACACTCTTACACAAATTATCTTGCCCCAAAATAGGCATAGCCTGTACTATGGGTACAAGACAACGATATATTTAATACAATATACTTACTTAAACATACATAAATACAAATAAACGTCCATGACTCGGAAACATCATATTCATCATAAAAATGATTGCACCTACCGGAATTCGTACCCAAGACTTCTAGCACAGTAGGCAGGGTCACTAACCACTGGGCTATAGGGGTCGTCCTTCCATTCCATTCAGTTTTTGAAGCGAAAACTTCTTTTGGGGCACCGCACACACATTGTTTCGTAGGCTCAATCGGGTGAAATCGGAACCACCGAGTGTACCCGAGCGAGAAAGATAGAATTAATCTATATATATAAAAATTAATTGCTATTCGTTAGTCTCGCTAAATTTTGGATTTGGAAAATTTAGGTCTTGATTTATCTGTGGGAGTCCAGAGAAGGTTTAAAAGGTGAATAAATAGGAAAATGCTCGGAATTAAATAAAAACAACAAATTTGTTTCTCCTTTGATGTGTCCATACATAATTTCTATGAGAGAATTTATTGACGCACGGTTTGACAGTTCTGCTGTGAAACAATTTCATCACGACAGCAGGGTGCATATTTTACGAAGTAATTCTTGATGTTATGATATATTATTGACAAATTCATAAAAAAAAAACATTATTTTATTTATTATAAACATAACAACGTCTGTCGGGTCAGCTAGTACTTAATAATTGTCATTATTAATTCAATAGTTATTATTGGTACGTAATAATTATAATTTTAGCAAAGTTTTTGGTTTACATTGTGAGGTTAGTGTGTGTAGTTAGTGGTTTATCGTGCTTATATTAAATTAAATTAATTATTTCATCCTCATCATCAACTCCGTCTATCGCTAAATTTTATAAAATATATAAAAAAAACTTTAGGAGTCCCCCATACTTAGAACTGAAACTCATTTTTTTTTCATCAAACCCTTACGTCTGGAGATCTATGGATAGGTCTTCAAAAATGTTCAAGGTTTTAATATATTAATATTATTTTTGTTTGCATATAGTTTGCGCGAGAGGCACTTCCAAAGTGGTAAATTGTGTGCCTGTAACATATGCTGTACGTAAAAAATATATGCTGTATGTAAAAATATATGCTGTACATTACCATCCAAACTTCCATTGAAAATTGGTTTGAACGAGATCTAGTAATATTTTTTTTTTAATACGTATAAATGATGAGAGCTCATTTGTACTGTATGATTTATAGCAAAATTTTTTTTAATTTTTCAATAATTTAATATCATTTTTCTTTCTATATAACTTTAATATTATGTTACTTGTTGCTACGGAACCCTACATTGGCGAGTCCGACTCCCACTTAGCCGCTTTTTTCAATGACTACAACGCATTGTGAGCGTATTGAGTTTTCGGTCTATGAGCGTAACATATCCACAACACTGGTTGATCAATATGCATGGACTAGTCGTGACATATTTGCGGTAATTCTTTACAAAGTCGTGCCACATTGTTTGCTCTCTAGGTACTCATTCAATTTACAATGTTGGTAACATGCGCCATCTTTAATTTTGAAGTTATACTTCTTTTGGCGCGATGGAGAAAAATGATGAGAGTGAATTTTTTCACCCCTACACCTGAATTCTATATCGTGAAGTTAGTTCTAGGTGGCATGAAAATCGATAACTATGTTCAAGTTGTATATTCTAGTATTTTTATATTTAGAACACGAGTTTCGTAACAGTACAATTAAAGAGTGTGAATAAGTAAATATTATTTTGGTGTTTTTATTAAATCAATTTCATATACGACGGTGATAGTATTTACTAATAATTTATTAGTATATCTATATATATTGAATATTAGTGATAAAACTGATTTAAATAAAGTGTTTTGAGTGCTTTTATATATTTGAGGTAAATTGTCGGTATGTATAATTTATTTACATCGTTAATTAAAAAGTATTACATTATTATATAATTTTTTTTTTTATTTCTCGTATATTAAATTTTTATGTATAAATAAAAAAAAATCTATACGTGTTTATATTAACCTTAAATGCTGAGTGTTTATACTATCTTTGATCTTAACTTTTTGTTAATATTTGATTTAGTTTTCCATACGCCAAAGAAGTATATAACTTCTAACGCGTGTACATATTAAGTACACACACTCTTTTTTTTTAACGAAATAATATATTTATTCCAAAATGTATTTAAGTATGAAGTATGTTATTACTTGCATCAATTCTAGTTGCAGACTTTATTATAATTTTTTTTATGAAAATGAGGGACGAGACGAGCAGGACGTTCAGCTGATGGTAATTGATACGCCCTACCCATTAAAATGCAATGCCGCTCAGGATTCTTGAAAAACCCATAAATGCTGAGCGGCACTACAATTAATGAGCTCATCACCTTGAGACATAAGATGTTAAGTCTCAATTGCCCAGTAATTTCAATAGAAGCAGTAATGTATACACATTACTGCTTCAATTCCACAATAAATTACATGTTTTTCACTTTCTCAATGCAGATATATTTTCTTATTTTGCCTGCCTTTTATAGAAGTGTGATGCCACACTGAAGTTTATGGTTATCAGATTTTAATGAAACTTTATGGCTGAGGACCGACCCAAAGGCGTTGAGGAATCGAGCGGGGCTAGGACACCTCTCTCGCACAAGATCGCCATAGTTTTAAATCAGTAGTATAAGCATTTTAATTTATTACAAACATATTAGAATTTTCTTTACAAAACTAACAAAACTATGCTATGTTAAATAGTATTGGTGTACAATTAAAAACAAAAAGTACAATTTTTATCTAGATTGAATGATTAACATGGCTCCAACTGTAAAAGTTAGAAGTATTTTGTTGTTTATGTCACAATCTATAAAAAGTAGAAATGTTATTTTATTGGAAATTTCCTATTTGAGAATCTTTTTTGAAATTTCTTAAATATGAATAGTTTATGAAATATTGGCAAAAAACGAAATCCCATTTTTTTTTATTTTAATTGTTTATAACTTTTGCTATTTTTTATGTGCTAATACACACTTTTGGCACATTTTTCTAGGCGTCACTCCGGATCCAATGAGCTATCGCACATAATTTTAAGAGCAGTATCTCTATTTTGTACCATTTTCAACTTGTCGACTAGACTAAAATATCTATATCATATAATAAAAAATTCGGTGGCAGCTCATTTTACATAAATTCAATACAAAATATTTATAATTTTTTTATTTTATTCATGGTGTATTATATTAAGAGGCTAATAATTTATTTATTGCTCCAACAAGGTGAGCATCTGTAGGTACAATTTCTTAATAACTAACAAAGACATATTTTTAGGTGACACCCCAATTATAGGTGCAAATCTAAATTAAGTAACAAAACGGACATAAACAGAGCATTACATACGTTTGAGCAAATTAATATCAAGATATTATAAAATTAGAAAAAATAATTGAAATAGACAAGAGAAAATTTAAGGGTATATAAAACATCAACTACACATTTCTGCTGCAACATACAATATAAATGTTAAAAAATTATGTTAGCATGATTTAAATTATATCGCTGGAGGTCGTGGGTTCGAGTCCCGCATCGTTCATTAAATTTTGTTTTTCAAATTTTATTTATGATTTAAATTACTTAAAATTATGAAGGCATTTTGAAGATTGCCAAATTCAAATAAAAACCTCTTACTATATCCATATCCACACTTTTTTTCTTACCCGGCATTTCCTTTTTAACTTTCAGATTCGGTGGAATTGGAGACGCAGAAATGAATGAAGGTACTACAGTAAGTTTATCTATACGTACACATAGGTTACTTATTTATTTATTTGATTATTTTATGAAAATATGGAGACGAGCAGGACGTTCAGCTGATGGTAATTGAAACGCCCTGACGATTATAATGCAGCGCCGCTCAGGATTCATGAAATACTCAAAAATTCTGAGCGGCAATACAACTACGCTCGTCACCTTGAGACATAAGATGTCAAGTCGCATTTGCCCATTAATTTCACTAGCTACGGCACCCTTCAGACCGAAACACAGCAATGCTTACATATTACCGCTTCACGGCAAAAATAGGCGCCGTTGTGGTACCCATAATCTAGCCGGCATCCTGTGCAAGGAAGCCTCCCACACATGTGGTGTACGGATGTGAAACGTGGAATCAGGTCGAACAGCACTTCAGAACTCAGCACTCTTTAACAAACGCTCTTTTCCTGTCCACCAAGCCCTGCACCACCAACCAATCAATCCTTCATTTCTGGAGATGTGGCCAAAGAACTTCAGAACTTGATCTTCAATTTTTTCAAGATGGAATTAAGAGATATGTCTAAGGGATCTTCAGGAGTCGCCTCCAACACCACATTTCTAAGTCATCAATTTAGCGGCGGTCTTGCAGTCAAGGGGTACCAGGTTTCAGCTTAGTTTTGGTGATCCTTCTGTCCTTCCAGATCTTATTGAGCTTCTCTTCTGAATACTGGTTATAGCACATCGCCTTCGGATTTCTAACTCACAATCAGATTAGATAGATCTGGATTGGCACCACCTCATAGTTGGCTATGCGTTGAATTTCTATTTATTATTTACGCGATCTACTATCATTATTTTGGTCTTTACTCTGATAACGGCCAGTCCGAATTCAAGGCTGGTTGATAGTAATACTCCATATGTTGCTGGAACCGCACTTTGTATAACGCTAGAATGCGGGCCAGTTTGTTTGTCAGTTTCTTAGAAGCCTTTTTTTTAAAAGCTTCCAGATTTCGTTTGTCAGATTGTCTCAGAGAAAAAAACCCTTTTTGTCGTATCACCGCTCTTCGACAACACTTCCCTTAAAGCCTCGCCTAGTATCGGGATATTGGGTCTCGAAATCTCGAGCGATTGTGAATTTCGTGGCCATCTGGAGGGCAAAGCCAAATTGGCTTCGAAGAAACTGGACGTCATTAATAGAGCACGGCAATACTTCAAGCCGGCTCACATTCTAGCGCTCAAAGCGCAGGTCCGGCCACACATGGAGTATTGCTGTCATCTCTGGTCTGGCGTATCCCAGTATCAGCTCGATCCATTTGACTGCGTGCAACGTAGAGCAGCTCGAATTGTCGGGGACCCAGTACTCTGTGAACGGCTGGATCACTTGGCGTTGCTTAGAGATGTTGCTTCATTGTGTGTCTTCTACCGCATTTATCACGAGGAGAGTTCCGAAGAGCTGTTTAACCTGATTCCTGCCGCCAAATTCCACCTTCGGCACCACACGCCCCATGTTAGGATATCATCCCCACCATCTGGATGTGTGGTGGTCCTCCACAGTGCGGTTGTCAAAGAGCTTTCTTCCACGTACTACAAAGCTGTGGAATGAACTTATCTTCAAAAAAAGCGCGTACACCTTCCATAAAGGCCGGAAACGCTCCTGTGATTCATTGTGGACGGCGGTGATTACCTAACAACAGGTGACCCGTACGGTCAATTGTTCTCCTATTCCGTAACAATTAAAAATATGTCCACTTAGTTGGCAATCCCTTCAAGTTTCTAGGCGGGACATAAGGGTATGTTGTCGAAGAGCGATGATACGACAAATGTGTCTTAGTAGTTTAAGGAGTACACTTGAGCCTTCTTGAGGTTATGTAGAACAAGAATAATTTAACCCCATCCCGCAACCTTCTCAAGAAAGGCCTCGGATAGAACATGCAATTTTCTGGCAGGCCAGGAACCTGTATGGCCCGTCTAAGCGGCATCTCCAGTACTGAAATCTTTACCAGTGGGAGGCTCCTTTGCACAGGATGTCGGCTAGATTATGGGTTCCACAACGGCGCATATTTGTGCCGTGATGCAGTAATGTGTAAGCATTATTGTCCGTAACTAGTAAAATTACTGGGCAAATGAGACTTAACATCTTAGGTCTCAAGGAGACCAGAAGAAAAAAAGTGCAGCTCAGAATTTTTGGGTTTTTCAAGAATCCTGAGCAGTTTTGTATTGTATCAATAACCATCAGCTGAACGTCCTGTTCGTCTCATCCTAAGGGACTTGATAATTGACAATAAGTTGTCTTAAAAAAAATCTGCATTACTATGGAATGTTGGAGAGATCCTACATGCCATTGATATGCGTAAGAAATAGTGTAAGAGAAAAGTTCAATCCATTCAATACCGAACAGTCAGTAATGTGTGTCTTAGACAAGAAATAAATTTAAGTGACAATTATAATATTGTTGTTGGCGTTTAAGCTGATTCCAAAAAAAAGCAAAAATACCTCATATCTCCACCAAGAAATCGATTAGAATTTTTTTTCGTATGAAAGTATATACTTCCTCCCAAATAGATCCTTTTATAAATTCAGATATGATGTTTAAATCTATAAGGACTTGAGGAAACTCCTCAAAATTTATAGCCACACAAAGAGCGTTTTAATTATTTTCAACAAAAAATATTGGGGTACTCCAGCGTTCACGGGCTTCGGGTTCGACATCAACAACGAGTCGACGACCTGTATGCTGCGCTCATGTAACCATAAATAACAGATTTGTTTGGGATGTTAATACTAAAATTAAAAATTTCAACGCCCATCTACCCGTTTATTTAATTGTATTCTTTATTTATTAATTACTAATGTATTTTTTAAGTTTTCTTAGAGTTTGACTTAGATTCCATTATGTAACCATGATAAATAAATTGTTATGTGAATGATTTAAATATAAACATGCAAATATTTTCTTTGATAACGCGAATGTTACACATTTAAATAAACACTTTTAAAGGATTCAAACACGTGTAATTGTAACTGTTTTTACATTAGATTTAATCCCCCTGAAAACGAGATCTGGAAAGGTCTTGAAACGTCAGGTTAACTAAAATAAAAATGTAACTTTTACGCAAAAATCTAATGTAAAAACGTTTTAATCCTTTAAAAGTGGTTCATTGAAACATGTAAATAGTAATCAAAACAAATATATTTGTTCAGGAGCTTCTAACTCGTGTTATAAATTCAAGTAAAAGTAAGGAGCCAAGTGATTGTAAACATGGATGGAAATTCAGTAGAGATTTGTACAAGAACACCTTGGTAACTGAGGTAAGTGGAGATATTTCTCACGAAAAGTCCTATACCCTGACTTAACTTTACTTACACTAAGTAAATCAAGTATGGTCACTTATTTCTCCTGACTTAATTTGACATACAAAGATTGGCTGAGGGAAATGAATTTCACACATTTAGATTATATTTTATACGTCTAGATAAAGCCTATGTATGACATCAAATTTTTTGTGCCTATTTGAAGCGCCACTCGCGAGCGTCCAGAGAACTAATTTTGACGTATAATACAAATGGCTGCGAGAGAAACGTACAGTACTCTGAAGTATGTTTGCAATTTGAATTAATGTCGGTCGTTTTCCGTGTTATTTTTTTTGTGGATAAATAGTTTTAGTGTTGGTGTTTGCTTAGCTGCGGTTGGTATCACTAGTTTTAGTTCCGCTGACTCTCGCTACATGACCAACAGCGCCAAAATGGCAAATATCAAACAGGCACAGTAGAACTTTGACAGCCGCCAGTCCCGTGGTATATATTAGAGGTCAGTGGTGCGCATGCATCCGGTTATGGCTATGTGCAAGACAGCCGCTGGAATCGCTACAGCTTGGTGTGTACTGCCACAAGCTCTGTCCTGAGACACCAATCTATTGCTCCGTAGAAGATAATTGGTCTTATGATTGCTGTATAGAGCCATCTACCTATCTTCAGAGCAAGACCACAGGTTGTCCCTATCTAGTCTTCTGCACAACCAAAAGATGATGTACGATTTTTCCAGCTAGTGTTCAAAGAGTTTATTCCAAAGCTTACTATCCAGTATTAGCCCCAGGTATTTTACTTCTTTAGTAAGGCTTTGTTCGGTGTTGAACAGCTTTGGTAATTTAAGATTACCAAGGCTGCGTTTGTTGGTAAAGTGTATTAGCATTCATACATTCTTCAATAATCTCAAAAGTGTATTAAGAGCTGCATAAAACGCTCTCAAATGGTCACATTACTAGAATCGCGAGGTCATACGCATAGCCCGTAGTGTACAGTTTATTTTTGTTTAGCTTTGTGATGAACTCATCCACGACAGGGTTTCAAAGAAGTGGCGAAAGTACCACTCCTTAGGGCAACCAGTTGCCACTACACATCTTGTGCTGGTGTTCAGTCAATCGTATCGCCATGTGCCTCAACATGCTGTCTATCCACGCGGCAATTGTAGGATCTACATCATGATCGGCTAGCGCTCGGCCTATGCTGGTAAAATCAGTGAGCTTAACTCCAAAAAGATCTCGTCCAGGCCTCCTGTTTTAGATGAAATCTATTGAGTTATGTGTATGGGTCGTCAAAATTAATTAATAATAATGCTAGCTTGTACAATGCTAGACAAATATATAATTGATAGTAGCCCACACTCACTTCGGGTTTCAATATAATATAAAATACACACTGTATTATTAATCATGAATAGAGAAAATACTTCCTACTAATATTATAAATAGGAAGTTTGTAAGAATGAGAGAACATTATAAAAATACTTAGTTCAAATTTACATACACACAATATAGTTGTTCGAACACTTATACCTGGAAAACGGCTGGACCCATGTTCATGATTTTTAATTTGTTAAAGAATAATAAAAAATCACTGAAAATTTTACGAAAAAAGAAAATACTTTCTTTCATTTAAAATCATTAACACAATTTTTAGAGGCTATTCTTATTTTATGGAAAAGGAGGACTTACGAGCTTACGTGTGACCTGGTGTTCAGTGATCACCACCGCCTACATTCTCTTGCAACAACAGAGGTATCACAGGAGCATTGCCGGTCTTTATCTCTGGATCTACTGAACCGATTTTGAAAATTCTGTTAACAATAGGAAAGCCAAATTTTTTGTGAATATCATATCTAATATGCTGTTTAATAATCCAAAAAGACTGTTTCATAGTAGTCGTATTAGAAAAATATATAATGTAATTGAAAAAAAAAAACAATCGAACGAAAAAAACTTATTTATATAGCAAACCAACGTTCGCCGGATCAGCTAATTTCTGTATATAATACTTACAACAACATAATAATATAGTTAAATATACATATCAACAAAATGTGCAAACGTTAATGTGATGAAAAGTAAATATATCGTTCTTTTCCATCTATAGTTGGGCATGTGTTTACATTTTGGTTAGAGAATTTGTGTGAGAATGTGCCTAATATTAAAATGGCCGTATAACCCGCAGCGACTCCTTGACACCATAATTCGACTTTTGAAACCTGTATGATTAATGCGACGCAATTAACTGTTAAATTATTCATATTATTCATAACGTAGGTTTATTCTGAATCAGTATTCGTTGATCAAAACAAATAAATCAAATCGTAATCTTGTTGCACAATTAACCAGTTATAAGCGTTATAAATCACTGACAATACGTTATTTAA
Source organism: Leptidea sinapis (assembly GCF_905404315.1). Classification (NCBI taxonomy): domain Eukaryota; kingdom Metazoa; phylum Arthropoda; class Insecta; order Lepidoptera; family Pieridae; genus Leptidea; species Leptidea sinapis. The sequence continues at coordinate 14,846,864 of NC_066277.1, read as the reverse complement.
GATATTCAATTTATAGAAGACCATCCAAGTAATACATAGAATAATATATATTATATACTTTGTCTAGGCAATCCATTCTATACCGAACAGTCAGTAATGTGTGTATTAGACAAGAAATAAATTAATGTGACCGTTATAATATTGAAAAATTAGTTGGCGTTTAAACTGATTCCAAAAAAAAAAGCAAAAATACCTCATATCTCCGCCAAGAAATCGATAAGATTTTTTTTTCCGTAATAATGTATTTACTTACTCCCAAATAGATCTTTTTGTAAATTGAGATTTGATGATTAAATCTATAAAAAATTGAGGGAACTCCTCAAAATTTATAGCCACACGAAGAACGTTTTAATTATTTTCAACAAAAAAAACATGAAAGACATATTTTCCTAAACTGATGATGTCACAAACTGTCAGTGGAATTATTTACAGGTAAGTATTTCACGTGTGGTAACATGATAGATAAGTGTATATAACCAACCAAACTGAAAAGGAATGAAGACGTAGAAATTTCTAAAGATGTTGAGTGTATGGAAGAACGAAGACTGCCTTACAGAAAATCTCTGGAATAGAGTAAAAAGCATTATCCACTCTGTTAGGCACAATGCGATAAGATACCTCAAAACATATGTTTTTCAAAAGAACTACTACATACAACTTTTCGAGGAGGATGCTTAACAGTCAGGCGTCAATAAATTGAGACTTTACACAGACGGCTCCAAAATGGCTGCTGGAACTGGTGCCGGAATCTTGTCACAGGAACTGTACATACTCACTTCAATTGGGCATACACAGCTCCATCTTCCAATGTGAGTATGTAGCCATCAAGGGAGCTGCTAACACAGTACTAAGAAGGAAAGTACATGGCCAGAAAATCAGAATTCTCTCTGATAGTATGGCAGTACTTACGGTGCTAGAAAAATCCTGGAACAAGTTGCCTCTCACAACTGGGTAACTCTACAATGGATAAGGGACACAGCGGTTCTTTGGGTAGAGATGCAGCGGGAAAAGCAAGGCGGGCATCGGCAACCTAAGTCGCTGCTCCATTGCCACTACTGCCACTGCCTTTCACCCATATGCGCTCATAGATATGCTCTCTCACCAACAAACTACACAACAACTGATAAACAGTCGAAAGAAGCGATACTTGCACTGTCGCCCAAACTGGCAGTGGACACATCATTGATGGGCTCCCTAACGGGTCACATATCACTAAACAAGCACCTTTTCACAATCGGGGTATCGGACAGTCCTAAGTGCAGAGGCTGTCTAGCCGAGGATGATACGGTCACTCACGTTATCCTGGAATATGCGGGCGTGGCCAACCAACAGGCAATAACCTTAGTAAATACGAGGTCGCTCTAAGTAGTCTCCGAACACCCCAGGAATGTTCTGAACTTCTGGAGCTGGTTGTAGTAATTGGCCAATACTGCAAAATGGCCAACTAAGTGGGTTAATTGCGGAAACAGGAGCCCCTACACCAGATCATACCTACAATACCCATATAGCTCAATGATTATGCCGTATATGGTTTTATACTGGATGAGCAAACTGTAAGCGATGTAAATATTCTAATAATATTTTAACAAATATTAATAAGAGTTACATCTGAGACATACACTTATTGAACTAAGTGGTTGATGAATCGTTTTGTACAAGTTACCTACTTACCTAACATATAAAGTTCCGTAATGCCTTTATGCACAAAATGTTCAGTAACTATTCTTGTTACACAAAAACGTTTGAAGTGTACAAAATGCAATAACCAATACCATTCTGAATGTGTTGGTTATAATAATAATGATACAAAGTCACGATCACAGTGGATATGTTCCAGTTGCTCCCCAAACACTAAACAATGTAATTTAAATAGCACTTCCACAGTGTCTATAGAAACGCAGGCAACCAATTCTACTATATCGTCAAGTGTTATAAGTAAAATTGAGAATAAGATTATCGACGTAATTACGAAGGAATTACCGAGTATTATTCGGGAGGTTCTGGTTTCGGAGTTGGAACCAATTAAACAGCAGTTACAACAACTAAAGGATTCCACCGCAGTTCTTAATAATCAATACGAAGAATTATTAGAAGTTGTCAATTCCAAAACCACGGAAATATCATCTCTCCGCATTGAAAAAGACACCCTATGTGATACCGTAAGCGAGTTAAAATCTCGAATTGGGTTTATGGAGCAAATTGCACGACAGAGCAATATAGAAATTATTGGAATCCCGGAACATAGAAACGAAAATACAAAGAAAATTGTCGAACAACTCTGTAGCGTAGTTGGGTTTAACCTTTCATCGTCAAAGAATATTTTATTGGCTACGAGAGTTGCTAAGTATAATCGTGAATCAAATAAGCCAAGAGCCCTTATATGTCAGCTTCCTAACAAATTAATGCGCGACAATTTACTTGCAGCTGTTATATTATATAACAAGACACACAAAGACACTAAACTCTCCTCAACGCTATTGGGCATTGCTGGTCCCCAAGTGCCAATATTTGTGAACGAACACTTGACGCGAGCCAACAAATCCTTGCACGCTGATGCCCGAAAGAAAGCCAAAGAAAACGGTTATAAATTTGTTTGGGTAAGAAACAGTAAAATATTTATCCGTAAAGACGAAAATTCTCCCTCCAAGACTATTTTGAGCCCGGAACAACTGGAAAAGTTATTTAAATAATTTTCTTATTTATTTTAGAATTCTTGTTTATATTGTTTTCTCACCGTTCTGTTTAGATTTTAATTTAATTTAATTTATATGTCTATTAATTTAAATGTTTTTAATAATGCAACATTAGATATATACTACCAAAATATAAGGGGAATGAGAACTAAGTTGGAGGAGATTAATAAAAACGTATTATTACATAATTATATGATAATTATACTAACTGAGACCTGGCTCAATAGCAATATTTATGATGGAGAAATATTTGACGATCGCTATGAGATTTATAGACGTGATAGGCAGTCTAATTCTTCATATAGTAATAGGGATGGTGGCGGTGTTCTCATTGCCGTACATAAATGTATTAAATCTCATAGAATGACCTCTTTTGAAAGTATTGCTGAAGACTTATGGGTAGAATTAGAGATTAAAATTGCTAATGGGTTTGACAAATTAAGCTTATGCGCCGTATATATGTCTCCTCCTATTGATAAAACAGTTCTTCAGGCCTTTTTCTCGAAATCATCTATTGCTGTAAATGAATCTAAGAAACATTTGATAATTGGGGATTTTAATATGAGTTTTATAAAATGGACCAGAGAGGATGATAATAAATTTCTGGAACCCATTAATTTTCAAACTCCAATAGGTACCTCTTTGATTGACCACATGGCTTTTTGTAATAGTAAGCAATTTAATTCTGTGTTAAATAAAAATAGTAGAGTTTTAGATTTGGTGCTGTCAGACATAAAGAGTGTGACGGTAGTGGAGACATTCGATGCTATCTCAAGTACGGATTATCATCATCCACCATTAAATGTATCGTTAGACCTGCTTCAAATGAGTTATTTAAAAGAAAAAAATAATGTCCGTGAAAATTCTCTCAATTTCTTCAAGGGTGCATATGAATTAATAAAAAGTGAAATTTCATCGATAAACTGGTTGTCAGAATTAAGTAGCTGTATGGATATAGATGCTATGGTAACGAAATTTTATTCCATTTTACATAAATTTATAAAACTACATGTTCCTAAACAATTCAAACGAAATTATAAATACCCTCCCTGGTTCACACATAACCTAATTCAAGTGTTGAATGAGAAAGAAAAGATACGAAAACGCTACAAAAAATATACGAATGAAATGGATAAACTACAATATAACTTATTAAAAGAAAGATCTCGTGTGCTTATAAATAGTGCTTATGAAAAATATATAAAAAAAATAGAAGATAATATAAAAGTAAACCCAAAAATGTTCTGGTCTTACATAAAATCTAAAAGAGGTAATACAAGTGTAATTCCATCTTTAATGAAATTAAACGATAGTTCATCGAACGATGGCACTGAGATTGCTAACTTTTTTGCTGAGTTCTTTTCATCTATATATAATAACACATCAAAAATTGTATCACCACAAAAGGATAGACACACTACATCAAAATTTAATAAAAATAGTACAAATCACCTACAGGTAAGCGAAACAGAAGTTAAAAATAAGTTAATGTCTCTTGTCATTAATAAAAGTGCGGGAACTGATGGTATACCTCCCGTATTCTATTAAAAATTGTGCTGCGGAATTATCGATACCTTTATCAATAATTTATAATAAATCTCTGAGGGATGGTATATTTCCAAGTGAATGGAAAAAAGGGAAGGTGGTGCCTATATTCAAGAAGGGTAATAAATCGGATATTAAAAATTATAGACCAATTACTGTACTAAGTACTCCTGCCAAAATATTTGAATCTTTTGTCTGTTCCCAAATCTCATGGGAAACTAAACATTTAATAAGTGAAAAACAACATGGTTTCGTTAAAAAACGATCAACCCTTACAAATTTGATGTGTTTTGCTGATTCTGCTATAACTGAAATGAGCAATGATAAGGAGGTTGACGCTGTGTATACAGATTTTAGTAAGGCGTTTGACAAAGTCGACCACACCCTGCTAATAAAGAAGCTAAGAGATGCATACTGCTTCTCAGAAAGTGTTTTGGTATGGTTAGAATCATATTTAGCTCATCGACCACAAGTAGTTAAAATAAGTGGGTATCAATCTAGAGAATTTCAACAAACATCTGGTGTTCCTCAAGGCTCTAATTTGGGACCATTATTGTTTACACTGTTTATAAACGATATTTCCAAAAGTATTCAAGAATCAAATTACGAGTTATATGCAGATGACTTAAAAATATATCGTACAGTTACTTGTTCAGAGGATCAAACGAAACTACAGAATGATATCCATCGTGTAATGTTATGGTGTAAAAATAATTTGATGGAACTCAATGCGTCCAGATGTCATTTTATAAAATTTTCTAGGAAACGAAAGAAATTGGAGAGTAAATATCATATTGATGGCATACAAATAAACCAAATAAACCATATCAATGATTTGGGTGTCATTTTAGACGAGGAGTTGAGATTTGATAAACATATTGACAAAATAGCTCACAAAAGTTTTAAAATTCTTGGGTTTTTCTTACGTAACACCAAGGCTTTTACATCAATTCCTACGCTTAAAATACTATACTATTCCCTTGTAAGATCTCAGGTTGAATACAATTCGGTAGTTTGGTGCCCCTATTACAAAACGTACATCACTAGGATTGAGTCAGTTCAAAAGAAATTTATATCCAAATTGAGTTATGTCACTAATAATTACACTATTATAAGTTACAAAGACAAATTAAAATTTTTCAATATGAAAACCTTAGAATTGCGAAGAAATGCGTCACAAATTCTTTTCTTATATAAATTATTAAATAATCAATTAGACTGTCCATTACTTCTAACTAAGATTGGATTATGTGTACCACCTTATCCTTGTCGTATTAGTACATATCTGCCAGTACATGTACGATTTTTCAGAAACAATTATGGCTCAAATTCACCTATCCAACTTATCTCAAAATTATATAACAGTAAATTCCATAGTAATAGTAGTATAGATATAAATTTTAATACATTTGGAATTTTAAAAAATACGCTTTTGAACCCTTATAATTTGGATGTATAAAATTATAGTTTTTAGTAATAGTAAACACATATTGTAGTAGTATTACTTAACTTACAATAATAAATGAAGGCAACGCTGTGCATACCTATGAGTTAGATATACAAATATAAATATAAGAAATTTTATATTATAAGTAGTCATAATATTAATTGTGTGTCTAGTTGGTAAGCCTTTTCTAATAAATAAATAAATAAATAAATAAATGATTAGTGACCCTGGCTACTGAGCTAGAGGTACCGGATTGAAATCCTGGTATTTGCCAACATTTATATGTTGTATATGGATGTTCGTTTGGAGCAAGATAATTTGTGTAAAAGTGTGTCAATATTATGTTATTGTTATTATTTCTGCAATAAATATAAGTTACTAATATAAGCAATCTGCTAGTGGAAGTCCCAACAAAAATGGTGAAGCCATTTCAGAGGACATCATAATAACATATTACTATTTTATAGGTTATATAGGTTATAGGTTATCACGGGCTATTATCCGCAACTCGACGACTACAGCGCGCCTATTTTGCGTGGTGAGGAGGGCGGCTAATCCTGCCACCCTAGTTCCTCAAGGTAATGTATCAAACCTCTGATGTCACCCATGACCTCGGGGAGAGTCCTCGGTGACCCCAGGTGTTTGGCCCGGTATGAGGCCACACTCCTACACTCCAAAATGACGTGTGCGGCCGTTTCGTCCGCCTCCGTGCAGGCTCTGCACAGTGGGCTGTCGGTGACACCTATATTGAACAGATGCTTGTTAAAAGGGCCGTGACCCGTTAGTACATGAGTTATTTTCCGTAACCTAGGTCGTGGAAGTTTTACTAGCTTGCGAGAGAGCTTGGGGTCTATTTGTGGTAGAGCTTCTTTTGCTTGTCTACACCCACTTACGTTCATCCAGTACTTATTATGTAATTCCTTGGTGTGTTGGCGTATTACCTTCGTAGGCCAGCTAGGCGGGAGAGGGATAGTTGGTTCTGGTCCTTTTGCTGTCATCGCTGAGCCTCTCCTGGCCAATTCATCAGCGGCATCATTCCCTCGTGAGTTACTGTGTCCCTTTATCCATTGAAGAGTTACTTGGTTGTTATTTTCGCATAACTCCCTCAGACATTGGTGACAGTTGTATATTAGCTTAGAGGTGATAGTGTGGCTTTGTAGGGCTTGTAGTACTGATTTGCTATCTGAAAGGATGCGGATGGAGTAGTCTTTTACCTTTCGAGTCAAAGTAGCAGTGACTGCTTCTATGATACCCATACATTCTGCTTGGAAGACAGTGTTATGAGCTCCTAGTGATGCAGCTATTCTTATATTTAGGTCATCCGAGAACACTCCGTATCCCGTGCCCGACCTTGTCTTTGAGCCATCTGTGAAAATCCTGAGGTTTTTTGTACTGAGGTCCTCTTTCAGTTCTTCATGCAGCTGTATTTTGTATCTCTTATCGAATATGTATTCCTTTGGAGATCTATCACTTACTGCCAACAGTAGAGGCTCCTTTTCAATCACCTCATTTAGAACCTCTGGGTGTGGGGATTGAGTGGTTTTCCAAAGATTTAATGTCTTCAACCTTACTGCGGCGCAGGCCGCCTCTTGTTTTATATAGAGGTGTAGTGCCGGAAGATTCAGCATAGCTTCTACAGCCGCGGTAGGTGTAGTTCGCATACATCCTGTGATAGCCATACCCGCTAGTCTTTGGAATCGTTGCAGTTTATTACAAGTAGTGATCAGCTTGGTGCGTGGCCACCATACAACTGCGCCGTAACATATCATAGGTCGTATCACAGCTGTGTAGAGCCATAGTACGATGTTCGGGGCAAGTCCCCATGTCTTTCCCAACATTCTACGGCATTGCCAGAAGGTTACGGTAGCTGTATTTATTTTTGTTTCCAAGTGGGCCGCCCAGTTTAACTTGCTGTCAAGTATAACTCCTAAGTATTTCACTTCGCTGTTTAGTTGGAGTTCGGTGTTAAACAGTTTTGGCAGTTTATAGTTACCCAGGACTCTTTTGTTTGTGAACATTACCAATTCTGTTTTATGTGGGTTGACTGATAGGTCGTTATCTATGCACCATCTTTCCACGATTTTCAATGCTGCATTTGTTACTTCACATGTAGTACTGGCAAACTTTCCGCTTATTAATATAGTTAGGTCGTCTGCGTAGCCTACCGTAAAGTAGTGATTTTCGTTTAGAGTGGTAATTAGATCATTTACTACCAAGTTCCATAAAAGAGGTGAGATAACTCCTCCTTGGGGGCAGCCTATAGCTACAAATGCTTTCTGTGTCTCACTTTCATTTAGTAAAATCACTCTGTGTTTGAGCATGTTTTCAATCCATGATGACAGAGTTGTACATACTCCATGGCGGTGTAATGCTTCTTTTATTTTTGTAAATTTTGTCTTATCGAAGGCTCCTTCAATGTCCACGAAAGTTCCTAGACAAAAGGTTTTTTCCGAAAGTGCGCCCTCTATAACGTTCACTACAGCGTGGAGTGCAGATTCGGTGCTTTTACCCTGACTGTATGCGTGTTGGTTGGGGTGTAGGGGTATGTTCTTAAGGTAATTCTCCCTCAGTTCTCTTTCACACAACCTTTCTAGGGTCTTTAGGGTAAAAGAGGTAAGGCTTATGGGTCTGTAAGATTTAGCGTTTGAATAGTCACTTTTACCTGGTTTAGGTATGAAGATCACTTTAACTTCCCTCCATATCCTAGGGATGTATCTATGCGCTAGACACGCCCTGAAAATGTTGATCAGCCGGTTGTGGAGACCTTCTCCTCCCCATTGCAACAAGGCGGGAAAGATCCCATCAGGTCCTGCTGACTTAAAGGGGTGAAAGGAATTTATAGCCCACTTTATTTTATCGGTTGTCACCAACTTGTGTGCTTGTTGCCAGTCAGCTTCCTCAGCGGTTATGTTTTCATTTACCCACTCGATATGCTGCATTATTTTGCATCCTGGAAAGTGAGTTTCCGTCAGGACTCGCTCTGTTTCCTCTGGTGAGTTGGTAAATGTACCGTCAGGTTTCAGCAGGGATCCAAGGATTTGCCTGGGTTGGTTAGAGATTAATTTCCTTGCCCTGTTGGCCTGGTTATGGCATTGGATGCTGCTGCAAAATTTACGCCAGCCTTCTGATCTTCTGTATCTGATGCGTTTCTTGTATTCAGACTTACACTCTTTGTAGATGTCCCAGTCGTATTGATCGCCTGTGTTCATTGCGCGGTTCAGATGTCTCCTCACTTTTTTCCTGAGCCTTTCTAATTCAGGTCCCCACCAGGTCTGGGGTCTTGGTCTGTCTGATTGAGGGCTGGTGAGGGGACATGTAGCATGATAACTGGCAGTCATGAATTCGTATATTTTTTCTATTTGGTTTTCGATGTTGTCTACTCCGATTATTCTGGCTGGGAGTGTTTCGTCCTTTAGACGCGATTCCATCAGCGACTTGTACTGAGTAAGATTCGTTCTGCGGGGTTTCCTCTTGGGAGGCGGTGTAGTGATGTTTACCTCCATGTTAAAAAGTATCCATTTGTGGTCTGAGCAGGATGCTTCTTTCGACACATGCCAATTGGATATATAATCAGACACTCCCTCTGTTGCTAAGGTGATGTCTATAATTGTTTTGCTCCTTCTATTTACAAAGGTGGGTTCTGAACCTACATTCAAGATATTAAGGTTAGTAGAAAAAAGGTATTCAGTGAGTTGCTTACCCCTTTCGTTGGTTGTTTGCATGCCCCAGAGCGGGTGATGTGCATTGCAGTCTGCAGCCACAATAAGCTCGCTCTTGGTTGTCTCGCAGTAGTTCACCAGTTTGACAAGTTCTTCCGGCGGTGGGTCTTCCCCGTCCGGCATATAGACGGAGGCGACCACTATCGCTCTCTGGTGAGTTGGAAGGATGTGTCTGTCCAGTATTTTTATTGCGCATAAGTCTCTGTAACAAAAATCTGTTAGGGGTTGCACATGTAGATTATTAGAAATGTAGATACAGGCTCTAGGGTGTTCTGGTCCTGAGTAATGTATAAGCTTACCTCCGATATTGGAGAGATGGCATATCCGGCCCCGCCTAACCCACGGCTCCTGGATTAGGGCGAGAGCTGTAGGGTTAACCTCCAACCATTTCCGAAGTTGGGCCGTTGCGGTTTCGCTATGGTGGAGGTTTATTTGGATGGTGCTGCACTTAGAAGGGGATGCCATCTTTGGATAGCACACCCTCCTCGCCATCACCGATGCAGAGCTCTTCAATGCCCTTGGTGCAGTCGGCATCGCCTTTGGTGCCCGTCGCCAGAAGCTCTTCGAGCTCCTTTAGGCTGTCGAGCACTTCCTCCGATGGAGAGCTAGTGGCGCAGTTGCCGTCTGCTGGGTCAATTGCTTGAGCGTCCATGGGTTCCGGCAGTGCATCACTGTCGTCTATATTATTCCCAGTTGTTGTCGATGCCTCACCGTTTGTATCCTTAGAGGGGGGGGTCTCGGTGTATTTACCTCCTGGCCCCTGGAACTTCAGATATACTGAGCCCAGCATGAATGATAGCCGGCGCTCATGCTCCAAGATTGTGGGGATTTGGTCCTCCGGGATGCTTACCACGATGAAGCTGTGGTCGTTGTGGTGATAAAGGGCGTGTAACAACCAGCTGTCTACTTTGGCCCAAGAGTTCTGGAACCGTAGCATCCCGCCGATTGCTTTGGTGTCCTTCCATTCACCTGGTAGTAGAATGCCACACCTGACGCGGTTGGGAATTTCCCAGATGTTTTTTACTGCCAGGGTGTCACCGTTAGGGAGTTGGATTTCCTGGACAGCTATTTTCAGCCACTCCAATGTTTTAAGATTAGAGCACCACAGTTTTAGGATGCCCCCATCATAGACGGGTTTGCCCAGAAACGCAGGCCCTTCTCTGTCTTCATTCATAGCGGCCATCATGGCTGACATGAGCTTATCTTCAAGCTTGCTTTGTATAAGCTGTGCCATATTCGCGTCAATATGCCCTGTAGTGGTAGATGTTATGGCCACAACAGGGTCGGTTTTCGCAGCGTTGGCGTATGTTGTCGGTTTGGGCCTATTTAGCAATTTGGCCCTCTTGTGGTCACCCCTCGGAGAGTTGGTGTCGTCCAAGCGAGTGCGTTTGGTGGATGTCGAGGGTTGGGCTACTCCACCTGCTTTGTTGGAAGGAGGCCTTCGGTTGTCTGGGGCCTTCCTAGGATCATACCGGGCTTGCCTGACCGGCATATCCGAACCTCGTGAGGTGCTGGGTTGCGGTTCGGGTTCAGAGGAGGGCATTGAGGCGCTAGCTTTCTGAGCGTTGGCCTTGCGAAGGCGAGCTGCTATGCGCCTTTGCCTCCTGTTGGGTCGATGGCGATCTGTGTTGTCATGTGCCGAGTGACTTTCCCCTATTCGGGGTTTGTTTTGGTTTCGGCCCTTGTAAGATACGAGGGTCCAACCTGCCTCCAGTCTGCTGACTGATTGGGCAGACACTGCTGATGCGGCGTCTGTGCCCATAGACGGTTCCCTATTAGGCTCCTTGGTCTGTAATTTCTGGGTGCCAGCAGTTGCTGAACACGCTCCAGAGGTTTGTGTGGTCCCGGTGGATTTCTCCGCCGGGGAATTATTTTGTTTAGGGGTTTTTTTGGATCTTGTGTTGTCCATAGTTTACCGGGTAAAGAACTTCGTTCCCCTTGCTCCCCACCCTCCACCGAGCCCGCAACTGGGGATGGTTAACTTAACCATCAGGGCTGCAAGGGGAATATAGGTCCAGCTGGTTGGCCTCTTGCGCGACATCGGGAGCTCGAGATGAGCGGCTGATGGATTCGATCCTATCCATCAGTTCCTCCACCCATTCTTACCCCGTCAGCATGGCTGAGCACCTCCCCTTGCGGGGACCAGCCGAACCTCGCCTGTGGCCCTGCCAAGGCGGGGACACTTGACCATTACCCTCGTGGCGGCTACTCACGGGGCTACCGTTTAGCTTGAAATCAGGACCGAAGGAAGCGTATTACGTTACAGGGGTAACTAATCCCCGACCCCTGTCCCGCTCAACCTCCCAGGACTCCGTCATCCCCGCGTACGGCGATCAACTGCGCAGGCCAAAGACGCAGGTGGATGCTGTAAAATCTTCCGGTTGGCACCCACTAACCGCCGGAAGAGTGGAGCAGATATTAGCCACTGGCCAGCAAAGGACTGCCATTACGCAGCAATTAGTGAAAATCGAGCGCAATAGCAAATCAGTCACAGGCGCAATGTTTCCAGGGTGCACCGGAGAGGTAGGTGTCACTCTATTCAGAACGCCTAAGAGAGGTTTCATCGTGGATCGACACCACCGCCCACACGTGGAGGTTTCTGCTAAGCACCCCATATTACTATTTTATTTTAGTTTTTATAATCTGTTACGCTTCTGTTGGTCTATAGTCGCCATTGCCCGAAGGCGTATCAGTTCGGTAAAACTGCAGCCGATAATAATTGACTCCACAAAGTGGCTGTGCGATGCAAGAAATTTCTTATTTGTTATTTTAAGTGATCTCCGTCCCTTCTGAGATAAAATATACATGGAGCCCTAAGAGCTTAACTGGCATACAAAGATTTATGAATCATGATTCATCCGGTTGTTTGACTTAGTGGTCTAAGAGCCCGTGAACCCCAGAACTACGTTATTTTATAAAAGCTGAAAGTTTGTCAGCGCATGTTCCCAATACAGGTAAGAACGATGGACCATTATGGAGTTTGGGTTACAGTGGCTTGGGCAGGTAAAGGTAGGAAAATATCAAAAGTGTCTGGGTAATGAGGAAACATCATCTACTTAGTACCCAAGTATTATATATAAAAATCAGCTTTTATACGATAACGTAAGTAAAATTATAATTTCATGAACATTAAGGGTGTCTGGCAAGGGGTTCCCACAATATTAAGTGTATGGCAAAGAATAACGTGATTTTTATTAATATTGTGAAGGTAATACCGAAAAATCGCACTTTATTATTTTGATGTATTTAGATCGGTATTTTACACACCTTTAGTACCATTTACCTGCCACAGCAACGTCTGGCAAGAGGTTGGATCTATCAAAAGTGTCTGGCTAATGAGGAAACATCATCTTCTTATTACCCAAGTATTATATATAAAAATCAGCTAGTATACTATGATGTAAGTAAAATTATAATTTCATGAACATTAAGGGTGTCTGGCAAAAATGGTGGCCCAAACTCCATAATGGTATAAACTTTCAGCTTTTATTAAATAACGTAGGTCTGGGGTTAACGGGCTCTTGCTCTATAGTGGGCATTGCACAGGAGTATGCCTAGAGGAATGGTTTCGAATACCACATTATTCATAAATTGTGTTTGTCAAATAAAATTTGTGGTTCTTCTCTTATTTGATGTTTCTTCATGTATAACTAATGAATATATCAAATGATTTTAGTATTCCCTGGTATGCAACAAGGACTGGTTACCACGAACTGCTAATACTCTGTTCTGGGTTGGATCTATCGTGGGAAACCCATTTTTCGGATGGGTTTCAGACAGGTAATAATTTCGAAATTAAATTTCACTCGATTTTAAAATATATTTAATTTAATTATCACCGGTTTCAAAACTACCCGCAATTATAAAGCGATATTAACATTCGCTAATTTTGAAATGCAGGATATTTCCACATTGTTTTAAGCAATTTATTTTGTTTTTAAAGTGATAACCCTCACTTCTCGGATTAATTAATAATACTGAAAACAACGTTTTATGAACGATGCGGGACCTCTCGCGTTCCGTGCGAGCGCTCTTTCCAACTTTCAGGTTGAGGCTATCTACAGGATCTACTTTACACTTACTGCTCATTCCCAATATTTTCATACTAGGAAATTTACATGAGATGTCTGTCTTGCAAATCTAAACAATTTGTTATGTTTTTAAAGTGATAACCCTCACTTCTTGGATTAATTACACAAATAAATCTTAACAAAATTTTATGAACGATGCGGGACTAGAACCTGCGACCTCTCGCGTTCCGTGCGAGCGCTCTTTCCAACTGAGGCAACCGTTCGAGTGACGTATCATTTATAAAATCTTGTATGCTTTGTTCAACTCTCATTGTTATATCGTTTTAAGCGAACTGAACTGAAAAACGATTTGCAGCAACAAAAGTTAACTGTGGATAAAACTGAATTAAGTAGCTTATTATTTTGTCATAAGTTTGATTTGGAAAGTATGCCGCTTAGATTTTCTTGTGGCGGCTATTCAGAAGATAGACCTTAGACACAAGGTAACCATAGACCATTGACACAATACAGTTATAGAACAGTACTTAAACTTTATGCTAGAGCGCTCTAATCGACACACAATTGGAGCGCAGCGGAGACCAATCCTTAATCTAAGGTTGGGTTTTTGGATTTTTTCAATAATTGTCGTCGGATTTGAATTGTGAGTGAAGCTTCTGTTTGTAATGTCATGTGTAAAACTTATAGATGGTTAATTTACTCTAGAATTGTCTTAAGAGTTTTCCCTTTTATATCTCCTCTTAGCTATCGTATTTTATTGATGAACTTTTGTATTTATATATTCCAGATACGGGCGAAGACCAACTATCCTGCTAATGATCTTCTTACTAGTTCCAATAACTATTGCGACCTCGTTCCCCGGAAATTACTTAACATACATAGTCCTAAGAATTGTTGGAGGGCTGTTCTTCCCTGCGATGTATCAGCTGCCACTTATTTTGGCACTGGAGTTGATGCCACCCGCTAAACGGACAAATGCAGGTATTCATTTTTGTGGCTATTAATAGTAGCATCCGGACGACCGATATCAGAATTTTTTGAATGAACAAAACTTGAACAAGTAAAAACTAATACGACATCTGGATTCAAACCGGGGTCTTCTGCTTTCCAGATCACCCAATGTCTCATCTGAGCTATTATAGTTTCTAATAGTGGTGAAATTTACCTCTTGTATTCTAATGTTATTGTAGCTGTTTCTCATTAAAACACGGTAAAAACTATATTTTTTTAAATTGAAACCTAGCTACATCAATTTATCGCCCCCGAAACTACCTGTATACTAAATTTCATTAAAATGGTTTGAGCCGTTTCCGAGATTCAGATTATATAATATATACAAAAATTGCTCGTTTAAAGATATAAGATAAAGTTTTTATAGCTATGAACTTATCTGGCGATGAAACTGGAAAATGAGTATTGGAACTGCTTAATTAAACCATTCCTTCTAGTCGTGTTTGAACTAATTGGAACTGTCACGAAATGGAATCATCATCATATCAGCTGGAAGATGTCCACTTCTGGACAAAGGCCTCACCTAAATATCTCCACGATGATTACACTTGCGCTACCCTCATCCAACGTATTCCGGCGATCTTAACCAGATCGTCAGTCCATTTTGTGTCCTACCAACACTGCGTCTTCCGGTACGTGGTCATCATTCGAGAAATTTACTGCCCCAATGGCCATCTGACCGTCGAACTATGTGCCCTGTCCACTGCCACTTCAGTTTCACAATTGTTTGGGCTGTCAGTGTTTTTGGTTCTTTGAATGTTTAACAAATATTAAATTTAAAACCGCTGGTAGACCCAGTAAATAAAAAATTTAATAAATTATCACATAGCGACATGTCGATATTGGAACATTCCCATACGCTCGCGCGTTGGAAGCGCAATGTTCTAAATAAAAAAAAAAAAAAGAAGAATTGAAACAAGTTAGTGCACAACTCAGTAGGAGGCTCCTTTGCACAGGATGCTGGCTAGTTTATTGGTACCATAACGGCGCCCATTTCTGCCGCAATGCAGTTATGTGTAAACATTATTATGTTTATTCGGTCTAAAGGGTGCCATAGCTAGGAAAATTACTGGGCAAATGAGACTTAACATCTAATGTCTCAAGGAGACGAGCGCAATTGGCACTAGCCGCTCATAATATTTTGGGTATTTCAAGAATCCTGAGCAGCACTGCATTCTAATGGGCAAGACGTATCAATTACCATCAGCTGAACGTCCTGCTCGTCTCGTCCTTTATTTTCTTAAAAAAAGAGGCTGTGTTGATCGATTATAAAAAAATAATTTATATAGTATTACACAAATTATCTAGCCCCAATTTAGCGTTTTGCGCATGTAGACCCTTTAAACCTAGCGGAATCATATACAATATGGATTAATCTTATTTGGACTTATGAAATTTAAATAATATGCTATTCGTAAATATTCATATAACATTAAATGAACATTGAAAAATCTTGTCCTAATACAAACATGAGGTCAGCCTCGGAACCGGTTGTCGATTCTCCAAACCTGCAACATGTACGGTACCTCACTTGGAAAATGCGTTGTCATCCAGGTACATAGGTAAACCACTCTAAGCATTAACAACAGATTAAAGAATTTCCTGTTAATAATCTGTAGGCCTTATAATATGTAGGGATAAATGCAGCTCAGACCGATTTTACCTACAAAATTATGAGACTATATAGAGATTTCGTATTCTCCTGTTTACTCCTAGAAAATCGAGCCTACGAAAAAAATTTTTGATCAAATATTTTCAAGAGGAACAAGTCTATGTTTCTACGATTTCCCTTTATCTTAAAAACGTTTAAATATTATTAGGTATATGTCTAAATAGGGCGGTATAAAAATGGTATTTTTATGAATGGCATGCATGGCATATCTCTAAGGATAGATGGCTGTTGGGGTAGTTAAGTTAACGATTGGTGACCAGATAACGAAATAGCAGTGTTAGTAGGCCCCCCACAAAATGGACGAATGATCTGTTCAAAATCGCCATAAATGAGGGCAGTGCAGGACCGATCGTCATGGAGATCTTTTTAGAGAGAGACCTGGGCAAATGAGACTTAACAACTTATGTCGCAACGAGATGAGCGCAATTGTAGTGCCATTCAGAATTTTTGGATTTTTTAAGAATCCTGAGCGCCACTGCATTATAATAGGCAGGACGTATCAATTACAGGTGAACGTCCTGCTCGTCTTGTCCCTTATTGTCATAAAAAAAAAAACTATTGTCCACTGGACGTCTTTCTGCTGAAGACATTATTGCCTTATAGTGTGAAAGAAAACCTCTTAAAGATTGGCCTACTTACAACGAATGCGATGAAAATATTTCTGATAATTATAAATAATCTAATTATAAATTTAAATTTGTCAAAATAAAAGATAGTGTTATCGTATCACAGCCTAATTAATTAATCTCTCTCGATTGGAATTCATCGTGTTATTTTTTTTAACTTTTTTAATTCTAGATAAGGAAAAACGAGCGTTGTCTAAATCATTACCACCACTGGAATTACCAGCGTTTCCAGCTGTTAGCAGCAGTAACAATTGGTGACACCAGTGGTAGGCTCCTTTGCACAGGATGCCGGCTAGATTATGGATACCTCAACTGCGCCTATTTCTGCCGTGAAGCAGTTATGTGTAAGCATTATTGTGTTTCGGTCTGAATAGCGCCGTAGCTAGTAAAATAATTGGGCAAATGAGACTTAACATCTTACGTCTCAAGGTGACGAGCGCAATTGTACAGTCGGTCAGAATTTTTGGGGATTTTCAAGAATCCTGAGCAGCACTGCATTGTAATGGGCAGGGTGTATCAATTACCATCAGCTGAACGTCCTGCTGTCGTCACTTATTTTCATTAAAAAAATGTTTCGTATCTCGCACGCTTTGTTGGTCTATACGCTAGTATATTGTGAGTCCGAATGGGTCTGGAGGTCTACTCGCACAATCGACAACGATATATTCGGAACGATACGATAATACCCCGAATATATCGCACCTATCCTACTCTAACAAATGTTCGTATTCCATATCGTTTATCGGCGAAAAAATATTTTCGCATTATTTAACTACAAAAACTCATTGAGAAATAAAATAACAATTTTAAATCACTTATTTATTATAACGTTTAGATCATCTATTATAGATTCTAAAACAGTTAGCTTATTGCTAACATTAAAACACCCAATGTCCTAATAACCATTACATCATCCAAACGAGTGTTGTAATGTTGTACTGAAAATCATTACAACACTCGTTTGGATGATGTATGACGTGATTACTAGGACTGGCTGTTTTAATTTTAGCAGTAAGCTAACTATTTCAGAATCTTTTATATAGTATTCATATTATGGGTGTAGAGAAAGTCTTGTATGCATCTCTTGATAATTAGGTATTAAAATACTCATGTGATACTATAATCAAGCCACATTCGTGTTTTAATACCCCTTATTACACAACAGTTGCATAAATAACTATGAAATTTTTATTCGCAGGAATTGTAATTGGAATGTTATTTGGATCCGGAATGTGTATTTTGTCACTGATAGCATACTTGTTGAGAGAATGGTTCTACCTGTCCTTGGCAACGACCCTACCATTCATTCTAACATACAGGTAAATAAATATATAATTACTATGTTTGTTCATAATTAATGATGGTTATTATTTACGTTTCAAACGTGTTTTTAAAACGATTTATCGCTTAATTTAGGATATGTATGGTAACTGTACTAAGCACTTACTTACGTACTTCAAAAATGTTTGCTACAAGATAATAATAATAATATAATAATATAGACACACTTTTTACACAAATTATCTTGCCCCAAGTTAAGCATATATAGCCTGTGTTATGGGTTACAAGACAACGATATATTTAATACAATATACTTACTTAAACATACATAAATTCATATAAACATACATAAATACATCTAAACATCCATGACTCGGAAAACATCCATATTCATCATATAAATGCTTGCACCTACCGGGATTCAAACCCGGGACCTCTGGCTTAGTAGGTAGGATCGCTAACCACTCGGCTATACAGGTCGTCAAATGAGACGAATGTAAAATTTCGGGAAGAGGATAATTGTAAGTTTTAGTAATAAGGTTTAATAATTATTTTACATTCTATTCGTATATATTACATAGATTTATTCAGACTCAGAACTTACATTTTCTTTAAATGAAACAAGAGGCTAATAGTCACTAAAGTATGTAATAAATACTTTGGTCTTAATATGGTGCAAATATCTTTGGGATACTGCGTCATATATGAAGTCCTGGTAATGGTCCTTACACGTTGTTAGAAAGACATCATTTCAACCGCTATAAAAGAGATTACTATCATCGCTACTATATTTATGTTCTTCTCGTGGCTATTCAGTAATACGACAAGCGCGTGAAGTCAGAATATAGTACGGTATACCCGCGTCATAATTAATACAATCTCTTCTTCAACTATGATCGCCTGGTACAAACACACTGTATAATGCTTCATATCTCATTCTCTCGCCATCTGAATCCTATACATGTACCTGCTTGTGTTTCATCGAATTTCAAATCACGATTCTAAAGAAGTTTCACTTCAAAAATATTAAATCGATTTGTATATAAATGTATTTGAATAGAAGCATAACTTACATATTTATTTTATGTGAGTACCGGTATTCGTTGATATAGATACACTGTACAGTTTTATTTTCGGTCAATTTAATGAACTCATTTATTTCACACAATTATCTTAAAATCTTTGCGCGCCACCATTTGCCGATCAGAATCATAGAGTACCTTTGTATATTTTTTTCTGATTTAGTAATTACTATGTCCTACCGCTACATACAAACAACGCTATCTCGACGTCTAGTTAATAAAAAAAAATAACAAAAAAACAACCGACTTCAAATACACTATTCCAAAACAATAGATAATATAATATATATGCACTAAAAAGTATAAAAATATTTGCGTATTTTTATACAATCTAATTCTAGTAACGGTTATTGTTATTTTTGGAATTGGTGTCCTTACGCCGCGACAAGCTCTCGCCTCTCACCTCCT
Organism: Leptidea sinapis; assembly: GCF_905404315.1. NCBI lineage: Eukaryota > Metazoa > Arthropoda > Insecta > Lepidoptera > Pieridae > Leptidea > Leptidea sinapis. Next base: position 14,827,352 of record NC_066277.1, on the reverse strand, counting down.
CACGACTCAAGCACATCTCACCAATAACTATGTACAACTTTGTGGTTACTAATCTTGTATGACACCGACTCCAAAAATTACAATGATCGTAACTAGAATTAGATTAATTAATTAGATTTTATAAAAATACGAAATTATTTTTATACTTTTTAGTGCATATTATGTCTATTGTTTTGGAATAGTGTGTTTGAGAAGTCAGTTGTATTTTTGCTAAATTTTTTTTTGATTTTTTGATTTTTAGTGAATTTGAAGTACACTAACTTACAATTTGTACAAATAAGTTTAGATATACTAAATTATTCAATGCAGAAATGAACGTAAGTGCTTTGCAATTTGATTACAGATAGTTGGAAATTCTGCCACAGATCCCAGCACGTTTACTGTAAGTCGTTAAGAAGTCCCATTGATCATCATATTCGACTACGACAATTACTTGACCATAACTATGTTATGGTAGATGACTTAAATATCCTAATAGCATATCAGATTCGGCTAAGTATCGTTAATTTGCTCCTAAGAATTGCAGAATTCCGTTACTTTGTCATGGATTCCGTAATTAGAACTTAACCATACTATACCTTTGAAGTATATCTTTTCCAAAAAAAAAAGAATCATCGAAATCGGTTGGCACGATATTGAGTTATTCGTAAATTTACCATCCACATACGTATAGCAAATTTAAGACTTATATGGTTTTCTCATGGAATCCATTGTGAGATCTGGACCAAATTACAATGAGACCACACGGGAAGCACCAGCTTTCAAAAAAAACAGAATCATCAAAATCTGTTCATCATCAAAAAAAGTTTTGAGGTAACAAACATAAAAATAAAAACAAACATACCGACGAATTGAGAACCTCCTCCTTTTTTGAAGTCGGTTAATGATGCTCTGGTGGGATGGACGGATATTACAAATAAAAAATATAATAATAAATAACCTATTTTTGAATACCGATAAGTGTTTTGTTATAAGTTATAGCAGAAAAAGAGAACCTATACAATTTCAATGCAAACTTTTTCAAAAAGAACTAGCCCGCGTTGATCAAATTCGTGATCTAGGTGTAATTATGGATTCTAAAGTCACTTTTGTACCTCATATAGATAGCATTATAAATAAAGGTTTTAAACAATTAGGTTTCATACTTCGGGTAGGAAAGCCCTTTAAGAGAGCTTTAACGTACAAGGTGCTGTTTAATAGTTATGTTCGCAGTCATCTCGAGTTTGCTAGTTCTGTTTGGAATCCATTTTTTAATATCTATGCAAATAAAATAGAAAGGGTCCAGAAAAAATTTTTAAGAGCTCTCGATTATCGTACAGGTCACTTATATATGGATTATGACACATCACTGAAAAGGCATGAAATATGCTCATTAAGTTGCCGTCGAAATTGTACTGATATATCAATTATTTTTAAAATTATAAATAATATTATCGATTCCCCACCATTATTGCACTCACTGTCATTTAGAGTACCTCAACGTCGCGAACGAACTTGCCGGAGCAAGCCTCTTTTTCTAATACCTCGTAGTCGTACAAACTACGCAGAAAACGCATTCATAAGACGTGCTTGCAGGTTGTACAATGATAAGTTATTACACATAGATTTATTTAGTGAATCCCTAAGCAGTTTGAAAGAATCTGCTTTGGAGTATCTTTCTGATAAAAAGTAATCAAGTTATTTTAAATAGATATGATGGTTTTCAAAATGATGTTTATATTAAGTACGTATTTGTTTTATATTAATTAATTAATGATGTAGTATTACAAATGTAAGAAACGGTAGGTCTATAATGTAGGTATGTTGCTCTTCAAAGTTATGTTAATATTGTTTGCTTTAAATAAAATAATTAATTAAGTAGTTATTAAAATTGAAGTAGTGTGTAACTCCTGTGTAAGTAATAATTAATAATGTAGTTTGTAAAATGTAGGAAACTCTTCAATACTTAGGTTAATATTGTTTGCTTTAAATAAAACTATAAAATATATTAAAAAAAAAAAAAAAAAATAAGAAATTGTAGGTTAATAATATAGATAGTATGTAACTCTTCAAAACTTATGTCTATAATTAAGAATTTGTATTATATAAAATAATTAATGATGTAGTTTTTAAAAATCTAGGAAACTGTAGGTCTATATTTTACTAAATGTTTCTCAGCTAATATAGTTATAAATGACTGTTTGTTTCTGAATAAAATAAATAAATAAATAATTAGTATAAAAGTTACTAAGTTCGACTAACATATTTATTTTCTAGCTATTTTTGGCTTATACCAGAATCTCCCAGATGGTTGGTTGGTCGAGGTCGTATAGCTGATGCTGAAAAGGTCCTCAGAAATATTGCGAGAAGGAATGGCATCACATTGCCTTGCGGATTTTTACTAGATTTACATGTAAGAGATATTATATCATTAATGTGCTATTCGTTTATATTTAAAGAGATGTAAGTTTGTATATTTTAATCGTATCTCATCAATCATATTAAATTTTATACATATAATGTTTTAATTGGGGAATCAATAACAATTAACTAATATTTAAAAAAAGCTGGACGAATTTTTTGGCTGAAATAATAATAGGTTAGGTCCAGTTAGCGTTTTGACTAATTATTAGTTGTTGACTATGATATTTAAAACTCTACATTATTTAGTAGATATAAAAATGTGTATTTATTGTAATTGTTTACTTTTCATCTGGTATTTTTTAGAAAAGAATCAAAGAAGAAGAAGAAATAGAAATATTTTCAAATGGACAGTTGAAAAGTTTTACGAGAAGTTATGACCTAGAAGTTGATGCAAATAAAGACTTCAACAAAGATGTATTTCTTGAAAATGATATTTTGAAAGACGATAAAACCGGTGAAGAAAAAGAAGTAGTAATTGATGAAACAGAAAATATAAGTATATGCAAAGAAGTCAAAAGAACTAGTATAGAATTAGAATCTCATGAAATGGAAACGCCAAATATGGTTCAGACAGATCCTTTTCTTAAAGTACAAATTAACTCCTTGAGAAGAAAATCGAAACAGTTTGTTAATAAGATCTTCTGTAACGAAGATGATGATGATGATTTAGATGAAAATAAAGTTATGTATGAACAGCATTCAGAGAATGATTGTGAGGCATCTCCACTAGATTTATTTAGATACCGTAATATAAGAAAGAAGTTTTTGATTTTAACTTTCAATTGGGTTTCAGTAGGAATAGCTTATAATGGACTCAGTTATAATACGACGAATTTAGGTGTTAATGACTATTTGGCCTTTTTCATAGGTTAGTTATTTTTCTACTATACTCCTCTATGATAGCCATTCACGAAAAAGTAGACCTCACTTGATTGAAGATTAATAGACCTACGGGCCACAATTATATTGGGCTATTAATAAATGTTGTCTATTACAAAAACGGTACACGTGTGTGAGCAGTTTTCTAAAGTGGCAATTTTTTGTAACATAATTTTAACTTTCTTTTTCAGGTGGTATTGTAGAACTCCCATCTTACGTCATAGCTTGGCATTGCATTGAGAAATATGGCCGACGGTGGGTGTTTTTTGGTTTCATGATAATTGGAGGTATTGCTTGCCTCTCCTGTGGGCTAGTGCCTGAAGGTAAATATTTTCTTATTCTTTCTTGTTAGCGATTTACTGAGCTAGAATTACATCTCTCTCTCCGTTTTACATTTTTTATAATCTAGTGTAATTAAAAGCTAGTTTTATTTTAAGTGATATTGAGAATAGTCCTAATCCTTGACCTTTTAGAGTTTCATTGATAGAGAATTGAGTAATATTCATGTTAAGTATAATTATCCTCTAATAATAATCACTATTGAAATCTGCTATAATTGATAAAGTGGAGGATATTGTATAAAATAAGGCACGATAATTTGTAGACTTGCCATGGGTAACGTTGACTCTGGCAATGCTGGGAAGATTATCAGCGGCGGCTTCATTTGCTGTGTTCTATGTGCAAGTCGGAGAACTACTCCCAACTGTCCTCAGGGCACAGGCAATGGGAGCAGCTTCATTTATATCTGGGGTGGGGCTGCTAGCCTGTCCCTATATTGTTTCTTTGGTAAGTAAGATCATTTTCATCATGTCAACTTTACCAGTGGGAAGCTCCCCTTCATAGGATGCCGGCTAGATTATGGATACCACAACAGCGCCTATTTCTGCCGTGAAGCAAAAATGTGTAAACATTAACATGTTATGTCTCAAGGTGACGAGCGCAATTGTAGTACCTCTCAGAGTTTTTGTGTTTTTGCACTGCATAGCAGTGGGCAAGGCGTGCCAATTACCATCAGCTGAAGGTCCTGCTCGTCTCGTCTCATAAAAAAAGACTTCCAACGATAGTGATAGAGTCTTCAAAAGTTTTACACTGGTATTAGCACCTTCCGCATTCAGCCGACTCCTGTGAACTTTACCTGGTAGTCAGTCCGCCTTATGAGGTGCCGGCCAACTGTTCACATTCTTTTTCTTGGTTGCTACTCCAAAAATGGTAAAGATTGATCCATCACCTTTTCTGCGTGCTATATGCCTGCCAACTGTTGCTTGATCTTTGCAATTCTTCACGCTATCTCACTCAATTGATCATGGTGATTTTTCAAATTAAAATTATAATATTTTTATTCAAAATAAGATTCAAAATCAGTTATTGAACGTCAAAAAATACCACCCATTCAAAATAGACTGCCTCAGACCTGAGAGGAAAGGGCGCAAGAAACTCAGCGGAATTTTTCTTAAAAAAACATAGATTACAATGTTATACCGTAAAATAAATATATAAATAAAAGAGTCTGAGGTTGTCCGCTTCATTCCCAGTCTGTGGTATCAAGAAAATCATTTATGTTCTAATAAACTTTCCCACACAAACGTATTTTAACAATTCTTTTAAATTTCGTATTTTGTTTTGTATATTTTCAGCGATTATATTGTAAAAGCATATACATCGCGCAATAAAAGACTTACTAACTCGACTTAACCGATTAGTAGGCATAACAAGATTATGTTTGTTCCTCGTTTTAACATTTTGATTGTCACTGTTTCTAGAAAATTCCTTAATGTGCTTATGAACATATAGAACACTATCAAGGATTATATTCAAAACTTATTCCGTCCCCGACGGGCGAAGGTGGGGATTAAGAACATCAAATTGCCACATTGAAAAATGAAAAGATAATCATTATTATAGATACCATTTCATCATTTATTAGATAGTTTTGATCAATTTGGTATAGCAAAAAAAAAATCAAGGGCCTCGAATAGGCCTCTAATATTATTAATATCTAAGTAAAAATTAAAAACCAAATGCTTACTTTAGTAGTCATTTTTTATTGCCTCGCAGAAATTGTGTAAAGTCTGGTTTTCGTCTTTTGTTTATAAAAATAAGGGACGAGACGAGCAGGCCGTTCAGCTGATGGTAATTTATACGCCCTGACCATTACAATGCAGTGTCGCTCAGGATAATTGAAAAACACACAAAAATTCTGAGCGGCACTACAACTGCACACGTCATCTTGTGAGATAAGTTGTCAAGTCTCATTTGCCAAGTAATTTCACTAGCTACGGCGCCCTTCAGACCGAAACACAATAATACTTGCACATTACTACTTCACGGCAGAAATAGATACCCATAATCTAGCCGGCATCCTGTGCAAAGAAGCCTCCGTTATACAAACAGATAAAAATTTATAGGATTCAGCCGGAAAGATAATGAGATAGGAAGTATATTATACAGTGCTTTGGTACCAGGCGATCATAGTAGAAGAAGAGATTGTCTTATGTATGACGCGAGTATACCTTAATATATTCTGACGTCATGCAATCGACACGAGAACAGAAATATGGTATATGTAAGCTCTCGAGTCTGAATAAATCTAAGTTTCACTTCTACCATTGGTGCATACTAGGCTGAATAGTCTCCCACTCGTAATAGTGAATTAAGTAATACTAATAATAAGCATTTTCTTTCACAGGGTGTTATCCGTAAATGGGTACCACTCATCATCATTGGAACACTAAGTGTCGCAGCCGGGTTTGCTTCATTATTCCTACCAGAAACGTTGAACCATCCTCTACCACAGACGTTGGGTGATGGCGAGAATTTTGGTAGGAATTTCAAGATACTCAGCTGTGTGGAACGAGATAAAAAATATTAATAAAATCTTTGACATCAACTGGTCTTTGTAGGACCTTTGTAAATGGCGGAAAAAAACTATTTTTAATAAAATAACTTTTATATATTTAGTTGTCTGGTTTTACTTTAATATGCTCCTGTATCATCATCATCAATATTAGAGTTGTGACTTATTTGAAATACTTGCATTAAAAATTTTTTTAATAAAAAACCAACCGACTTCAAAAACACTATTCCAAAACAATAGATATAATATCCACTAAAAGTATAAAAATAATTACGTATATTTATGCAAACAAATTAATTAATCTAATTCTACTTACGATTATTGTTATTTTTGGAAACGGTGTCCTTCAGCCGCAATCCGCTCTCACCTTCGCCTTCTCATGACTCAAGCACATCTCACCTATAACTATGTATGTAGTTACAATGACTCCACCCACCATCTATCGATGTTTGCTGAGGCTGGCATCACTAGTTTTAGTACCGCAGACTTTCGCTATGGCCAACAGCGCCAAAATGGCGAATATCAATCAGGCACAAAAGCACTTTGACAGCCGCCAGTCCAGTGGTAAATAGTAGAGGTCAGTGACTGTACCACTCAAATTTTCAAGTGAATGTGTCAACGATTCGGCAAATGGCCACTAGAGGCGCTTCAACTTTGAAAGTCAGCGTGCAAAAAGACAGTTCAAATACCAGCACCTGCCTCCCTAGTTCAGAAGGTGGAATGATTATTTTCTTATGTTGGTATGTTTGTAAAGTTATTTGTCAGTTTATTAGTAAATAAATAATAATAAATGTGATAATTAGTCAACACAGACGCAAGATGTCTGTTGCTCTTTTTGAAGAGCTTGTTATGATAAAATCTATAAGAACTTTAGTATTTTTATCTGAAAGTATTTTATTTGAATAAAGTATTTTGAAAATACCTATTTTGCATTAAGTATTTAAATACAAAATGTATTTTGTATTTTGCATTTGGAATAGTAAATTAGAAAAGTATTAACATTTTGCATTTAAATACTTATTTGTACAGTATTTTGTACATCTCTGATCATTATCATAAATTAATTGCTTCGTGTTTGACGATGGTTCGCCAAACGTAACAATAAATCGTTAAGAATAATGGAATATAAATCTCTCTCTTGAGTAAGAATTTGAAATTCCTGAAGATATGTTTAAAAGTAGGTACTATTCAAGATACTACCCACTATGTTCTCTTTGGTCTTCACGCGTGTAACTCAAAGATAAAACAAAAAAACAATAGTGTTCTTAATATATTCTATACATCTATACCTACATATAAATAAAATTGGAGTGTCTGTTTGTAATATTTAAATAACCGATTTTTACTACATGTATATTATGAATATATACACCAATATAACATTTTTTACAATTTTTGTCTGTCTGTCTGTTTGTTCCGGCTAATCTCTGAAATGGCAGGACCGATTTTGACGAGACTTTAATTGGCAGGTAGCTGTTGTAATAAGGAGTAACTTAGGCTACGTTTATTTTAGAAAAAAAAAATATTTTAGAACAATAAAGTAATGTTGCAATGTCCAAGAAACGGTCTAACTCTAAAAATAATTTACATATATATGGCAAAACAACGTTTGCTGGGTCAGCTAGTATTATGTAAATACAGTGTCCTGATGTTTGTTTCCAGTGAACTCCTAAACTAATGAAAGGACTGTAATGGGGATTACTTCATGAAGTGCAGCTTAGTCCAACTCGAGAGAAATGATTTTTTATTTCGATTTGGGACCCATAATTATTTTTATTTCAAATATTTGTTTTGTATAGACATATTTTCTATGAGAGAAATGATTGACTCACGGTTTGACAATTCTGCTGTGAAACAATTTCATTATAATTACTGGGAGGATACTTAACACAATAATTAAGATTAAGGCGAAGAGTAAGCAGAAAACACGCAAACATGGTGTTTTTAGACAAGTTTTGTGGTGAAAGTATAGCATTTCGAGCTATGAACACTACTTAATCCTGTTACACATATCCTTAAGTCTTATTTGTAGGTTGCTAATACTTGCTGTTGGTTATAGTTAACACTGCCGAGCCTTTTTGAACTACCACTTTTCTTTGAAGTTAAACAAGTTTTTTGGCATGGCGTGACGCATTTTTTTGGTACTTCTCTCAGAAAAGTTATTCTTATAGCTTGTACTTATTTGTGTAGGTTCATTTATTAAGATTAGTAGTGAATAACGAGGATTGTAAGCATATAAACTGTTTTCCACCCAAGAATTTTGAAAATATTGGCTTTGTTACATAGATGGCGGGCCGGCAACCATGAACTCATATCGCTCGAGGTCGCTGGCATTTAGTGTCGCCTTAAGAAGGTTTATAAAATTAATTTATGTAATAAATGCAATTCCCAGAAGTGAGGGTTATCACATAAAATAATATTAAATTGTTTAGATTTGAAACAGCGACATTTCAAGTAAATTTCCTAATATTTTATATTTTATTTTATTCGAGAAACAAACAGTACAACTTAATACACTAAAAAAATAAAACTTAAATTATAAATCACTGACCAATAAAAGTTTCCACAGTTAAACAGTACATAGAAAAATGAGAGAAAATTAATTACAATTTAAATTTGTATGGAAAATAATAAATATTTATTAAATATATTAAATTGAAAATAATATAATATTTATAGAAAATTATTGATGGTTTTAGTAATATTAATAATAATAGCATACATTTGTTAGTTAATAAAGGGATGCAAAATTATTTAATACTAATGAGAATAAATTAAAACTAAGACATTTTCTAAAATGACCTGTATAGCCGAGTGGTTAGCGATCCTACCTACGTTACCTAAGCTAGAGGTCCCGGGTTCGAATCCCGGTAGGTGCAAGTATTTATATGATGAATATTGATGTTTGTTTCCGAGGCATGGAGTTATGTATGTTTATATGTATTTATGTATGTTTAAGTAAGTATATTGTATTAAATATATCATTGTCGTGCAACCCATAATACAGGCTTTATGGCTTAATTTGGGGCAAGATAATTTGTGTAAAAAGTGTGTCAATATTATTATTATTATTTATATAACGTAATGTATGAAAATCTTATTAAACGGGTTTCATGGGTAAGAGATTTAAGCGTTCACCTTGACTCCTCAATATCCTTTATTCATCACTATAGATGTGTGACTGCAAAAGCCTATCGCATGCTTGGTTTTGTTCTTCGAGTCAGTAAAGATTTTAAACATATTACCACCCTGACTGATTCTTCTATTTAATGCATTTGTTCGTTCTTTACTTGAATTCGGTTCGGTTATTTTTGAATCCTCATTACAAAGTCCATATTCAAGAAATAGAGAAAATTTAAACAAAACAAAAAAAAACTTAATCTCTCTGGAAAAACGTCGTAAGGTAAAGGATCAAACATTTGTGCTAAAATTACTCCATAGTATTATTGACTCTCCACTTTTTCTTAATTGCTTAATTAATTTCCGATATCCAAGACAATCTTCGCGATTTAAATCTTTATTTAACTTACATACTACACGCACTAACCCCCTTATTCATAATGGTCCGCTAATTTTAAACAGCCGCTAAGGAATGTATTTTCTCATTCTGACTTAGGTCAATAGAAGAAGACAGAGTGAGAATTAGCAATGCTTTAAGTTGGCAGACTATTATGAATAAGGGGGTAACTATGCACAAATGCCTTCTTATCGTTCTTGTTTAGTATACAACAAATAATACTGTTCAATTGATTACTTTTCGGGTCGTTACAGAAGTTGATTGAACAAATTAAGAACATGTCTTAGTTTTAATTTATTCTCATTAGTATTAAATAATATTTATTATTTATGTATGTTTATGTAAGTATATTGTATTAAACATATCGTTGTCTTGTACCCATAGTACAGGCTATGCCTAGTTTGGGGCAAGATAATATGTGTAAAAGTGTGTCAATATTATCATTAGTATTCTGCCGTGGTCCGGTAATTTTCACATTGCCCCTTCGTGACCCACACTGGTTAGGAAAAATAAAACATATTTATAAATAGTAAATAATAAAGGTAAATGGAAAACGCTGATGTACAATAAATAATTGTTCGAAGAATAATAGAACTTATAATATATTATATTACTATCTAATGAACAATAAATGTTTTTTCAACTTATTACTTTTTTACTAGTTATTGTGTGTTATGGATTTTTTGCTAATAATATTGTAACAGGCTTTATTTATCTCAGTCACTAGTAACAATTTTTCCTTAGAAAATTTATACGTCTAGGGAGAGCCTTTTGCTGCTAGAAAAACGATGAAAACAGTTCTGGTTTATTTCTTTAGTGAATTCAAAAATTTTGTTTTCAAATTGATCTTTGTAATTAATCCCAGAAGTGAAGGTTATCACTTTAAAAACTTTTCTAACCTTTAAAGCTGAACCTTTACCAAAGTGGGGGTAAATGTAAAGAGAAAAGAAAACTTCTAACATTCATAAGTGTCATTTTCTTATTCTAAATGAATAGAGTGATTTTGATTTGATTTAATTTCATTTAGATAAACAATAACATAATATAATGGCTCAAATAAGCCTTTAACTTCTGAAGTTTCCTATTTTACTCGTTTTTATCTCAGATTATTTATACGTCTAGAGAGATTCTCTTGCTGTTAGCCAACCGATAAAAGCAGGCCATGAATATTAGTTTAGTGTGCATGAAAAACTACGTATTACACTCGCAATTTGTATGACACTCTGTGAGAGTGCATTGCTCAAAATAGAGGTTAATTCTAAACTCAAATTTTTTCGATGTTTTCACAGCTGTCATAGTCTATCTAGACGTATAAAAGATGTAAGGTTTTGAGTTATTAAATCTTAACGATCTTAAAAGAGCTGATAGCTTTATATTGACAGTTTAATTTTTATTTTTTTATAAAGAATAATCCTAGTCTAGATAGACTGTGACAGCTGTGGCAGCAGTTGGAAAAATAGAGGTTGACTGTTGACCTCTATTTTGAGCAATGCACGCACACTTACAAAAATTGACATACTAATCGAGTGTGTAAGACGTAGCTTGTCACGCACACTAAAGTTATAAAACTGGCCTGTTTTCATCGGTTGTCTAGCAGCAAGAGGCTCTATCTAGACGTATAAATTTTCTAAGGAAAAATTGTAACTAGTCACTGAGATAAATAAAGCCTGATAAAATATTATTAGCAAAATATCCATAACACACGATAACTAGTCAAAAAGTAATAAGTTAAAAAAAACAATCATGGTTCATTAGATAATCTTAATATATATAAATCATGTGACACGTTGTTTGTCCGCGATAGACTCCTAAACTAAGGAACGGATTTTAATTAGGATTACTTAATGGAATGCAGTTTAATCCAACTTGAGAGATAGGATAGTTTTAATTTCAATTTGGGACCCATAGTTATTTTTAATTTTAATATTTGTTTTGTATGGACGTATTTTCTATGAGAGAATTAGTGACGCACGGTTTGACAGTTCCACTGCGAAACAATGTCATTATAACAACAGGGAGTATTTTTTACGAAATATTTCTTGATGTTTTGAAATATTATTGACAAATTCCTATAAAACAGTATTTTTTTTATTATCTACAGAACAACGTCTGTCGGATCGGCTAGTAATATATATATAAAAAGTTCTATTATTCTTCGAACAATAATTATTCGATGTTTTATAATATTGTATATCAGCGTTTCCCATTTTCCGTATTTTTAAGGCATTGACTCTTTGACGTTTGAGTATTTTTGTTGCATCACTTTACATACTTATATACAGGCTGTCCCAAAGTCATGGGCCATCAAGGAAAGTAACTTAAATATCGAAGATAGGCTATTTTACTGAAAGAAGACTTTATGTTATTTTTAAAAGTAAGTAATTCTGCATTCAAAGATTTTCTAAAAATTACTTGCCTCGTCTGGGAATCGAACCGACTGAAATGTAAAAAAAACTACTACTAGTTTTATGATGCCAATCGAAAGAATGGCCAAAAACTTATAACACTTCTTAAGTAACATAGTATTTTAAAAGAAAGGAACAACGTAAAATGAATGTTTTCCTACTTGGATTGGTACGAATGGACCGATTAGATGGCCTGCCAGATCCCCGGACCTTTACACTATTAGATTTCTTCTTTTGGATACGTGAAAGATATGCTATACAAAAAGCGATACGAGAACGTGGGCGAGTAACAAACAGAATTGTGCCATATCATATCGAGTATTCACCATAAAATGATAAGAAAATCAACAGGCAGCGGACTCATTAAAAGATTGGCGATTTGCGTAAGACAAGAGGGATCACATTTTGAGCATTTAATTAATTAATTTACAAAAAAATACCCACTTAATTGACTACTTTTTATTATTATTATTAGTTTTTGGCCATTCTTTCGATTGGCATCATAAGAGTAGGGGTGTTTTTTTTTTTAAATTTAAGTCGGTTCGATTCCCAGACGAAGCAAGTAATTTTTAGAAAATCTTTGAATGCAGAATTACTTACTTTTAAAAATAACATAAAGTCTTCTTTCAATAAAATAGCCTATCTTCGATATTTAAGGTACTTTCCCTTCGTGTCCCATAACTTTGGGACAACCTGTATATACTTGCGGCGGTTATCACTTAACAACAGGTGACCCGTACGCTCGTTTTTCCTCCTTTTCAATAAAAAAACGCACTTAGCCTATTGATTCCACTAATTATATTGTGTGCTAGCTTATCCTTTTACTCCCATGTCGTCTCAGAGTGCGATGCTCCAGATCGGAGGATTTGTGACCATTGTACGGCCGGGATTTTACACTATGTAAGTATGTAATCATGTCTTGTGGTATTTCTTATGCCTTCATATATAATACTATACACCATGTATTAAAGGGTCTGTTAGACGTACGTTAAGAGGATGCTAGTTAAGGTGCAGTGGTAATTTATATTATCTACAGTTGTAAAAGTTTCGACCAATTGATTTAATGACGTCATCGTTATCATTTGATATAGTGACACATGATTAGTACGTAAAATATTCCAATGGAATCATCGGTTTCCGTGGTGTAGCGGTTATCACATCTGCCTAACACGCAGAAGGCCCCCGGTTCGATCCCGGGCGGAAACATAGTTTTTTGTTTAATTTCTATATTTTTATTTAATTATCGTTTTTCAATGTACAATATTAATTAGTATAGTTACTATATCAAAAAAATATTAGGGGTAATAATATCGAGAATGACGTTCAAAACTTGAGATACATTTTATACACTATCATTAACATAATAATTTATTTTCTTTATATGTGTTGTCTTTACTTTAAATACACAAATTGATTGTGTATTTCTAGGACGCTTTAAAGTGAAAAAAAAAATCATATACCTATACGTAAGTAGAATCCCTACTCTGTGATTATTATTTCCAATTTATGCTAAATCTTGCGTTACAGTGACATCTATCGAAAAGATAGTAAAACGTTTAGATGTCAATGTTACAAAAGTGCAGATGAATACTACCTGCAACACTAGATGACGCCTTTTCAGTAAAAAATTGATTTGGACTGCAGCATTATCTCACGGTTTATAATAGCAGATAAATAATGATACTGCCATTCCACACTAGGTGTCGCTTTTCTGATAAAATAGATTACAGCATCATGATCAAAGAGTACTTTTAGTAATATTTATACTTGATTATGATTTATTTTAATAATATTTGGCTATTCATGGGTGGTTCATGGTGGTATTAGTGGTTAGTGAGTGGTCACAGGACTACTTTTGCTGTTCGAAATCCGGTAGGTGAATGAAGAATATTAATAATTGTTTCCGAATCATGGATGTTTAATATATAATTGTTTATGTTAAACATAATATTATGTAAAGTATATAAATTGTATTAAATATATATCGTCTTCTGGCATTCATACTACTAGGTATATACAGACTAAGCCTAATTTTGGAATAGACAAGGCTATTATAGGAGGATTTCGACTCCCTGTTAGCATTTATTTATTATTTACTTACACACCAACAGCATTACATACAAATCATTACATTACATTCTGGACAGCAATACATTTATTCCCATTCACAGTCTTGACAACTTACTCTCTCAAACGCACACTTACATTCCACACAAACAGCTCATACTAACCACTTTTATACTAAATACATGTTTTCCCCGAATCTTCACTAGTCTCACTCACAGCGTCACTACACTTCATTCCAATAGCACTGTTTACCCCCATATTGGCGAGTATTATATGGATACCTTGTGTTTTCACCTCGGGAACTATACCAATTTAAATTCGCGGCAGCTGTGACTTTTTATCCGACCTTACTAACATCACTTTCTGTGATGCTATTGCTATGCCGAAGCATGTTCAGAGTTATTACCAATATCGAGTTCATGTATCACTTTACTATCTCAAAACATTCGTAGTATTAATGCAAATTTTCCGGGACTTTTAACCTTAATTGAGAGGATTCACAGCTATCCTGATATTATTGTCTTAACTGAATGTCGGTTATCTCAAAACCCCACTACTCCTTTAATGGATGGGTATAACTATAACGTAACCCAAATTACACATAATCAGAACGACGGCGTGGTTGTGTATACCAAATCAACACTGACTCAAGTAACTGTCACGGAACCAGTTATACATGACTCCAGCTGTCTATTGGTTACTTTGGGTACTGGCATAGCTATAGTTGCCGTCTATAGACCATTCGCATTCAGAGACCCCTCCAGATTTATACAATCACTGGACTCCCTATTATAGCAGCTGAAGGCATACAGTAGTATAATTCTTGCGGGTGACATTAATATTGATATTTCAAATGAGCAGTCAAATGTCCACTCGATTGACTATATGGAAGTACTGGCCCACCATGGTCTTTTTCTTGGTCATAATGATCGTCAAACTCATGATCGAACTTGCCTCGATCATCTCAACCTGAAGAGTCATCTACCTATTAAAATATTAGTTGTCGAGTCGACCGTCACTGATAATTTTGCTATTGTAGCTGCGATATCTTTGAAAAATAAAATATCACATTATCGAACCTCAATAATAAATTTTGACGAAGATAAGCTGACTGAGGATCTAATCGGCATAAACTTTGAGTCTGTATATACCTCTGATGGTCCTAATATCGCGCTAAAACACTTATATAGACCCTATTCTCCACGCTATCTCTGCTAACAGTAAAACTATCAAATTGTCTCGAAGACAAAGACCTATCAAACCCTGGATTACTCCAGGTTTACTGAGGTGTATGCGTCATAGAGACAAACTTTACAAACGTGTGAGGAAAGAACCAGCAAACGAAACACTGAGAGTTACTTATAAGATATATCGTAACTTTTGCATTAACCTATTACGAAAAACCAGAATTGCATTTGAAAAACTTGAATTTCAAAAAGCAGTCAACAATTCCAAGCAAGTATGGAAGACCATACAATCAATTACCAACTCCGGTAAAACGAAGTCCCCGGCTGAAAACCTATTGTGCGTAAAGGAGAACAGACAGCTTAGCGTTGATGAGGTAAACTCTTACTATCCAAATATTGGTAGGCAGCTGGTAGATAAAATAAACAATAGTGCTTTTGCTGCGAGATCCCACACGTCCATTCTATGCCCCAACTCTTTTGTCCTGTTCAGCAC
The DNA here is from genome assembly GCF_905404315.1 of Leptidea sinapis. NCBI lineage: Eukaryota > Metazoa > Arthropoda > Insecta > Lepidoptera > Pieridae > Leptidea > Leptidea sinapis. The sequence goes on along the minus strand of NC_066277.1, from coordinate 14,811,547 downwards.
CGACGAATCCGAAGTCGAGCGCGTACTCACATCATTAAAAAACAATAGTGCTATGGGCTGGGACGGAATCTCTACTGGGTTCTTGAAGAAGCACAAGAGAATCATAATCCCGCCTTTTACATATATATGTAATATGAGCCTGAAAACGGGAATCACCCTATCTTCAAATCAGGTGATCGAACTCTAATTATAAATTACAGACCAATATCTGTATTGCCCGCGATGTCTAAGGTACTGAAAAAAATTATTAATATTAGACTCACTAAGTACTCAGAGTCACATAATCTCCTGTCTGCAAACCAATATGGCTTTAGGATGAATTGCTCCACTGCTCATGCTGTACATAATTTAGTGGATCACATAGTCAGAAAACTTGACGATAAACAGAAATGTGTAGCACTTTTTCTGGACCTTGCGAAAGCGTTCGACACGGTTTCGATCTCGATATTGCTATCCAAACTGGACTCGTTAGGTTAAAGAGGAAACCAATTATCCCTGTTTCAAAGCCATGTAACCGGTCGATCCCAATGTGTTAAGATTGGCCCTTATACAAGTTTAGAAACTACCATTGAATATGGCGTTCCTCAGGGGAGCATTCTTGGCCAAAGCTTGTTCGTAGTATACGTAAACGACCTATGCAATCTTAAATTATATAATGGAAAAATATTTTCTTACGCAGATGATACAGCATTGGTATTTTCTTCCGGAACGCTGTCCGGGACGTAAAGTGTTGCTCAAGATAGATTTAACTCAGCAAATAAATGGCTTAAAGAAAACCAGCTGACCTTAAACGTAGCTAAAACTAAAATCATCCATTTCTCTATGCGCAACCATAAAGACGAAGACTCCTTTCAAGTCACTGTTTTACCAAATGACGGTCAAATTTCAGCTGGTATTCGCTGCATTGAAAAAGTAACATCTATCAAATATCTGGGGGTAGTTCTTGACCAAAACTTGACTTTCAAGCCCCATGTAGAATACTTGTCAGGCCGAGTACGTAAGCTTATTTTCCGGCGATTACGTCACTCTGCCGATCCTTACATTATGAAAATGGTATATCTAGCGATATGCCAAACTATTTTGAATTATTGCATTACGACATGGGGTGGTGCTGCAAAATCTCACTTTCTCTTGGTGGAGCGTGCACAGAGGGCTGTCTTGAAGGTTTTATGTTGTTTTAAGCCTGGCCTGTATCCCACAACAGAACTTTATGAATACTGCCAAGTTCTGACAGTCAGGCAACTCTTCATATTGGCGATTGTTATCAAACAGCAACCTTTAACAGAGTTTGGGCCAGAGTCTACTCGCCGCAATCATCTTGTGGCAGTATCTACGAAGGTAAGGACATCATTTAGCCGCAGATTCTTTCTGTTTCTGGGACCGTACCTTTATAATAAGCTACACAAGGTATTATGTTTGTATGGTCTAAACATGTACAAATGTCGGTCAACTGCACACGAATGGCTCCTTTTGCAAGATTACTGTCAAACAGAGAGACTTCTGGAGGTCTTGGATAGTTAGCACACCTATAAACCGAGAACACCCTATCGTACGCATGTTTGCACATACACCCTCTCTCGCTCTCTCACACACACACAGACACACATACACACACACTCACACATACATACACACACACACACACACACACATTTACCTCTATCCTTTGGAATTTCAAGCTTTTTAGTCACTGTGTAAAAGTGGAATCCTGGTGACCAGTAATACAGGTGTTTTATTACCTACCACAGGCACCAGCGATCCACAACCAAAACTTATGTATCCCCTGTATTTTTAAGTTTTCGCTATATTGTAATTTTGGTTGTTGGTGAGAAATAAAAGTTATTATTATTATTATTACAATAATCATGGTCTTATCACGGACAAGAAAAAAAAATCCGCGCCGTTATATTTGCAACAACCTTTATGCTAGTGTGTGTGCGGTTACGGGGATACCAGTTACACAATTTTTCTTCCTTAAATAATCATATATCCACAAATACTTTTATAGTATTGTTTTTACACTTATTCACAACACACGACGGCATTTTTAATTTAATATATTATTGTGACGCAAACTGTTCTGTCACAGACGATGGCAAATCTTATAATGGCGGCCGATCGGCTTGTATTAGTGTAAGTGTGTGCGTTGGGCTGTGTATTTACACGTTTATCGGCTTCTTTTGGTACTTCACTGTTATGTAACGAGAGTCACAGAGTCCTTTTTTTTACTCGTCCGTGGGTCATAGACATAATTTGGTATGAATGCCAGTTACTGGTGCATACATCACTATCATTGCAAGATATTAAATTTAATACAAAATAAAGTTCGACCTACAATTTTGACAAAGTTGTGAAGCAAATTATTAAAATAATAGATATAATAATAAAAAGAAGAAAATAGGTAAATTGCATGAATATCAAGCAGGTAACATAACATTATTTGTGAATATGTATACATATGCTAGGAATGACCGGAGGGATTTATGCTTAGGTAACTAAATAATTTCACCAAACTTGATTCCGGCAATAAGTACCCACCTACTTTTGAATCTGTTTACGTAACATCAAGCCAAAACTAAAGATTAAATTAACTAAAGTTTAAATTTAATTGCGTAAACATTGACATTATGCAATTTATTTTATGTATAAGCAAGTGTATTTTAAAGTGATAACCCTCACTTCTGGGATTTTTTTTTATGAAAATAAGGGACGAGACGAGCAGGACGTTCAGCTAATGGTAATTGATTCGCCCTGCCCATTACAATGCAGTGCCGCTTGGGTTTCTTGAAAAACCCTAAAATTCTGAGCGGCACTACAGTCGCGCTCGTCACCTTGAGACATAAGATGTTATGACTCATTTGCCCAATAATTCCACTAGCTTCTGGCGCCTTTCAGACCCAATAATGCTTAAACATTACTGCTTCGCGGCGGAGAAAGACGCCAATAAAAGATACTCTGAGAAAAGATATCGACGATGTTTATGTAATGAAAGGTTTTACTAAGTTCTGTTCGCATCAATTCCTAATAACTTCGGGGCACAATGTATGATTGATTGTATGTTCAAGGTGTAAAATCATAACAAACATACACAGTCTCGTGATAGATATATAAAAAAATGTGTATGTACTTATGTATGCACGCAAGAAGTTATACTTCTTTGGCCTAACGAAGCAAACATCATTAAAATGATTTATTCCTCGTGCTATTATATGTTTAAAGAAAGAACAATTTTGTTAAAATCTTGCAAGGATGGCTTTGACAATTGAAACGAATTGAATTGAAAAATGAAAACGGCTGTATGGGATTGAACTCTTTGCCTGTCCTAATAATGGACGAAGAAACTAAAAAAAATAACGAATGACGCAAACATCAGAAAATTTTAGGAACCAACTTCAACCTGTCGCTTTTCTGCTACAGTAATGCGCGCGCAAAAAAAAGCTAATAATGAAATAAAACTTAAATTTTCACTCTCATAATTTTTTCATAGCGCGCCTAAAAAAACTTCAAAAATAGGGGTTTCAAGTAGGGTTGTCAATCGTACCTACTCTAAAATAGAGTATTGTACTGTATATTATGTAGGTTGACTCTATAATCTACAACACTAATAAATTATGCTAAAATACGCTTTTTACACTCTTTTTATTAGATTCACCTGTATGTATGTTTGTTGGTTAAACGGACAGATTTCGTTCAAACTTCGTAGATTTATCGAGGACCGATGACAGTAAATTAATTTGTTAAGATTCTTCCCTTTTTCAATTTTCAAAATAAGATTTTTTGTTAATTTATACATATAATTTTCATCTATCGGCTATAAGGCAGGAATTGGTGTTAATTTTAAATTTCAACCATTATCATGAACTGTTTTTTTTATTGTTATTTGTTTTGTCTAATATTAGGAAATTTTCGAAAACCAAAGAGAATTTTTAATTCAACAGTGCAAATAATAGTTTTAAATAAAACACGCTTCAATAAACCAAACTAAAAAGTAGGAAATTTCGGATTTCTATAAAAAGCGTGTTTTTTAGTTTTTTTAATTACTATTTATTTATTTACACAATGTTAACTATACCAATACCAGTCGTGTAATATTATACAAAGCCACTATCATTGCTAAAAAAGTCAACTATTTACCTACTCTTATGATACTCTTTTTTGTATTCCGTACTCTTTATTAACCTCCTTTTAAAAGAGATATACTTTATATCTTCTCATTAAAATTGGCAACCCTAGTTTCAGTACAAGGTTGCTGTTTTAGTGAACTGGCTACTTTGCTTTAAAACTAAAATCTATTTATTTTGAATTTTTTAGTCGGAGCTACAATCCAGCCTAGCAAAACTCTTAGAAAAAAAGCAACTGTGTGGTTTTATAAAACCACGATGTAAGTGAAACTTTTTTTTTCACAAAATAACCTTAATATCAGCATAGAAAGAGAAAACAAATTTATATATTATACTTTACATATTTATAAGATAAAAACAAACAATATAGTGTGGAGCACTGGCACAAATAAGTAATAGTCTATAACTACACGGTCAGCTGCTGCGAACTATAGGCGTCGCCCGACAGTCACGCGACATGCAACACACAGACGAAAAACTTTGAGACGATGTAATAAAAGTGTCTTTTTAAAAAGCGATTCACTCGATTGTATGAAACGTGCAGTCATTGATAGATTGACAGATGACGGCTATAGTCATGTAAAAAACGGAGATAGCCGAATCCACTACGTTTTAAACAACTGTTTGCTTTCAAATTTAGCCGGATTATACTTCGTCGCCAATCGCCATACTGTAATTACTACTCCTTCAAACTTATGTCAAATCACTGCACGTTTCATACTAAACAGAATTTCAATTTTTTACACAGGCAGCCGCCTCTTATTACGTAGTATTTACATCGTCTTTGTTACAATTGTCTCGCCTGCGTTAGATTGTAGTAGAATTCTTAAATCTGAAGAAAGCCGTTTTTAAGTTTAAAAAGGACATACAGGATTCGTATTTATTACATTAGATTGTAAACTATTTGCTAAATGAGACATAATACATAACATAATATATAGCTTCTCAACAATTGATTCACTATTAATTTATAAGGTATTAAGCTATGTGCTTGTTGAGAATTAATTTAATGCATTGATCTTTAATAATACGTGGCGTCAGTGAGTCAACTGGAAGACTCACAACAAGGATTTATGATTTATAAGATTACTAACTGATGCCCCCGACTTCATCCGCGAAGATATAGCGTTTGTAGAAATAATAGGCAAGTTTGGAATTGAAATATATATCAGGACAATTTGTTATGTTTTTAAAGTGATAACCCTCACTGAAGATTTTTCAGGTGAAGCCACAACCTGAGAGTTGAACAAAGCGTACAAGATTTTATGACGATACGTCTATCGAACGGCTAGCTCAATTTGAAGAGCTCTCGCACGTAACGTGAGAGGTCATGGGTTCGTGTCCCGCATCGTTTATACAATTTTGTTTTCAAATTTTATTTGTATACATCTCATGACCTATTATAGTTCCGGTTCCCGATTTCGCTCCCGTTCCCAACATATTATTTTAATCTTATTTCAAGGAAGACTGCTATGACAAAATAAACTAACTATTGGTATAGTTTTAACTCATCGACATGAATTTCAGTTTTTCACAAATTTCGTCAAATCATGGATTTTTGATGCTGGATCCGGGATAAAATATAGCCTATGTCCTTTCCCAATCTCGAGTGTTACAAATTTCATCAAGATCGGTACAGTAGCTGCGGCGTAAAAGCGTAACAAACGAACTTACATTCACATATATAATATTAGTAGGGATTGTGGACTATGTTAGGTAAATATTTATGTCAGACACGTCCGCCGTTCTTAGATACATCTTCTTATTCTATATAATTCCGCGAGAGGGAGCTGTACGTGTATATAAAAACGAAACTAGCGCAACGCACACGAGAATGCAAGCCAACGACATATCACACGATAATTACAATTATCGAGTCTTACGTAAGTTGCTATTACATATTAAGGCACGTTTACACTAAGTTCGCAATGATTCATATATAATGTATTTTGTGTAATTAGAAAAATTTAATTTGAATTCTGTCAATTCATCTTTCATCTCTAATTTTCTAATGGAATAAGACCATCGAAATAATATTATGTATCTAAGTACTGCGCTCTAATTTCGCGATCCGAAATTTCACTATTTTTTTTTGCAAAGTCAGAGTGAATAGAGTTTACTCTATTCAATTAGGCTTAAATAAAGCGCTAATGAATCGTCACTCTCAATATTTCTTTTTAATTACTGAATTTGCCATATGTTTCGAAAAAGTAGAGCTTGTGAGAAGAACATACAAGAAATTCAACGGCCACATACATCAAAACCAATTATTTTGCAAGGCGTTGCATCCAATATATGAAATGTGTATGTTAAAAGATTTTTAAATACATAGTATTTAATAAAAAGAAATAAAACTGTATAAATATAAGTTCTCGTATATTGGATGCATCAACCTATAGAGCTTGAATTCATTGTTTGTGTAAGAATGCTTCGTGAACATGATGGTCGTGATTACTATCATAAGTAATAAGTAATCGTATCCAACAAGTACAATTGTACAATTGACTTGACACCAGAGTAGTAGGGATTCGCCGGTTCTGGCTCACAGTAGTAGTGGGGATGAGCCGGTTCTGCCTCCCCGGTTCTGGCTCACTTGTTCGTGATGCCTACTAAAAAAAAAAAAAAAAAGAAGTTTGGTGTCGAACTGGGGGTTTTGATGTATTTCCGAGCGATTGCGCTGATCCGTTTTTCGATATCTCTTATAGTTTCAAAGTTAGCTTTTTAAGTTAAACAGATCCATACTCATTACTAATCAGTGGTAATTAACCTAATGATTGGTGAGCGCCTCAATGTGAATTCTATGAATGTGATAGATGTAATTAGTAAATTACCTCTCACATTCGTTACTAAGATTAAAACGACAGTTTGTGCTGTGTGTCTTATTTATGTTAAAAGATTATAAAAATAAAGTATATAATAAAACATCGTTGCAGATTGTATCATTTTCAAAATATTTGATGAAATCATTCAAAATCTTCTTATTAAACTCAAAGTATAGATACATTAAACAGTAGTCGCTAAATATACTGCGTCAAATAAATTCTTTACTCTTGTAGTATTGTAGATATACATTCTGCAATTGCTTTGTAAAAACCTCGGCTGGAATCCCTAAGCTGGACGATCATATGAATCGAAGTATTGTCCCATATCATGTTCATCAATGTGTATTGTAACAACCCAGTGAGAGCCTGGCTTATTTTCACTATCTATATCAAGTCAAGTGAAAAAAATCTTTATTCACTGTAAAACATTATAAGTTATTTAGTGCAAGTCAGGTTGAAGTACAAAAGCTACAATGGCATACAACAATATTCATTAACAAAATTTAGAAAATTAATTCCAACTATCTTTATCATTCAAATAATCTTTCACATTATAATAGGCCTTGGATGTTAATTTATTTTTTACGATACATTTAATTTTTTTAATAGGTAAGATCTTACTATCATTTGGGAGTTCATTATAAAATATAACACAATCCACATTAAAATATTAAGATATTTAATTTTACGGAGCCTAGTAGATGGAATTGCGAGTTTATGTGGAATTGCGAGTTTATGTTTGTCTCGAGTATTGACATTATGTACATCACTGTTCTTTTTAAATTGGCTAATATGTTCATGAGCGTATAGGAGGTTCTCGTATATGTACTGGCAGTGTAATGTCATAATATTAATTTAACTAAACTTTTCTCTCAATGAACCCCTTGAACGCATTTTATATATTGCTGACAATATAACAGGGCGTAACAACGTATATCGACTATCGGTTTGCTGCGTAAATATTATTTTGAATACTGAGATCAATTTTCTTCAAATAATTCTGTATCTCGATTGTATTCAAATTAGTTTAGAATAAGCTCTTGTCAGTTGAGGGATTGAATATTTATGCGGTTCATGTATTTTATTCATGTATTTAAAAGTTATTGTGTTACAACTTACAATAAAACAAAACATCATTTTATGTACTTATATTAATTCAAAATTATAAGGCAATATAGTAGTAAGTTTAACCAAAAATAATACACAGCCTTACAAACGATCAAACATAAACATAACTGCGGTAATCTATGGAAACATTGTGATTTTTATCAATTTTATTGTATAAGAGCTTATTCAAAACGAACTTTGGTTTTTGAAATATGTAACTTGAGTTAAATGATATAGCTCTTTGTCATTATCTTGATGTAACAAATTTTGAGATAAATAAAATAAACTTTGGTTTCTGTGATTACTTCCTTTCGTGAATATATCAACAATCCGACAATCAGACTTCCTCATCAGGTCATCAATTATTATTAGGATTAGTTTAAGATTTCCGTCAAACATATTATAGAGATCAGGCAGTTATATCTTGAAAGTAATTAACATGGTTGAGATTTTATAAAGGTTGCTATATATCATCAAAGCATCAAGTGATTTAGATAAAATTTGTGTTACTGACATCATTCAAAAATTTTATAAAATTATTTGCGAAAACTGATTATCCACATCCACAGACAATGCAACTTCTACTACAAAAAAGGTTTCAAATAATATAATGAGACAATTTATTGTTAAACAACCATTTATTGATTATATTTCAATATAATAATTTATAAGTAAACCAAAATACAGTACCTACATCGTAACTTACTCCACAAGTTATGTATCTAATCCTATTCTTTTCAAAAAAATTAATTCAACCTTAAAACTTATATAATATTTTTTTATTTTATGATGACTCCAAGCTAATGTATCAATATAATTTGCTTAGATATACCGTTTGGTATGACAAACTAGATTTATTTATTCGTTGAGTGAAAATATTATGCTTAATGACTTAAATCTATGCATTGAACAATATTCATTCTTATTTTCAAATAGGCATATCTTTTAATTTTCCATTTTCATATACTTACTTAGTTACACTTTTATTAAATTTGAATGTGAATTGTCCAACAACATCTAATGCATGCGTTTACATCTAAGTACTTTGTAATTAATTCATTAAATATGTTAACTTTGTTTTCATCTTTATAATTATGGTACCGCACTCTATTAATTGACTTTTGGATAGCAAACAATTTTTTCTGTAATCATAGGTTTAGAAACGCAAATGTAAATCAAGTTTGATATCCGTGTAAAATTTTTATATATCAGTGTACAATAACTTTAATTTATTTCGAAACTTATTTAACTAGTGAAAGTCATTGCATTAGAGTTTTAGAAATATTCAATATATAAAATCCCAAATTAATAGGTTTATTGAAGAACAATTTAGTTTTTCGTAATTGAACTGCAACCAAATTCTCATTTTAAAATAGATAAACTATGGAATTCTATCTTGGCAATTAAATCTTGTACATTTACTCTTTTTTCAATCTTTTCCATTGTTCTTTATACACTGATTTATTCATTAATTTATAAAAATATTTTCGAAATCAGCTGTAGGTAGCTTGTTTATGCATGTTCCTATTTAAATCTATGTAATATTGTAACTATGAGCTTTCTTTGAATTTTAAATTTCTATCAATATTTTGTAATTTCTGTGTGTGCGCGTGTGAAGGGCCCATATTGGCACACCTAAAGTTCTTTACCCGAAATTGTTCTTCCTAACTATTTGTAATCCGAATGATCATTCTTCCTAAAAATTTTCATCCTAAAGTTTTCATTCATACTACATACATATATACTACTACATATACATACGTAGTGCTACCGGCGATGCTCATATCACTGATGTTTCCGAAAATTGTAATTAATAACATCATTAATGTAAATATATTTAAACTCCTACTGTTTTTTATCATAACGCTTTTATCCCTAAACATACTCACCATAATATTTTCACTCATACTCAGAATGAAACATTTACCAAGTGTAATAAAAAATATATGTGGGTAGAAGATTATATTTATAGTTTCAATGATTATTATTTTAGCTTGGTATACCTATAATCTTTTATCTTATTTAGATTTTGTTTCCTGAAATATTACTATAAATAATAGGTGTTGCCCGGCCTGCGGCCGGGCTCATATGTATTTATGTTCTAACTTAACCTAACCTACCTTTAGTTTCTAGAAAAGGATATGGTTATAAGATCTAGATTCTGTTTTCTGAAATATAACTATTAATACTAGAGTGAAAAGAAAATACATCGACAAAAATGATAGAATTAAAAATATATTGATTATTTGAAAGCTATAGCCGCTAATATTAAACTTATTTAATTGAAATGTATATATGAAAACATGTATTTAACTACTTGTACCATGGTACTATTATTCTTATATATTATACCTACATGTTATGTGAAAACAAAGTTAGGCAAAATTTGTGTATACAATATTGATTATTATGAATAAAAAGAAAGCTAAAAAATCATTATTATTTGGAAAATTTAGTCTTAAAGTTTGAAATTGTTCTTTCTTCAAATATTTGACAAGTTTGTCTAAACTGAATGAAAAAAATTTAATCGAATCAACATATTGTCAGTTGAATTTTACGATTATTTAATTTTATAGTTTTTGTGAATGACTTGTATTTTTCTTACGTTTGTGGAATAATATCAATTACTTTTTCAATAGAATTTAATGCATGAACAACGGAAAAGATATTATTCAAATCATCTTACAAGTAACATCTGTAAAAATAACGTAATGCAATTATATAGTACTTTAAAAATCGTCACAGTTAATGAATCAGCTTTTTGTAGTAGAATAATTTCTAAATATAAATTTGGATGGAGGAAAACTTCAAAAGCGTACCTATGTAACAAACGGATATAATAATAATAAAGATATCAAATCATTTTTGATAGAGTTCAAAAACATTTCTGGTGATTCTAATGTTTGTAATTGGTAAGATTTACTTACTCTTAATTTAATATGAAATTATTCTACTACAAAAAGCTGATTCATTAACTGTGACGATTTTTAAAGTACTATATAATTGCATTACGTTATTTTTACAGATGTTACTTGTAAGATGATTTGAATAATATCTTTTCCGTTGTTCATGCATTAAATTCTATTGAAAAAGTAATTGATATTATTCCACAAACGTAAGAAAAATACAAGTCATTCACAAAAACTATAAAATTAAATAATCGTAAAATTCAACTGACAATATGTTGATTCGATTAAATTTTTTTCATTCAGTTTAGACAAACTTGTCAAATATTTGAAGAAAGAACAATTTCAAACTTTAAGACTAAATTTTCCAAATAATAATGATTTTTTAGCTTTCTTTTTATTCATAATAATCAATATTGTATACACAAATTTTGCCTAACTTTGTTTTCACATAACATGTAGGTATAATATATAAGAATAATAGTACCATGGTACAAGTAGTTAAATACATGTTTTCATATATACATTTCAATTAAATAAGTTTAATATTAGCGGCTATAGCTTTCAAATAATCAATATATTTTTAATTCTATCATTTTTGTCGATGTATTTTCTTTTCACTCTAGTATTAATAGTTATATTTCAGAAAACAGAATCTAGATCTTATAACCATATCCTTTTCTAGAAACTAAAGGTAGGTTAGGTTAAGTTAGAACATAAATACATATGAGCCCGGCCGCAGGCCGGGCAACACCTATTATTTATAGTAATATTTCAGGAAACAAAATCTAAATAAGATAAAAGATTATAGGTATACCAAGCTAAAATAATAATCATTGAAACTATAAATATAATCTTCTACCCACATATATTTTTTATTACACTTGGTAAATGTTTCATTCTGAGTATGAGTGAAAATATTATGGTGAGTATGTTTAGGGATAAAAGCGTTATGATAAAAAACAGTAGGAGTTTAAATATATTTACATTAATGATGTTATTAATTACAATTTTCGGAAACATCAGTGATATGAGCATCGCCGGTAGCACTACGTATGTATATGTAGTAGTATATATGTATGTAGTATGAATGAAAACTTTAGGATGAAAATTTTTAGGAAGAATGATCATTCGGATTACAAATAGTTAGGAAGAACAATTTCGGGTAAAGAACTTTAGGTGTGCCAATATGGGCCCTTCACACGCGCACACACAGAAATTACAAAATATTGATAGAAATTTAAAATTCAAAGAAAGCTCATAGTTACAATATTACATAGATTTAAATAGGAACATGCATAAACAAGCTACCTACAGCTGATTTCGAAAATATTTTTATAAATTAATGAATAAATCAGTGTATAAAGAACAATGGAAAAGATTGAAAAAAGAGTAAATGTACAAGATTTAATTGCCAAGATAGAATTCCATAGTTTATCTATTTTAAAATGAGAATTTGGTTGCAGTTCAATTACGAAAAACTAAATTGTTCTTCAATAAACCTATTAATTTGGGATTTTATATATTGAATATTTCTAAAACTCTAATGCAATGACTTTCACTAGTTAAATAAGTTTCGAAATAAATTAAAGTTATTGTACACTGATATATAAAAATTTTACACGGATATCAAACTTGATTTACATTTGCGTTTCTAAACCTATGATTACAGAAAAAATTGTTTGCTATCCAAAAGTCAATTAATAGAGTGCGGTACCATAATTATAAAGATGAAAACAAAGTTAACATATTTAATGAATTAATTACAAAGTACTTAGATGTAAACGCATGCATTAGATGTTGTTGGACAATTCACATTCAAATTTAATAAAAGTGTAACTAAGTAAGTATATGAAAATGGAAAATTAAAAGATATGCCTATTTGAAAATAAGAATGAATATTGTTCAATGCATAGATTTAAGTCATTAAGCATAATATTTTCACTCAACGAATAAATAAATCTAGTTTGTCATACCAAACGGTATATCTAAGCAAATTATATTGATACATTAGCTTGGAGTCATCATAAAATAAAAAAATATTATATAAGTTTTAAGGTTGAATTAATTTTTTTGAAAAGAATAGGATTAGATACATAACTTGTGGAGTAAGTTACGATGTAGGTACTGTATTTTGGTTTACTTATAAATTATTATATTGAAATATAATCAATAAATGGTTGTTTAACAATAAATTGTCTCATTATATTATTTGAAACCTTTTTTGTAGTAGAAGTTGCATTGTCTGTGGATGTGGATAATCAGTTTTCGCAAATAATTTTATAAAATTTTTGAATGATGTCAGTGACACAAATTTTATCTAAATCACTTGATGCTTTGATGATATATAGCAACCTTTATAAAATCTCAACCATGTTAATTACTTTCAAGATATAACTGCCTGATCTCTATAATATGTTTGACGGAAATCTTAAACTAATCCTAATAATAATTGATGACCTGATGAGGAAGTCTGATTGTCGGATTGTTGATATATTCACGAAAGGAAGTAATCACAGAAACCAAAGTTTATTTTATTTATCTCAAAATTTGTTACATCAAGATAATGACAAAGAGCTATATCATTTAACTCAAGTTACATATTTCAAAAACCAAAGTTCGTTTTGAATAAGCTCTTATACAATAAAATTGATAAAAATCACAATGTTTCCATAGATTACCGCAGTTATGTTTATGTTTGATCGTTTGTAAGGCTGTGTATTATTTTTGGTTAAACTTACTACTATATTGCCTTATAATTTTGAATTAATATAAGTACATAAAATGATGTTTTGTTTTATTGTAAGTTGTAACACAATAACTTTTAAATACATGAATAAAATACATGAACCGCATAAATATTCAATCCCTCAACTGACAAGAGCTTATTCTAAACTAATTTGAATACAATCGAGATACAGAATTATTTGAAGAAAATTGATCTCAGTATTCAAAATAATATTTACGCAGCAAACCGATAGTCGATATACGTTGTTACGCCCTGTTATATTGTCAGCAATATATAAAATGCGTTCAAGGGGTTCATTGAGAGAAAAGTTTAGTTAAATTAATATTATGACATTACACTGCCAGTACATATACGAGAACCTCCTATACGCTCATGAACATATTAGCCAATTTAAAAAGAACAGTGATGTACATAATGTCAATACTCGAGACAAACATAAACTCGCAATTCCACATAAACTCGCAATTCCATCTACTAGGCTCCGTAAAATTAAATATCTTAATATTTTAATGTGGATTGTGTTATATTTTATAATGAACTCCCAAATGATAGTAAGATCTTACCTATTAAAAAAATTAAATGTATCGTAAAAAATAAATTAACATCCAAGGCCTATTATAATGTGAAAGATTATTTGAATGATAAAGATAGTTGGAATTAATTTTCTAAATTTTGTTAATGAATATTGTTGTATGCCATTGTAGCTTTTGTACTTCAACCTGACTTGCACTAAATAACTTATAATGTTTTACAGTGAATAAAGATTTTTTTCACTTGACTTGATATAGATAGTGAAAATAAGCCAGGCTCTCACTGGGTTGTTACAATACACATTGATGAACATGATATGGGACAATACTTCGATTCATATGATCGTCCAGCTTAGGGATTCCAGCCGAGGTTTTTACAAAGCAATTGCAGAATGTATATCTACAATACTACAAGAGTAAAGAATTTATTTGACGCAGTATATTTAGCGACTACTGTTTAATGTATCTATACTTTGAGTTTAATAAGAAGATTTTGAATGATTTCATCAAATATTTTGAAAATGATACAATCTGCAACGATGTTTTATTATATACTTTATTTTTATAATCTTTTAACATAAATAAGACACACAGCACAAACTGTCGTTTTAATCTTAGTAACGAATGTGAGAGGTAATTTACTAATTACATCTATCACATTCATAGAATTCACATTGAGGCGCTCACCAATCATTAGGTTAATTACCACTGATTAGTAATGAGTATGGATCTGTTTAACTTAAAAAGCTAACTTTGAAACTATAAGAGATATCGAAAAACGGATCAGCGCAATCGCTCGGAAATACATCAAAACCCCCAGTTCGACACCAAACTTCTTTTTTTTTTTTTTTTAGTAGGCATCACGAACAAGTGAGCCAGAACCGGGGAGGCAGAACCGGCTCATCCCCACTACTACTGTGAGCCAGAACCGGCGAATCCCTACTACTCACCAGGTTTCACATAAGCGAATTTGCTAGAAGCTGTATGTAGAAGTGATATTCACAATGTTCACACTAGGAACAAACATAAAAGTGTTATGGCTACTGCTCGGATAAGTCGATTAAGTGAGTCTTTTGTTTTACGATGTATATATCCTTTTACAAAATGATCACAAAAATGTACAAAATAAAATAATAAGTTAGAAAAATCAAAAAAATTGTTAGAAACTCCCGCTCATTAAAGCTCTACTTTTCCGAAGTTATAGTCACTTGTAAATGTATAACCCTTTTATATCGTCGGTTTACTGCAAGAACTGCATTAACTGACAAATACAAAACTTTGAATTAAGCCACATTTGTATTACTTTCCCTATATTATCATCTTAAATATTACTATTTCAATGAAAAGTAAAACACGATTGTATTGCTGAATATATTTATTATTAGAATCAACTGAGTTTTTTATTTTTTGACTACTTGAATTAGTAAATTAATAAGTTAGAAATTTTTAGTTCCAGTTGACATAATGAAATAATAATTATTATGTTGGAAATTTTTGAGTATTCTCTTGATCCATTTTTTTTATGGACTAGGAGTACAAACGAGCGTCCCTTACGCTCGTTTGTACTCACCTGGTGTTAAGTGATCACCGCCGCTCACATTCTCTTGCAATACCAGAGGAATCACAGGAACGTTGCCGGCCTTTAAGCGAGGTGTACGCGCTTTTTTTTGAAGGTAACCCTGTCGTTTCGTCCGGAAACACCGCACAAGGAATCTCATTCCACAACTTTGTAGTACGTGTAAGAAAGCTCCTTGAAAACCGCACTGTGGAGCTCATCCAGATGGTGGGGATGATATCCTAACTTGTGGCGTGTCGTGAGAAGGTGGAATGTGGCGGCAGAAATCAGGTTAAACAGCTCTTCGGAACACTCCCCGTGATAATTATTTATTTAAGAATTGATTGTTTAAGAATTGAAAGCATTTATGTTGAAAAGCACTGCTCTGAATCGTAACAATGATTATCTTTAAATTTAATTCTTATTTGTATGTCAATAATCACACAATTCTATTGTCATAACCGAATGCACGCTCAATCATATCATATATAGATAGTGTAAATTCACCATAACAGTAGGTACGTGATACATACAACAATTATATACTATTTCCCATGATCAAGTTATTGTTGAGTGATAAAAGACAGATTTTAGAATATTTAAATTATTTTTGATTTTTTTAGAGAGAGACGTAACATTTACTAAGTTTGAATTGAAAAATGCGTGCGAAAAAGAACGCAATATTTTTTACTATATGGAAATAAGGGACGAGACGAGCAGGACTTTCAACTGATGGTAATTGATACACCCTGCCCGTTACAATGTAGTGCCACTCAGGATTCTTGAAAAACGCAAAAATTCTTAGCGGCACTACAATTGCGCTCGTTTCTTAGAGACATAAGATGTCAAGTCTCATTTGCCCAGTAATTTCACTAGCTACGGCGCCCTTCAGACCGAAACACAGTAATGTTTACACATTACTGCTTCACGGCAGATATAGGTTGTGGTACCCATAATCTAGCCGGCATCTTGTGCAAAGGGGTAAAATGCAATATGGAATATGGCAATAATTGGTTTAAATGTAAAATTGAAAATCTTACCTTTAAAGTATAATAACTTTATGTAGAATATGTAATAAAAGGTGCTCTAGATGGTATTGATTTTGGAATCTTCATCAAAGGGACAAATTATTAATTATCTACGATACTCTGACGATACCCTCTTAATAGCGGCCACATAGTACGATCAACAAGAAATTGTAAACACCGAAAAAGTAGGGTTAAGAATGAGTGTTTCAAAAATAAAATATATGGTCATTTCGGGGAAGCCACAGTTGACGTCACATATACATTCCACCTTCGCACGACACGCCACAAGTTAGGACATCATCCCCACCATCTGGATGTGTGGCGGTCCTCCACAGTGCGGTTTTCAAGGAGCTTTCTACCACGTACTACAAAGCTGTAGAATGAGCTTCCTTGTGCGGTGTTTCCGGGACGATACGACATGGGTACCTTCAAAAAAGCGCGTACACCTTCCTTACAGGCCGGCAACGCTCTTGTGATTCCTCTGGTGTTGGAAGAGAATGTGGGCGGCGGTGATCACTTAACACCAGGTAACCCGTACGCTCGTTTGTCCTACTATACCATAAATTAAAAAAAAAATTACATATCGGACTTAACATATTGAAGAGAGTTGACAAGTACAAAAATCTTGTGTCGTCGAAACGGAGATCAGATCTCGTATAGATTTTTTATTTATAGAAATAAAAAGAGACGAGAGCCCATTACAATGCAGTGCCACTTAGGATTCTTGAAAAACCCAAAAATTCTGAGTGGCACGGCACTATAAATTCGCTCGTCACCTTGAGACAAAGATGATAAGTCTCATTTGCCCAGTAATTTTACTAGCTACGGCGCCCTTCAGACCGAAACACAATAATGTTAACACATAACTGCTTCGCGGCACACATAGGCGCCGTTGTGGTACCCATAATCTAGCCGGCATCCCGTGCAAAGAAGCCTCCCACTGGTAAAAGTCTTGGCAAAGAAATTGCTCGCGCATCTGAGACGAAAGAAGATGAAAAATTATGTTCAGCCTTCAACTTGAGACTCCTGCAATGTTACATTTGGCCTGTTGTATCATACGGTTGTGAGGCATGTACCTTAGTGGAAGACTTACGTAAAAAGATTGAAGCCTTCGAGATGTGGATGTTTCTTAAAAGCTCTACTTAAGTTGGACGTATAAAGCACAGTAGTCTTAAGTGTCTAACGCGGGAGTCCTTGTCCGAATGCAGAAGAACATCGAGTTAGTGAGAACTATCAAACAGCGTAAGATACCTCGGTCATATACTGCGCAACGATAGGTACCTGCTGTTGCTGTATTTTGATGGGGAAAATTGCTGGGAAAAGAGGTGTTGGAAGAAGAAAAAAGTCTTGACTCAGAAATATAAGGGCCACTCCCTTGGCATCAAGACAGTCCAAGAACTATTCCGTTAAGCCATAAACCAGGAGAAGTTTAAAAAACTTACTGCTGGCCTACAGTTAAGTATATTGTATTAAATACATCATTGTTTTGTACCAATAATACAGGCTATGCCTAGTTTGGGGCAAGATAATATGTGTAAAAGTGTGTCAATATTATTATATATTATAATTAAATAGATAAAAAGTATTTCACTATCTCAAACTATAAATATTTAATTTCAGCACTCGTACTGTAATTATATAATATTTATAAATGGCACGAGTCTACAAATTATCAACACACACAAATGTATCTTGTATAGATATGAATACTGCGTTTGTGTGCGTAGCCCTATGTCGAAATCCCTTAAATAGGGCAATCCCTGCTAGTAATAGACAAATACAGGGCCGGCTTCATGCGATAGTATTTATTTAACTTAAATAAATTGTATATACAGCGCGAGATTCTCATCCTATATATACTACGTATAATTTATGTTTCACAAAAATGTAGCCCAAAAACATCTTGAAAAATCTGTGAACAAAGAAATAAATAAAAAATTAAAAATAAACAACAATCTTCTAAGAAACGAGAGAAAGAGACATCGCTTCACTGTGTCTTCTACCGCATTTATCACGGGGAGTGTTCCGAAGAGCTCTTTCACCTGATTCCTGCCGCCAAATTTCACCTTTGCACGACACGCCTTTAGTTAAGATATCATCCCCACCATGTGAATGTGTGGCGGTCCTCCACAGTGCGGTTTTCAAGCTTTCCTCCAGGTACTACGAAGCTGTGGAATGAATGCTTATGCGTTGTGTCCGGGACGATACGACATGGGTGCCTTCAAAAAAAGGCAACGCTCCTGTGGAAGTGGGCGGCGGTGATCACCTAACACCAGGTGACCCGTACGCTCGTTTGTCCTCTTTTTCCGTAAAAAAAAACAAAACGTGTGTTGGTGATTAAAGGTAAATTTCTAAACGTGTAAAGAGGAGAGATGATGTATATTTACTGCACAGCTTAGGAGCGAATGTAACTGTTGGAAAATTTCAAATAGTTGTATATTAATAAACAAATACATATTTATCTTTCTTACTTATTCTAAACGAAAGTATATAAAATTTTACATAATACTTTCAAATACTTCATTAAACTAAATAATGTCGTGGAAGTTCTCGAAGTCAGTTCATCAATTGATATCATGACGTGATAACAATGAATGGACAAAACGAGTAGAGGGAGAAATAGGGAATGAAGAGAGTGAAACCAGTATATACATGGCTAGATTAAATAAAAAAAAATTGGCAAAAATCGAAGAGTCAAGAAGCAGATTCTATAGATTTTCTTGCTTTGCGACAGACTAAAATTATATTATTTAACTACTCTATAAATCCTTCTCAAGTGACTTTTTAAAGATTTGTAAAGGTTTAAATTTCGAACAAAAGAATACAAATCGGAAAATATGACTTCTCCTAAACATTTGACCATTTAATATAAGCCGCAGATTAAACATATTACTCATTCGCTATTATTGTCAAATGACTTTTACCCGGCATTACATTATGATGTCTTTTTTATGACAGTAAGTGACGAGACGACCAGGACGTTACGATACGCCCTGCCCATTACAATGCAGTGCCCCTCAGGATTCTTGAAAAACCCAAAAACTCTGAGCGGCACTACAATTGCACTCGCAACATTCAGACATAAGATGTTAAGTCTCATTTGCTCATTAATTTCACCAACTACGGAGCCCTTCAGACTAGAACACAATAATGCTTGCACATTTCTCCTTCACGGCGGAAATAGGCGTCGTTGTGGTACCCATATTCTAGCCGGCATCCTGCGCCAAGAATCCTCCCAATGGTAAATTATGATGTTATACCTGGATTAGCAGAAAAATATAATAATATCATGTAATTTTATTATGAGAATTGTTTCTTGCCCACCATTCTATCTATCTCCCTGAAACAAAGCTAAACTAAAATATAATAATAATAATAAAAGCCTTTATTCACTGACCATGCATTTAAACTTATATACTATTTAATAAACATGTTATCTTAAAGCTATTAAAAAGTTAAATTAAATAAAATTATGTTAATTTACAGCAACCACTTTATTGGTCAGGTTGTTTCGACAGAGGCCTCCCCCAGTGTCTTCCACTTATCTCTATCTCGCGCTAACCTTCTCCATCCTGTTGGTAAATCGTCCTCCCATCTTTTCATTTGACATCCTCTTTGTCGTTTCCCAATTATAGGGTACCACTCTAATACATCCTTTGTCCATTTTCCTTCGTCCGAACTTATTATATGTCCAGTCCAATTCCATTTGAGTTTTCTTATTTTCTCGTACATCCAATACATCGCTCACTTTTGTCCTTTTCCTTATTTTAGAGGTTGTCCACAGATGCCCTAGCTTTATGTTTAACATACTTCGTTCCATGTTGCGTTGACAGACTAAGAGCTAAAATACTAAACATTTAATCGTGAAACTTAGAATACGGCCCTGGCAAATAGAAAAGATTGTTACCATCTTTTAGTTACGATTTTAGGTCACACACCTTTGTGTGCGTCTTTGATAACTCTATTTACATTATTAAGTTATCTTCAAGATTTTGATAGTTTATCCATTTGAGTTTTTGTTTTATATTTTTATCTTATACAATAAACTGTTCAGAACCATTTTGATCTGACCAAAGAGGATGTAAATACTACGTAATAGGAATTTAGTTTAGAATGAAACGATTTGACGTAAGTTTGAAATAGTAGTAATTACATTATGGCGATTGGTGACAAAGTATAATCCGGCTAAGTTTGAAAGCGAACAGTTGCTTAACGGCCGTTCACAATATACTATCTACAGATAGAGATAAATAACTACCTTCTACTGTCAGTAATTAGCTGTCAATAATCTGAAGCTGTCCCACTATTCCCGATAAGTCATTCTTATCGCCTTATATTGGGACGCGTGAATTGCAATTTCCATACAAACTTCTATCGCTGGTAAGCTATACGTCGTCCCATTGACAGACAGCTAAGGTGAGTTACCGTCGTTAAGTCAACGATAGTTACGATTTTTATCTCAAGTAGGAGATAGACTGAATATTGGGAACGGCCGTAAATCGTAGTGGATACCGGCTATCTCCATTTTTCTCTATTCGTTCGTTTTCATCTATCAATGACTGCACGTTTCATACAATCGCGTGAATCGCTTTTTTCTTTGAGAGTTTTGCTAGGCTGCTCGGAAGAATGATCTTCTGAATACTGACAATCTTGAAGTCAATATCTATTAAAAGACCAGTTGATTAAATATATATTAAGACAGGTATCGTGATATTGGATCGCGATATTTATTGACCGTCAGACCCCTGCCATTGTATTTCATTGACAGGGGATAAGCATAGGGTCTATTGATGGTAGCATTTGTTTTATACGGTTACTGTATAATATTGATAGTAATATTGACACACTTTTTACACAAATTATCTTGCCCCAAGTTAAGCATATATAGCCTGTGTTATGGGTTACAAGAAAATGATATATTTAATACAATATACTTACTTAAACATACATAAATTCATATAAACATACATAAATACATTTAAACATCCATGACTCGGAAAAAAACATCCATATTCATCATATAAATGCTTGCACCTACCGGGATTCGAACCCGGGACCTCTAGCTTAGTAGGTACCACTCGGCTATACAGGTCGTCTTGTATGAACGAAGCATACAAGATTTTATTACGATACGTCACTCGAACGGTTAGCTCAGTTGGAAGAGCACTCGCATGGAACGCGAGAGGTCGCGGGTTCGAGTCCCGCATCGTTCATAAAATTGTTTTCAAATTTTATATGTGTATTAATCCTAGAAGTGAGGGTTATCGCTTTAAAAACATAACAAATTGTTTAGATTTGCAAGAGCTACATCTCAAGTCAATTTCCTAATATTATGCAAATATTCGGGTTGAGCAGGTTATCAACTGTAAAGTAGATCCTGTAGAGTGCAGATGAAGCCACAATCTGAGAGTTGAACAAAGCATACAAGATTTTATGACGATACGTCCTACAAAGGTTGACTCAGTTTAGAGAGCACTCGCAAGGAACGCGAGAAGTCGTAGGTTCGTGTCCCGCATCGTTCATAAAATTTTGTTTTCAAATTTTATTTGTGTATTAATCCCACAAATTCAAATTCAAATTCAAATATTTTTATTCAAAATAGGATTTATAATCACTTAATGAACGTCAAAATCTACGTTCTACAAGTTTCGCTTTAAAAACATTAAAAATTGTTTAGTATTATATAATGCATTCAATGAACACTAAACTTATATTACTAATTAGTAGACCATTGTATCTAAGACAATATTACCACACAATGATGATATGGTAATATATGTTAGTAGTTTGACCTGTGTTGGCCAACCTTGGCTGCAAATAGGCTAATGAATCTTCTTCGAAAACACTAGCTGACTTAAAGTATATACATAGACCCTATCATGTCTCGTTTTCAAGTCATAAAAATAGCATAGACACAATTGCTTATGATATTTTCCAATTCTATTTTTTTTATGGAATAGGAGGACAAACGAGCGTACGGGTCACCTGGTGTTAAGTGATCACCGCCGCCCACATTCTCTTGCAACACCAGAGGAATCACAAGAGCGTTGCCGGCCTTTAAGGAAGGTGTACGCGTTTTTTTTGAAGGTACCCATGTCGTATCGTCCCGGAAACACCGCACAAGGAAGCTCATTCCACAGCGTTGCAGTACGCGGAAGAAAGCTCCTTGAAAACCGCACTGTGGAGGACCGCCACACATCCAGATGGTGGGGATGATATCTTAACTTGTGGCGAGTCGTGCGAAGGTGGAATGCGGCGGCAGGAATCAGGATTTAAATATTTTCGTCAAGATATGAAACAGTTCACACAATACATTTTACAATTTTAAATTATAGTATTAAATTAATTTCTCGTGAAAACTCACACCGTTATCCGCAGATTGATTTTAAAGGGTTACTAGTATCTAATCCATTCATCATCATCACCAGCCGGAAGACGTCCACTACTGGACAAAGGCCTCCCCTAAAGATTTCCACGACGATCAGTCCTGCGCTGCCTTCACTCAACATATTCCGGCGATCTTGACCAGATCGTCAGTCTATCTTGTAGGGGGCCTACCAACACTGCGTCTTCCGGTACGTGGTCGCCATTCGAGGACTTTACTGCCCCAACGGCCATGTGTCCGTCGAACTATGTGCCCACTGCCACTTCAGTTTCGCAATCATTTGGACTATGTCGATAACTTTGGTTCTCCTCTCCTCATTTCTTTCGAAACTCCGAGCAACCAACAGTTGAATGAAAAAAGTTTAGCAATAATAATTAAAGTAATATGTACATACAATAAGAAGAAAGAAATACAAAACGAGACGTTTTAAAACTAAATTATTTACAAATTAAATAAAAACAATTTTTATGCTCGTCTAAAAAACTTAATTTAATTAAAAAATATATTGTAGTAACATACACTAAAGTGCATAATATGCTATTTGAATTCAAATTCATGTATTCATTTTTATTCAAAATAGGATAAAAAATCACTTAATTAAAGTCAAAAACTGTCACCCATTCCAAAAGGTAAGCCTTACACTTTAGAAGAACGGGCGCAAGAAACAACTTTTTTTTTTATAAAAATATGGTAATAATATAAAAAAATATGGTTATAATAAAATAAATAAAAAAAAAATGCCTTTATTGCTGTAATAATTTTACATACTAGGTACTAAAATAAAGTAAAAAAGGTGCCTCTAAATACTATCGGCAAACGGTCTTTACTGTGGTACAGCTTCTCTTCCGACAAAGGCCTCCTCCAAAGATTTCCATTCTGTCCTATCTTTTGCTGTACGAGTCCATAGTTGCCCCACTATTTTCTTGATGTCGTCTTCCATCTCTTAGGCTGTCTACCTCTGTTTCTTTTGCTATCTAGTGGTTGCCATTCAGTTATTAGTCTTGCCAATTTCTCTGTCTTTTCTCTTATCATATGACCTGTCCATTTCCATTTTAATTGTTTGAATGTTTTGTATGCATTCTTAAAATTTGTCTTATATAATGTAATATAGTCAACGTCAAATAAACTTTATTCAGTTAGGCTGAAACTGAGCGCTTTTGAGTCGTAACTACAAACATTTCTTTTAAATTACAAAATTTACCATAATATTATGTTCGTTAAAAGATGAGCTCGTGTGAAGAACATACAAGAAACTCAACGGCCACTCTTTTCAATCAAGTAGAGTTTTTTACAATGTCTATAATATACATAACAAATTAGTTTATAAGGTGCTGCATCCAATATATGAGTTGTGTTTAAATAATTTAAATTATTTCATAAAAAGTAGAGGTTTATTGAATGCATTAACCTTTATAGCTTGAATTCATTGTTTGTGTAAGGATGCTTCGTGAACATGATGGTCGTGATTACTGTCATAATTAGTAATTGCATCTAACAAATACTATGATATTTTAACTATAACAGGTCGACCTGACACCACAAGCAGTACCCGTTCACGAGTTGACGCATGGACCAGCCATCGTTCGGCACACGACGCCGCCGCAAGCAATGCCATTCAGTGAGCCTAACCATGTTAAAGCAATGCTCACAAAGCAAGCGCTATAGTACAAATTCAAATATTTTATTCAAAATAGGATGTGACATCACTTATTGAAAGACAAAAAAAACTCCATTCCAAAATGAATGACTCACACTTGAGAAGAATGGGCGCAACAAACTCAGCGGCTTTTTTTTTTCTTCGAATAAATATTATGTTGACAAAGTAATATTGTACAATAAAACTTATTATTTAATAGCCTGAGGGCGGTCACTCCACTCCCAATCTCTATCCCAATGGTATCATTAAGAAAGTCATTTATGTTATAGTAACCTTTACCACACAAACGTTTTTAACAATTCTTTTGAATAACGTAATACTTTTGTTTTTAACATTTTCTGGGATCTTGTTGTAAAAGCATATACATCGCTCCACAAAAGACTTACTAACTCGACTTAGCCGAGTAGTAGGCATCATAAGTTTATGTCTGTTCCTGGTGTTAACATTATGGTTATGACAGTTTCTGGCAAATTCACTTATATGCTTATGAACATGCATTACATTATCCAGAATATATTGAGAGGCAACAGTCAAGATGTTAATTTCTTTGAATTTTGCTCTCAATGATTCTTTAGGACCTAGGTTATAAATAGCGTGAATAGCCCTCTTCTGCAGCACAAATATTGTATTAATATCGGCAGCATTGCCCCCTAGCAATATACCATAGGACATAATACTATGGAAATAACTAAAGTATACTAGTCGCGCCGTATCTATGTCAGTTAATTGTCTAATCTTTTTAACCGCGTATGTTGCAGAACTAAGTCTGTTCGCCAATCCTTCAATAAAACTTATTATTATTAGCCTGAGGGCGGTCGCTCCATTTCCAATCCGTCGTATCATTAAGAAAGTCTTTTACCATAATAACGTTTTTAACAATTGTTTTGATTTCCTAATACATTTATGTAGAACATTTTCTGGGATCTTGTTAAAGTATACAACTTACCCCACAAAAGACTAACTAATTATTATTATCAGGACAATATTGAGAAGCAACAGTAAAGATGTTTCTTTCTTTTAATTTTGCTTTCAATGATTCTTTAGGACCTAAGTAGGGTCGAGTTAATCCTAGAAGTGAGGGTTATCACTTTAAACATAACATATTGTTTAGATTTACAAGAGCGACATCTCAAGTCAATTTCCTAATATGCAAATATTGAAGTTGAGCAGGTTATCAACTGTAAAGTGGATCCTGTGGATGAAGCCACAACCTGAGAGTTGAACAAAGCAAACAGAATTTTGTAACGAGGCGGTACTCGAACGGTTGGCTCAGTTGTTTAGAGCACCGGCACGGAACGCCGGAGGTCGTGGGTTCAAGTGCCGCATCGTTCATAAAGTTTTGTTTTTCAAATTTTATTTGTGACCTAAGTAGGTTATAAATAGCGCGAATAGCCCTCTTCTACAGCACAAATATGGTATTAATATCTGAATTAAAACTATGGCGATATTGTGCGAGAGAGGTAACTTAGCTCCGCTCGATTCCTCAAGGGCGATAGCTGGGTCCCCAGCTTTAAGCTTGAACACAGCTAAGTTTCTCGTAAATAAAGTCTGAGTAAGCTCTATAGATCTCAGCCTAAGCACTCCCCGTGATGTATGCGGTAAAAGATACAGAGATAAAGGCATAAAAAAAAAGCATATTGATTCCTTTAGAAATTTTTTAAGCTATTGCATAGCTTCTATCGCGGGCTTTGAGCGTGGAGACCGAATCCAGAAATTCCGTAACGAAAATAACCTAACACTTACTAGATGTGTATAGGTATTTCGCCACGGTCATTTCAGTTGCCGTGGAACAGCGGTTAACACGTATGCTTTTTGTGGAGAAGGTCCCAGGTTCGAGGCTGGGGTACGTCTTGATTTTTATTTAATTTCTTTATTTTTTTTTATGACGTTTTTTTTATTTTATTATTATGACAAGCATTTTTTTTTAGTTTCACCTGTCCCGTTGTCTTTCTGTAATCAAATCTTAATTTTACAAAAATTTTACTCACTTCCCGTTTGCCTTTTTTAAATTAATTTTATTAAAAAAAAATACTGCATAAATAAAATAAATAAATAATTATAATTGCATAAGTTGATAAAAAATGTTATGCAATAGCTTTACCGCGGCAGTCCCGAGTGCCACACGTCTTTTTTGATGTCATTTCTAATATACTAGACACTACTACCGCTATGTATAAAATATATACGTCTATATTAGACTGGAGAGTCAGTTTGTCAGTTTTTTTGTTTTTTCGTCAGTTTCAGTGGTTAGTGACCCTGCCTACTGAGCTAGAAGTCCGCGGTTCGAATCCCGGTAGGTGTAATAATTTATATGATGAATATGAATGTTTGTTTCCGAGTCATGGATGTTTATTTGTATTTATGTATGTTTAAGTAAGTATATTGTATTAAATATATCGTTGTGTTGTACCCATAGTACAGGCTATGCGAAATTAGTTAACAGTGACGTCACGCGCTCTGCTTTTACAGGCAATAAAACGTTAGGGTTTACTTTAAAAAAAAAAATAGTTCTCGTAATACTTTTATTTATTTACAGTGCCTGTAGGTTTATTAACCTTTTCTAGTAATAACTCGAGTTATTTTCGAAATAATCAAACATTTCTTGTGACATTCTTGATGCTGAGAGGACTGGTAAGTAAACTGTAGGCAACGGTGATCACTTTACATGAGCTAACTTACCTACTCACATCACCAGTGGAAGGCTCCTTTGCACAGGATGCCGGCTAGATTATGCGTAACACCACGGTGCCTGTTTCTGCTCTGAAGCAGTAATGTGTAAACATTATTGTGTTTCGCAGAAGGGCGCCGTAGCTAGTGAAATTACTGGGCAAATGAGACTTACTATCTTATGTCTTAAGGTGACGAGCGCAGAATTTTTGGGTTTTTCAATAATCTTGAGAGGCACTGCATGGACAGGGCGTATCTATTACCATCAGCTGAACGTCCTGCACGCGTCGTCCCTTATTTTTATAAAAAAAGCTAACCTTCACGTAAGTTTCTTCTCTTCTTCCACAAAAAAAAATTATAAAAGAGAAGATGAGGTCTCAAAGTATTTGTCACTCTTTGATATAAACACTTACAGCTTTAGCAATTTATTAATCTCTACAAAGTGATTCTACAAAGAAAACTCAAATGTTAAGCATAACCAAGCAAGTTACAAAAAAATAAATCTAAAAAATTACTGATCTGATCGAAAAAATATTTACAACATTAAATGCAGCGAATTTCGGAGAAGGTTTTAATATATGATAATTGGTAATAACTCATACAAATAATTCAGTCAATGACATTTCATTACCTAATATGAGAATTCATGCAATGAGAGGGACCGGGATACTTAATTTAAATGGCAAAATGATGTTTAGTGAGTCAGCAATTGTAAAGATTTGCGAGAACAACCGATTTATCAATCGGAACTATATAATACTTTATCTACACCCATGCTTTAAATCCTCTATTAAAGATTCTGAAACAGTTAGCTTATTGCCAACATTAAAACACCCAATGTTCTAATAACCATTACATCACCCAAAAGAGTGTTGTAATGTTGTACTGAATTTCATAACAACACTCCTATTTTTTTTTCATTCCCTTCATGCTCAAAGAGTTTTAACAGACACCCACATTCTTATTGCTCGATGCGTGGCATCTGTATGAAATTCATAAACATTCACATTCATTCACAGAACATTTCGATCTACGCGCGTTCCACACCACCAGAATGTCGCGCGCCGTAAAAAAAAAGTAGGTTATTCGAATCCCCGCCATTTTTCTTCGATATTTTTATTGTTTTGTTTACAAAAAATGAGCGATTAATTTCCAAAAGAACATAATATTCAAGTGAATTTTAAGTATTGCACTATACAAAATGTAAATTACAACTAAAATAAATAATTGTTTCATTAATACTTAGTTTATTTGTATATAATCAGTAATGGATGATATTAGGTTACTACTAGGACTGGCTGTTTTAATGTTAGCAGTAAGCTAAGTCTCGTACGCACGCACTCGGCTTCGCCTCGTGAGATAAATCCATATTCGTGTTTTAATGCCCCTTATTACACAACAGTTGTATAAATAAGTATAAATAAATGTATAATATGTATACAAAATGTCATATGGACATATTGTAATAATGCGTCCGCGTCAGCGATAGATACCTGTAGATAAAGTTCTACAATACCAGGCTCGCATAACTCGTTAAGAGTCAACGCGGATGGCTAGACTCGGCCTCAGTCGCGAAAGTGAGAGTGCATTGCGCAACTTGTGCCCGATTCATACTACCCTGCTACGCTTGAGTTGAGTAGATATATACACAGAGCAACGCTTTTAAATAGACGACAAATTATTGTCAGTCTTGGTAAATTACTAAATGCAAATAATATCTTAAAAGTAAATAATATCTTTATATTCTTCGTTATTTAAAATAGCATAATCAAAATCTGAAGGAAAAGTATTAGAAAAAAATTCTTTTTAATTACAAATTTTGATATTCAATTCTATCCCGAAAATGGGATAAAAATATGTTTCTTTTAATTTTAATATTCATTAAACGGGTGAGCATAGGGTTAGTCGTTGTACAACCGCGGGGTTTGTCTAATTCATGTACCAAATCTACATTTCATTTAAATTTTTTTACTGGAAGAGAGTATGGGCTGCTATAACCACATACCATCAGATGACCCGTATGCTTTTTTCACCTCCTCTTCCATAAAAAAGGGAAGTAATACTCATGAAATTGTATTCATATTACGCTACATTTGACTTTACCAGTAAATAACTTCGGTAATAAATTTCACCCATTTAGCTTGACCGACTCGTTGAATAACACAAATTTAAAACAGAATTTAAAAAAAATCTTTTTAAGAATTGACTGACCTGACTAGACCTAGAATTGATAAACCCAGTCAAATTAATTTAGTTAACTTATGCCTAACAATTATTTGTAATAATTACTTTTATTTTTATTTGTAAAATTATAAGTATTGTGTATAAAACTAAATTTCTTTTCTAACGATTGTGAACTATTTTTGAAGTTATACTTCTTTATGAAAAAATGATGAGAGTGAAATTTTAAGATGCGCGCGCATCACTGTAACAGAAAAGTAACAGGTTGAAGTTGGTTCCTAAAATTGTCCATTATTGGGACAGGCAAATGGCTTAAGCCCATACAGCCGTATTCATTATTTAATAATTAATTGTCAAAGCCATCATTGCAAGATTTTTATAAAATTGTTCTTTCTAAAAACTAAGAATAGCACGAGGAATAAATCATTTTAATGATTTTTGCTTTTTTGATTTTGATTTGCTTCTTAACGCCAAAGAAGTATCGCATCACTGTTACACAAAAGTAATAGGTTGAAGTTGGTTCCCAAAATTTTTTGACGTTTGCGTTAATCGTTATTATTTTTTTTGGATTCTTCGTCCATTTTTAGGACAGGCAAAGGGTTCAAGGCCATACAGCCATATTCATTATCTAATAATTAATTGTCAAAGCCATCTTTGCAAGGTTTTTACAAAATGTTTCTTTATAATAATGTAGGATTTTTTTTTGTTTATTAGTATTAATAGCACGAGGAATAAATCATTTTAATGATTATTACTTCGTGAGGCCAAAGAAGTATAACGTCTTGCGTGTATACTTAAGTACACGTACACTTTTTTTTGATAATGTAACTCTGTAGTTTTAGACAAATTTAGCAATAGTACAAACCTCAGTTGCTTTAATTGCTTTGAAAAAAATTTAAATTTAATGAATTATTCAGTAGTAGATCTGTTGTTTCAGAATAGCTAAAACTATCAAGATTACTCAAACCAAGTACCTGAAAGATGTTTTGTCCTACACTTTCACAAAAAATATTAATATTTGCATCTGTTTCTCTGTTTATGTTTCTAACTCACGATGCCAATAGTCTTAGCCGTTTTTGTTGTACGACGTGGGTGTACGAAGGCGAAAATGAATTTACCTGATTTTGTGGTTGTTAATGTAAACTGCGCTGTCAAAGTTCATTTTATAGAAATTAAGCTTATTTTGAACTTAATGTCTTACGTTAAAGTGCAAACTGAATTGAATTAAGGTTTTACTATTACGAAGACAACTATTACGAAGACAGCGTTAAAAGCCTTATATTATGTGCTCTTTAAATTCTATTTAGTTTTAATTTTATTGTTTAGTTAATTTCATCTGGATATTGGCAAAAATACGTGTTAAAGTAACTACGCTCCAGAATTGCTGATGTGGGACGAAAAACCCCCAGGATAGAGTGGAACTGGGCTGAGCATGTCGGATGCACCCAGCAGGCACAGATCGTCATGCATTAGTTGACTCAGGACGGGCAAAGACATCGAGGCAGATTCAAATTCAAATATTTTTATTCAAAATAGGATTCAAAATCACTTATTAAACATCAAAAACTATCACCCATTCAAAATAGACTGCCTCAGACCTGAGAAGAACGGGCGCAAGAAACTCAGCGAGCTTTTTTTTACTAAAATATGGATTACAATGTGATATCGTACTAAACAATTATAATTAAACAGCCTGAGGGTGTTCGCTTCATTCCCAGTCTGTGGTATCATTAAGAAAATCGTTCATGCTATAGTAACCTTTTTAACAATTCTTTTAAATTTCGTAACACATTTGTTTTGTACATTTTCTGGGATCATATTGTAGAAGATGTTTCATCACCCAATAAAAGACTTACTAACTCGACTTAACCGAGTAGGCAAAGCAAGTTTATGTTTATTCCTCGAAGACGTTGGCGTGACGATCTGGATATCTATAATAAGATCTGTTCAGAGGGGGCACAGGACCGCTATAAATGGAGTAAAGTAAGGGAGGCCTTTGCCCAGCTGTGGGATCCGATAGGCTAATAATTAATAATTGGCAAAAATAAGATAATTTCAAATAATTTGAATACTTATAACCTTCACATAGAAATAAATTAAATATTTCTAGTCAAAATAGGATTTTAAAATTACTTTTTAATTTCGTAACAAATTTTCTGGGATCATGTTTTAAGTGCCGAATAAAAGACTTGCATTATCTTTCTTATGTCTTTCTGTCAAGTAGTGATAATAAACTAGATCTCTTCTTTTCAAGCGTAGACTCTGTAAGACTTGCCTTAGCCAACAAATTCTTTACTAATAACCCTACATCTTCTTAAGTTGTTACATTAACTTTAACCTTAATGATAATGTAAATTGTAATTTTCGAATTGCATATGCTCACGTTGTCAGTTAAATTTTTCTACTGTAGCACTAATTGTGGAAACCTATAATTGGCTCTCTGTAATTATCTTAAGTATCGTTTAAGTTTTTAAAGCTGTTGGTTTTCCAAATAAATAAATTAAAATAAATAAAATATATCTATAGTTTAATATGAATTATTGTGGCCCTTTGTTTATAACAACTTTAAGATACTTTTTAGAAATCTGTTAACCTTAACGATATGGGGTAAACCAGTTAGAAGCTCAAATACATGATCGAAGGCCTTCGCTATATCCGGCCTAACTGCCAGGCCTTTAAGTCTAACTTCAGGTTCTTCCATGCCTTCGATAGCTGCTGTTCATCTATGGGTATACCAGAAGATTGTTTGCCAACCGACCGTGGCGAAAGCCGTATTGTCAGTTGTTGATCAACTGGTGACCCTGTAGGTATACCAAAATAGCGATTTTTATGGAATAGGAGGAAAAACGAGTATACGTGTCATTTGTTGGTATTTTTTTATGACAATAAAGGACGTGGACTTAGGAGAACTAAAATCACCGACAAAGCCCAAATGATTGCGAAACTGAAGTGGCAGTGGGCAGGGCACATAGCTCGACGGACCGATAACCTTTGGGACAATGAAATCCTCGAATGGCGACCACGTACCGGTAAACGTAGTGTTGGCAGGACCCCCACAAGATGGACCGATGATCTGGTCAAGATCGCCGGAATACATTGGATGAGGGCAGCGCAGGACCCATTGTCGTGGAAATCTTTGGGGGAGGCTTTTGCCCAGCAGTGGACGTCTTCCGGCTGATGATGACGATGATGAAGGGACGTTACGAGCAGAACGTTCAGCTGATGGTAATTGATACGCCCGGCCCGTTACAATGCGCCCGTTACGATTCTTGAAATACCCAAAAGTTCTGAGCGGCTCTAAAATTGCACTCGTCACCTTGAGACATAAGATGTTAAGTCTGTGTATGTATGTGATCACTGCAGTCCATACCGTCTCGTAACACAGAGGAATCACAAGATCGTTGCCGACCTTGTAAAGCGACGAATAAAAGTAAATATTATTACTTACCAGTGGGAGGCTCCTTTGCACAGGATGCCGGCTACATTATGAATACAACGGCGCCTTTTTCGGCCGTGAAGCAGTTATGTGTAAGCACTATTGTGTTTCGATCTGAAGGACGCCGTAGCTAGTGAAATTACTTGGCAAATGAGACTTAACATCTTATGTCTCAAGGTGACGAGCGCAATTGTAGTGCCGCTTAGAATTTTTGGGTATTTCAACAATCCTGAGCGCATTGTAAATGGAAGGTGTATCAATTACCATCAGCTGAACGTACTGCTCGTCTCGTCCCATATTTTCATAAAAAAAATATCAATTCAAAAACCGAAAATACATTAATACGTTGCTGGCGAGGTTTTGAACCTAGAGGCTCTATGGTGAGAGTCTTAAAGGCATTTATTTTCTCAAAATTGATTCCTTTAGAATTTCTTTTTGATGTCATTTCTACTAACTACTAAATACTACTACCGCTTCGGAAACAAATGGCGCTCTGAGACAGAAGAAGCAGCGCAAGAAACTCACTCAGTCAACGGCTCACCTAAATGCGCAGACGACGTTTTTTAATCAAAGCCTTCTATATTTTGGGGAGCAGGATGCTGGATCCGACATGTCTCCTGTTTTTCAGATTGGATGGACAAGAGCTTCCGTGGCTCCTGGACTACGCCTTAGTAAAGCCGAAAACTCGGGTTCGTACCTGCACCATATTGTCACTAAACTAGTTTTAATAACATATACATTACTTCATAAATTGTATTTATATACAGCTGTGGAATGAGCTTCCTTGAGGATACGACATGGGTACCCTCGAAAAAATCGCGTACCCTTAAAGGCCGGCAACGCTCCTGTGATCCCTCTGATGTTGCAAGAGAATCTGGGTGACGGTGATCAATTAACACCAAG